>NW_027526460.1:73562614-73710114 GCF_048455015.1 Haemaphysalis longicornis | reverse complement strand
ACCCAGTCGGCACTAAGGAAGACCCTATGCTATGCAGGCGGCGTTTCCTGGCGCGCGTCGAGCTTGCACTGCGGACGTGACCTAGAAACCATGGCGCTTGTGAGCGTTTGGCGCAGTAGGCACACTCGTGATGGAATCTGGATTTGAATTTCGCGCCATTTCGAATGCTATATCATGGTAGGACATTGCCTGCAAACATGCCAAGCAGTTCAGGCTGGAAGCAAGAGACAGGTGGGAGGAGTTCGCTTACAGAACAGAGTGGCTAGCCCACTGCCGTCCCGTGTGCGAGCGAAACACGTGACTGTAGCCTAATGCCGTATCCGTCCTTTCAGAAGACACTGGTTTTATCAAGGCTCTGTTCAGACTACCGACAAAAAACCGTGTCGTGATCTATGGACGTAAAAAAATAACGTGTCACGCAGTTCGGTTGACTGAGACGTGAAATGACGTCACTGTTATTAGGACCGTTGCGTCAAAGTCTGCACGTGGCCTAACGTACGAGTACCTAAATTAAGTGTCAAGCATGTGATCTCTCCCAAACTAAAACCAAACCCCTAAAGAGGCCACAAAGACAAATAAAACCTTGTTTTATTCCAAAGACTTCGTATTGTATACTGCCCATAGCACTCATCCGACAGGAAACGCAGAAATCGAACAATTCACACAAATTCCAACGCCGCCGCTGGATCGTGCGTTTCGTGACGTCAGAGATGAGGCATCCAGGTCACATGGATGCCTCATCTCTGACGTACCTGCAACAAATGTTCCTATGTTGACTAAGGCTGCAGCGAACGGCGAAACATATTTTGTTGCCCTGTTTACCGCCCGCCCACCTATAGATGGCGCTACGATACCAGCAGGACCACTGTCCACACTCGCGTTGTTTTTGACCGGATTTGTACAGGCTTATTCTTTTCCTCTTCATAGTAGTCGTTTCGTGAAACATTGAGTATCCTCGACAAACAGGGGTAAATAAAACAATGTAGCCTGTGGCACTTGGCCCGAGCGGTCTCAGACGAGCCCAATGCGCCGGACTGCTTTGCAACTATGTCCGGAATAATGCGCGCAGTACGCGCTTCTAGGTTTACGTGTTTGTTCGTAACTTCCATTGTTTATCCCACCATTCTTACTGCTGTTAAAAGAATATGCCGTAAATTTAATCGGTAATAGCTCGTTCTGCGAGCTTACAGTGCACGTTTAATTTGAGTTGGATGAGCTGCCCATAGTGCGTAATACGTTTAGTGGGGAAAGTAGCTTCGGTGTCGCATGGCTACTCTCTTTTTTACTCATTATACAGATTATTTAAGTTAAGTGTGCGTTAAAATTGGTGCCAGTGTTATGCTAAAAAAGCAATCTTTCGAATGAACCACATCTGCATTTTGTATCCATGGCCCCTTCAAGTGGGACGAATGAACTACTTGGAAATCTGAACAGGCCTTTCCTGGTGGCTTCCCTTTACATTCATCCAAAGCTTCTTGCCAGCATTCTAATGAACACGCCCCTTATAAAGCCCCCCGTACCCTTCTCCCTTCCCTGATCCTCCCAGGACCGTAAAAGTGATTGATTGGGTGTCTTGGCTGCAACAGAATAGCGATACAAGAATACAGGCATGTGCATATTAACGGAAAACGGGGCATCTGTAGAGGCTTGTTAGTGCTGCAAAGCTGGAGTGGAAAGCGCTTATACTTTGAATAGTACTAGCACCAAGGACTAGAAAGACAGCAACACCGGACGAAGCGCAGTTCTGCGTATGTACCGTATGTTCTGCCTTGGTAAAAACTCCTTTCATTATTGCTACTCCCGGTCGTCAGGATCAGCGCCAAATATGCTGTAGGTATATATATAATGACAAATTCTTCCAGTATAGATAACCGACCCATTGGCTGACCTGTTGAGAGAGAAATATTTGTTGGCAAAATTATAGCAGCTTCAGTCACTTTTCTGGCTCCAGAACCTTTCCTTTCCATGAAGGGGTTACTTCCTCCAACATGTTGTTGAAATACCTCGCTAAATGTACATGAGAGTATTCTTAGGGAGAACTTTGAGCGAGTTCACTGAGATCCTCTGGTGTGACACTGCGTGCTTCTCCTTTGAAATAAAGGTCATGCGAGCGTTGTGGAATATGAAATGCGTGGTATGAGTCCTATTATTGATGTATCTTTGGCTTCATGGCATCGTCCTTTCTCCTGTGAACATATCATGCCCCAACGAAGCTCGTAATTAGCACCGAGTGAGTGAGTGAGTGAGTGAGCGAGTGCTCTGTCTGTCTGCCTGTCTGTCTCCTGTCCTGTCCTGTCCTGTCCTGTTCTGCCTGTCTGTCTGTCTGCACCGTCTTTCCTTCTATCTCATTCCAGGATTCCGTCACTGTCTTTTTTTGGCTGGTGTGCGCTGCACGATGCCCTTAGGTCACTCACCTCGGCTGTGCAGTGGCTAAGGGTCTGTGCAAGCTGCTGGGTTTAAGGCCACCCTTTCGACGCCCGCCATCACTTTTTCACCAGATCCGAACACAAGGACGTGCCTTCGCCGATTGTTCGGCCCCAGCCAACCGACCACAAACCTTACAACCATTCCCCGAAATTCTGTAGCCACGACCTTCCCCATCAGAACAATTTCTGGGGTACCTAGCTTGAAAGCCGTAAACTTCCTATAATGTTTGCGTAAGGTATAGCTCCACACATACCGGTTCCGCCCGCCCCTCCCGTCTGCACGGCGCAGGTCTGAATTGAAGCGAAGGAGAAGACATATTCCCCCGTCTCCAATCAATAGAGAGGCGTTATTAAATGATACGGCACAGCCGCGGTGTCGGCCGCCGCCGCTCGTTTCGTTCGCTTCATTTCGCCCCGCGGGGGCCACAGAGGGGCAGAGGGGGCGCCGTTAGATGCAGAAGACCCCGCGTGATTTATAGCCTCCTTCTCGGCGCGCGCAGCGCTAGTATTCCATGCGATCTTGCTCCGCCGCGCGCGCTCGCGCGCGCACTCTCCGTACAGCCGCACCTACTCTCCGATAAGCATCGTTCATTTGTCTCACTCCTCTCTTTCTTCTACTCTCGGCCCCGGCTGATGGAGGCGGAAGGAAAGCTTGGCCAACGCCACCCAGGTGGAATGATGCTTGTTTTGCGGCGTCATGCTCTGCCCTGAACTTACGTTACGGGAAGGGCGAGGTCAGAAACCCTGCGCCCAGTAGCTCGACACATGACAGAACACCCCGAGGACTTGAAATGTCTTAAGGGTTGGGGTGAGTCTGGACTTTTTGTTCAGCCATGTTGTACCATAGCGCGCGTTTGCTTCGTTTCCGCAATATCGCCGACGCCGGCGCTGACTTCGCAACCTTTTTGCGGCCCGCAATATGGCTTTTCCGCCCTCTTTTGCTCCTACTTCACTCCCTCTTTCCGCCAAAGCGATGTTTATTTTATTTTCATGTGTCGCGTTTCGGTTCTGTCAGATTTTTCCGCGCCGCCTCTTGACATGTTGTGGCCTGAGCAATTTCGACCAGAAAATTTTATTCGTTCTCTTCCTCCGTTTCTGTTGGTGTAGCAAGTTTTCTGCGAGACTGCGCGGTTTCCCGCCTTGTCCTTCAAAAATCATGCGGCCAATCACGAGCGTTCTATACGGGGCTGCGGTACCTGCTATACTCCCACGCAGAGATCAATGCGAAAAGGTCCAAAGGCGCAACTGCGCCGTCCAGGATACAGTTTGCATTGGCGTAAAGGGTACGCCAATGCTCCTAGGCATCTGATTCTAAATCTTACGCTCATTTTAAATCGTAGATTTGCCGTCTTCCAAAGCGTGAAAATGGTTCCTTCCCTAGACGGGGCTTTGTCGTGAAGCGCGGTTTATGGATGGCGTGAATTCACATGTTTCCCGCAGTACAAAGATCAGGGCGCCCTGAAACACTCACCGCACGTGGCATGTCTTGCGCTGTCTTCTTGCCGGTTTTGTCCAAAAAGCTGCAGTAGTATGTTCAGTCCTGCGACGAAGCACTCGAGGGCTTTTGAGTTTCTGAAGTTAACTTGTTTATTTTACTGGCGATTACGTTTGTTTACATTTCGAGGCGTACGATTTTGAAACGCTCACTATTGACATCAAAACAGAAAGATACTCAGCGGAACATATCTGACTGCAGAGGGTCTCGCGGCGTCTCCTGGCGTCTGCTGTTGTTCGCACTCGTCCACAATCGACTTCCCAAAACACCGAACACCACAGTTTCCTTACAAAGACTCCGTCTCCAAAAAGCACGTCCTAGAAGAGAGTGATAAGGGCCTATAAATTAACTCGGTCGCACTAGGCTGCTGATTTGTTACAATAACGACCAATCGTAGGTGTACGAATAGTCATGTGACCGCACACTCTCTCCCAGGTGAACGCTTAGACTTTTTTCAAACTCACGTTAGTAAAAAAAGAATAAAAAACAGCACGACAACAGAACTGACACTCTGAACGTTCTACAATCTAACCTATAGGACGGTCCGTACCGCCCGTGGAAGGATGGTCGGATTATCACCTGTCTTTGTTCGCGGATTCCCGCACTCGGAGAAACGTTCGAAACAGCAACAATGCCAGACCGTGTGCTCTTCTACACCTCCCCGCCCCAGAGGCGGCAGACTCAGACAAGGAACGAGACGCATGCACACCCCCAGCGTTGGGCAGTGCAACCTCGGCCGACTCCGCGGCCCGTATACTCCTTCACACTATACTGACCCCTCGAGTGAACTCGCAGCTGCTGTAACTGTACCGGCTAGGGGCGGAAATCTGAGTTTGTCGGTTTCAAAAACGTCCATTTCCGGCGCCCGTTTCAGTCGTGACGTAGGTGCACTTGCGAGACCTCTGACCAATGACGTGCGATGCAGAAACCGACGCATCACACCTGATCGTCTGCTTTCAGCTAGTCAGGGCTTGCTCAAAACTGAAACTTTGATACTGACATGAAATTGACGCAACTGAGGATTCTACCCCAGAACGCTTTCGCGCCTCACATGCAGCAACGCGGCAATTATCGTCGTTAAAGAAAAAAGAGACATTCCGCCGGTTTCAGAAAAGAAACAGGGGAGAACCCCATCTAAAGGGACAGGCGTCTCTTGACAGCTATCGTGGCGGCTGGCAGCTCTGAGTCCCCTGCTGCGTACTCGCTGGGAAAACGCAACGACCAGTGAAAAAGGCTCCCACGGCTTCCCTTCGGACCTCTCGTATACAATGAAACAATGAAACGCAACAACGCGAAGCAAGCCACACAAGAACAATAAATGAGCAACAGGCGTTTGTCGCTAAGTACTTGAACTTCACAGCGTCTTTTCCGCATAAGCTGATCTTAAGCACACCGTACATGGCTTTCTTGACAACTAGGAAAATAGCAAACTGAATGAAGCATTCGCGACACTTGGCTTCAAACATACCAAGGCCACCACCCACAATCACGTCCGCCGTCTTCTTCAGAGGTATCGAGCGAAGTTGTCGAAATTTATTTAGTCACCGTGCTCGTGTGACTAAATAAATACCGACAGAACAGCACACGACGAAACGGCACGCGACAGAATAGCACCGACATAACAGCGCGGCGTCAAAAGGGCACGCGTCAAAACAGCACGCGTCAAAACAGCACAGCGACAAGAGCGCACAGCGACAAAACCGCACACGACAGAAGAGCACGGCGCCAAAACAGCACGACGTCAAAACAGCACGCGACAGAAGAGCACGGCGACAAAACAGCACGGCGACGAAACAGCACGCGACAAAACAGCACACTGCAAGAGATGAGCACTGTAAAAGTTGGGTGCGGTGGCGTTGCTAGGTAGTATGGCATAGTGCACTCGCCGGAACGGAATCCAAATTCTTCGGCAAGTAAGGAATAGAAAAGCACATTCATTTGAACTTATTTTTACAAGACTTATCTGTGCAGGAACATATCAGTACATGGACATTTAGGCACCCGCATATTCCAGTGGAGGGCGATTTAGGTGTGCCTGTGATAGGCTGGAACAACACAACATAGTGAGCCGTTAATATCAATTACAGATTTTACTTGTTCGTATTACTTTCTTTTTCACGCATGGTTATATGTGCAATTATTTCTATGAAACGACTACTCCAGTAATTGCCTATTAAAGGTGGTTCCCCGATCCCGTTGTATTGATTGGTTTTTGGTCATGAATTCAGGGATCTATTTTTATGAAGACGGCATCTGTGCCCTTTTCGTGGTAATTTAACGCAGAGCCATGAATCTGCATATTTCGTGGACACTTTTTTCTGTGTTAATTTACTGAGGATTGTTCCTGGATCCTCTATTATTTATTTACTTTTCTTATAAATGTTGTTTGAATTATTCATTTGCTCATTGACGCCAGTCTTTTGAAAACTTCGATGTATAGTGACGGTCTTTTTCACTAAAGTGAAGAATGTGAGCTGCCGGGTCACCAATGAGCCACGATCCACAGTAGCTCATATTCGCGGACGCTGCTTTGACGCGCAATATTGTTGCGGAAATATTTCTTACCCACTAAGAGCTCCTCTGTGCTGTTAAACAAATTAAACCCCCATGTATAAATTAGAATTAAGTAGTGTAGGACTTCAGTAAGAAGCAAATTATCCGTCAGAATAGTAGCGCTTAAGGATTACACTTCGGCTTTTCGCTTCCATCATATTCCAGGTGATTTGGGTTGCAGCGGCTCATGATAACCTGAGGCATGCCTATTGCAACTGGCACTTGTTCTTTTTTTACACTTTCGATAAAACAGCAGAAAAAGAAAACAGCAGCAAGAGAAGATCTTCTTGTGGGAGCCGAAAGATCACGGCCACTGCAAAGCATGCCTCGGTACCGGGTTAAGGTCTTTTCTTGCCTTGATGCCGTTTTTTTTTTTTGTATTCGCAGTGCGGACTCAATAAAAGAAGCACACAAAAGCTTTCATTTCTCTCAGCTTTTTTAGGCTTCACAACCAGAACGCTAAATTTGGAATATGGGATGCTCCGCAGTGAAGGACTTCACACTTCTTCGCGTGCATTTAAACGGCGACACTCCGGCGTGTTCGCTCTTCTCCTTCATTTGAAATGCAACCACCATTGCGGGCATCTAAATCGCTTTCTTTGGCTCAGGGGCTCAACGCTATCCGCTCTTTCCAGCCCCTACAGGTGGCGCTGCGGAAAACGGCAATAGGAGAAGCGAGTTTAAAACCGGTAGGCGGAGGGCTAACCCGTTAGGGTAATAAAGGGTAGGTTTAATGAGTAGAGTAAGACAGGCAAGTTGGTTGGTGGCAACGGACGTCCCGATACAGATGGAGGGCTTCTAATCATCATCATCATAATCATCATCTTAATCATCATGGCGTACCAGACTGTGATCCGGCCTTCATACCAACATGCGCGCCAGCATCAATAGAGGCCCAAAAGCCCGTAGCTCTACTAGAAACAATTACTTTATTAAAGATAAACGCAGGCATATGTTGCTAAATGCGAGAGAACGTTAAATTTGTTTCAGGGTGCCTGGTGCGGCGTAAAAAGAGCCGCGTTATACGCAATCCGCTGTGCATGGCTCCGGCCGCACGGAAGTGGTTCGCGAACACCCGCCTTATTGCGAAAAAAACTGCTATAGGATGTGCAACACTAATCTCGTGGGGTGTTTGCAGTGTACGTCATCGCAGTGTACGTTAAACTTGAGGCGTGTTTGTTTTTTTCCTGTGTAACTGCTAAGCAGAAGACCATACGCACGATGTGCGGGCGATATGGTCCCGGCACAAATGGTCCCGGAGCTACTGGCCCCGGAACTGATAGTCCCGGAACAAATGGTGCCGGAAAACATGTCCCAACTTCAAAGTAGGAAAAAAATGTCCCACCACTACTTCACCTATGGAGGGGGTCAGTTTATTTGTCTTTACATGTTTGTATTTGTGCACAATGTATTTGCATCGGTCCGTACATAATATATTTGCTAAGGCTGAAATTATTTGAAATAAATGCTGCATGCGAATTTGTCGTCGTACGAGTATGTTCTCCCGTGCTTCCATTGCTTGTATCCTTTCGTTTATTAACGCTTGAGAAGCGAGTATCACGATTCAGGCTGTGCAGTGAGCGCTTTTACAGGCACAATATTATTTAGGTTACATGATTATCGAAAATGGGAGTGGGCCGGCACCACTGAATATCAGACAACATAAAGCTGTACTAGCGATCACGCTCGCCGATTTCTCGCTATTTAAAAAAAAAACGAACTTTACCCGATGAATGGTTTATTGTGTTACCTAAGCTGCGATACCGTGCTCTTCATCTGAAATGCTTCGATATCTGCAGTTAGAATCAAGCGAAGCGGCACTAAGGTTTTGGACCTTGATATTTTTGCAGCTTGCAGCTTCGATACTTTTGATTTTCCCCGAAAATATGACATATAGCTATTATCTATGACGCCTATTATCTTGCTGCAAGGCTTAGAAGACTGCTGGCTAACATGCTTTGTTCAATTTGCCGGCGTGTTGCGGGAGCCTAACAATTGCTGACGGCAGCAGGTGAGCTCATAAAAACAGGCCACCCACCATAAACAACAAACTCTGTTGTTGGGAACCGCATTTGTGCAGAAACATATGCAGTTCATTCGCTAAAATACATAAACATGTTCGTGTGCATCATTCTGACGGCTTTACTTTCCCAGAAATTGCGAGAACCAAAGACTGTCACTTGTCATGGTACAATGAAAAGCCAACGATTGATGCAACGATTGATGCAAGAACGGGTGGACCACGAAACAACCCGAACGCGTTTTGCTTGTTTCCAAGTCCCGCTCTCAAAATAAACTGGCTCGTGTTCAAAATCCCTCCACACAATGCCCATGTTAGCAACTGCCCCCTCTCGTTTCCCCTCGACCTCCTCCCTCTCCTCAGGGAAAACGAGGGTTGGTTCGACTTTTGTTGCCGCCAAGACGAACAAAGGGGCAGTGGCTGCGGTGGAACGCAGAGCGTACAATGCGCACGCGGAGACGTACAATGAGTTCGCTCCCAGCGCGAACACAGTCGGCCCCTGGCGGCGGCGGTACGAACCGCTCCTAGTGTGGACGGCGCTCTCGCGTCGTCTGCTTTTTCACGTTGCGTGCGGCGCAAGGCGCATGCTGCACACGACAAAACAACCAATATGTGTGCTCGTTTGGCAGTAAGCAATGACATAGTAACCTCTGCGTGCTCGTTTCCTCTAGAAACGCAATAATCAGCGGCCGTTGCGGGTTAATGCGCTGGTTTAATTCCACGAAACATCTTCGTTGTGGTCACCGCTTGAGTGCGAAACGTGTTGTAAACATTGCTTCACACATTGCACTTTTCTTA
This sequence comes from Haemaphysalis longicornis, assembly GCF_048455015.1. Lineage (NCBI taxonomy): Eukaryota > Metazoa > Arthropoda > Arachnida > Ixodida > Ixodidae > Haemaphysalis > Haemaphysalis longicornis. The sequence goes on along the minus strand of NW_027526460.1, from coordinate 73,700,822 downwards.
TTGTTGAGTGCAGTCGTCTGCCGTTTCGGGAACGTCGAAGGGTGCTTTTTGAAGGTGGCGTGGCGATTATTTAAAGGATAAAAGTTTAGTACGCGAAACGGGTAAGAAGCGACAAGACCTGTGCATACGCGTGCAAATTCCACACCCTTGTAAAATTGCGCTGTGTCCTTATAGAAAGAAGAAACAAACAAAAACATTTACACTGCACACGACCCGTGCGCTATCGCCCATACATTACCGGACACGTATTTTACACCCGCAAGCGTCTGTGCGATCGTGTCCTTCCCGTAACTTTTCTAAAATAAATACCATTTTTGGACCGTCGTTGGTTATACTCAGGAGCATGAATAAACACTTATTCAACTGTATCGAGTTGCTAATTTTACGTATTATTTAAAATACGTTTCTATGGATGCGCAAGAGTATTTAGGGGGAATGTTTCGGTAAAATTAAGCAGTTGTGAGTTTGCGTCAGTCATGTGGCATTTTGTGTGTCATTTTCATATATATCATTTTCAAATCCGGCATGAATCACCTTGTCCAGAAACGTGTCTCACTCAGCATAACCAAATGCCTAATTTGTTCACGTCTTAACCTCTTAAGGTAGACCTAAGTTTAAAGAAAGAGGAGAAAACGCGTAATATATAATGCACGTTGTTGCCCACATGTGTGTGGGGTGTGTGCCATGACTCTCTGGTTTTTTTTTATTATTTTTTCCCACAATGCTTGCTTTCAATACAATTTTGAAAAAGGCATCCCACAATTTCTGGACAACCTCGGACCAAAGGGGGGTTATACATTTTGGAAAATACGTGTACTGCTTTTTCACCGCTACAGAACACGACGCCTAGTGTAGTTTCGATTGTAAATAATACTGATAACCATAGTTTGGCTTTTCGCGCGCGTTACATGCGTTATCTTCTCGCTGTTTTGCAACGTTGGCAGGACCCCCCCCCTCCCCCTTCCCGAAAAAAAATGAAATGCGCAGAATTTAATTTTTTACCAATCCTCAAGAATTAAATGCGAAGACAAAGGCGATATTCAGTTTACAACACAAAGTAGTTACCGGGAACCCGTTACGCTGATTTGCAACAATAAATAAAAAGGAAATGTTTTACTACATCTGCAACAGCGCAACTTCATTTATTGCCGTCTTTAGGGTTCGTAAGCGACCTTATACGCAAGAATGCAAACACATCTCGCTGTTGCAGGCACCTGTTAGATTCTAAAAGAACGCAAATCTTCAACAGAGCAGCCGTCCCAAAAAATTTGTGCTCACTGTGAGGTCCCAGAAGCTTGGTTTGCACACTGTAAGCCTGCTTGTCACTTTGCGAAAACCTAGCTAAACATGAGATGTTGATTGTACTGCGTGCGTTGACAATTCAATTCGCAAGTTCACTTGCGACGAAAGCCGTAAATAGGTGATCCGAAACCGTTATTCATGAAACCTTCCTTCAGAGTCGCTAAAATTTCATTTAAAAGACCCGTTAGAGCGGTTACATTTATATCTCTGCGCTGATCAAAATTCAGTAATTTTATGTTGCCTTTTGAACACACAAAAAATATCGTAAGCTCTTAGAAGGAATTTCGGGGCAGTTAAGTAGTGTTACCATTTCAGAGCATCCCACAAATGCAAGAATGCGTCATGCTACCAGTGAAAGCGATTGAGATTGCCGTTGTAAACTGAATTTCAGAGATCGAGGCTTCCTGATTTGTTTCTATTTATGCTTTTATTGAAGGCTCAAAGCCATAGTCTGGAAAGATCGAGCTTGCTACGAGCCACAGCGTACAAGTTTATTGTCACAATTACGGCCATTCTGAGATTCCCGATGGGTCGTCGCGTTTTTTGGCGTAATAATTAAAACTGACTGCCGCTTCCATGCTATACATTGAACGTTGAGTAACCGAACCACAGCATACCACTCTTGTTTGCACCTGTCGTGCGCACATACGGCAAGAAAAAGGCACGAAGCGCGCCCATAGTGCGCGTTCTTACGGGCCGCTCAGCGGAGCATCCACACTAGCAGCGCGACGCTGTCGCCACCTACATGTCGAGCACGCGGCGGGGGCGATCAAAGTTCACTGATAAGGCATCCCTGGCTTTCCCTCCATCTTAAGGCGCGGGAGCACCGGAAACAAAGGCTTCAGAGTGCTGTACAGATGAAGTACAGAAGTGACGAAGCAATTAGGAACAATAGTATCGCAATAAAATTCTTCTTCTTATTATTATTATTATTAATATTATTAATAATATTATCATAAAAATTGTAGGGCTACCTAAAAAGGAACAAAAGTTTTACCAAATGTCGTCCCTGGCTTTTGCTTCTTTCATTTTAGATATCCCACATGCTGTAATAATTAAAGCCGTAGTATTTTTCCCGAGAAAGAGTAACGAAACGTGAAGAGAACCTCAGAGAGAGCAGTTTGCGCCCACTGAAGTGTTTTTATCCACGTTAAAATCAAAATATTTGCCCATTTAGGCGTTCCATAAAATCGTGCCGTTCTGTCGCTGTGCTGTTTTGACGCTGTGCTGTTTTGTCAACGTGCTGTTCCGTCGCGTGCGCTTTTGACGCCGTGCTGTTTTGTCGCGTGCTGTTTTGTCGGGTGCCCTTTTGACGCCGTGCTGTTATGTCGGTGCTCTTCTGTCGCGTGCCCTTTCGTCGTGTGCTGTTTTGACAGCGCCCCGCTCGTGTGGCGTATTTTAGAAGAAAACGAAGAATTTTTCGCTATCCGCAGCGTTCTTTCAGCGTAAAAACAACGTGCAGGGCGACGAGCAAACAAGGTGCCCCCAGACATCTAAGCAAACACTTCAAAATGTACTTCCACAGACATTTTGTAACTGCTCAAACGCAGTTTTCAATTTAGTCCCTCCGGGGTGACCAGTACACGTTTGCGTGTTGTCCCAAAGGCGTCGGGTTCGAAGGTTGCCAAATGCGGTTGGCAGGTGTCGGTGTGTTTGAACTGCTGCAACACGTTTCCGTAATCGTGTGCAGACTTTTTGTGGTGAAAGCCTTATACTCCCCAAAACGATAAGAGAAGGTGGCGTCGTGAGACCAAAAATGAAGGAAGCTCACACTAACGCGTAATACTTGAAGGTAGCGAAGCTGTGCGCAGCCTTCATGACCATCACGACGCTTTTAGTTCACGAATGCAGTCTTTTTTTTTAATTGCGCCATTTTGCCCCAGGGCACCAAAGGAATTAAAAAAAAAAAACGAAAGTGGCGGGAGGGATGCAGTCTATTTGCTTCTTCTTCACTGCCGCAACAACTTTCACTCCAAAATGCTTCCTATAGCATCATTAATTTTTTAAAGGGATAATCATTGGACCTTGTCTTTCTCGTTCCGAGCAAGTGTTACCACAATTACGGTGAACTCTGGAGTCTTTCCCGTTTCGAACAGGTGTTGGCACGATTACGGCGAACCGTGTTTTTTTTTTTTTTTTTGTGGTCAGCCCTTGCCAATCTCTCTAAGTGGGTATGCTCGTATTGGCGAATCTTTGCCGATGTCCCTAAGTGGATATGGTCGGCATTTTCTTGGTATTTTTATCTGCGGACACGGAAAATAACAATTTACTAAACAGCTGCGCTGTTAAAAAATTGGTCAGGTTTCACACTTCTAACCCATGTTATCACGAGTTGAAGGTGAAGTGCGCTCAGAGACGACCCAACCGTCACTCTTTCCATGGCGAGACTGAGCGACCGAGCGCCGGCGAAGCAGACGTTATACCTGAGCCTATAGTCACGCGCTACCGCAGCGGCGAGGCTCTGAGCGAGCGCAGCTGCGACGCCTCTCCGCATCGGGTCACGTGGTGTGGCATCCCACCTGCCACACTTGCGTTACGGCGGCTCAAGGTCATTACAACGCGATGAATGACCTTGCGAAACACGGCGTAGTACAGCTTTCGCTACAAAATAAACAAAAAAACTCTCGAGAATACCTAAGCACTACTAATGAGTTGCGAAGGCGAGAGTATTTTTGTACAATTGCCTCACGCATATGCCGGTGTTGTGGGCGTCGCCACGCACCGTGCCGATCCCCCTGGATCGCTGGGGACTGTCGCGCCGCCGGGTGAAGCAGCGGTGGTTGTGCAAAACTCGGCGCTGCCCTACTCACTCTACTTACTGTCCAATTGAGCGAAGCGTTCAGAAATGCCCTTGGGTGATTTCAGAGAAGATCAAACAAATTGTGGCTGGTCGACCTGTTCAATTTGCTTGAAATGTTATATGGTGTGCCCTGATTCATTTAATGCTCCGATTCACCGATATGTTCTCCGGAAAAAAATTTTTCTGACTACAAAGCATTTTAGAACACGACAAGGTGGACCCCCGCCGCTACCTGCCCGTTCGCCTCCGCCAAATTTAGCGACGTCGATCTATGAAATATGCATGAGGGGAGATTAGTAAATTGTATGCTCAATTCACGCCTGCTGTACATTTCCCTAAAGAAGTTTTGTTGCTGCAACAGTATAAAGTTTCCGAAATCAATAGTGAAATTTGGCTGAGAGCCCAATTTTTTTTTTCGAACTTTGAGCTTGAATATGTAAAAAGTACCGTAGTTACAACTGCGGAATTTTACTCACGTGTTCCTTTTCAGATTATAAAAAAACGTACAGAATAGTATATCTGAGTAAAAACGTTCTAAAGATATAATTTGCACGCAAGTTTCAAGAAAAAACTGAAAAACACAAAACGAGACGCTAATATAAAGAAAACAAGACTTCTATTTTTTTCAAATTCTATCAGGATGTAGGCCTTTACATGTACGTGCATTATCATCAAAAACATGGTGCATCATTTTGTTCTTGGAGCTCGTACAGCGCGCGAGAGGAGCCCGATCCACCCGGCTCTCCACGACGTACTGTATAGCGACTTCCCTCACGTTTGTACAAATTGTACATGTTTTCTGTAATAGGCAAAGGGTCCCTCCACGGATAGAATAACTGAGAATGGAACAAAAAAATGGCACTTTTGATGTCCAAGTCAAAACCACCACAATCAATGTGCGCCCAATTCGAACTCTGGAGAGGGGGGAAATGGCAAAATTCTTAGGTTCATCCCCACACTTAAAAAAAGGGAAATCACTTTTTAAATTTGTGTGAAACTCTCCCAAAATGTTGGCGTGTAAATATACTTTGGTTGGAAGTCAAAACACCTTGCATCATATTGATAGCCCCTCGCCGCGAGCTCCCTTCCCTCGCCCTCCTCTCGTGCGGCCCGGTCGCCGGAGAGATGGCGCGAGTGGACGTGTGGGAGCGGGCGGTGGTGGGGAAGAACCGCGCGCGGGGACTGGGGGTCGGGACGCAGAGTGTTTTGCTGTATGCGTGTGTATGCCCGGACGAGGATGTAAGTAAAGAGTTCTTTCACGCAACCGCAGTGTGCCTCATTCCTTGGCATGCCGTAGAGAGCAGGCCCACAGTATCTATGATTTGCATGTACTTGATTTTTTTTGTACAGAAGGGAAAAGATCACAGATGAGATGAAATTACGCAGAGTAGAGGAGAAAAATGGCAGTATCAAAGTTGACCTTCGACGCCACAAACAATCGGCACCCTATCGAAATTGTTTACTGCTTTGTAGTACAGAATTAGCTGTTCAGCTGAAGTTGCTTGCCCAATAGGTCATTAAACTTTCTTTAACGGGTACGCACAGGCCCTTCTGCATGTAGTTCACATGTACCTGCAGCTGATCCCTTAATTGTTAAATTTTTTGTTTGTTTGTTTGAGCCACATGTGTCAGGACTGAATGTCGGGGAAAGCATGCAATGGTCATCCCCAATCGTTTTGTTTTTATTACCGTAGTTGGAAAAGTCATTTCGCTCCTAGTATAAGAAGTGCGCGCACTTGACTTTCTCAGACTACCCAGCTTCTATGTTTCTTGTCGTATGAATTGCTATTCTTGGGATCTTTCTCTGGTTGCAAAATGTATCCTGGTGCTTAAAGATTCCTCCAGCTACGTCGCATGCATTCTTTGCAAATTCAGTCGACAGCACTTTAAGAAATTCTAAAGGGTGAATGGCCTTCTTTATGAAGTCGCCTTGCTGTCACGTGACAACCAAGCCTCTCCCTCTCGCCTGCTACCCCGGCTTTCTTTAGGAATATTCAGTCTTTCAAGCATGAGAGACTCTGCTTTTGTGCGCTTCTCATGTTCCCTCCAGTAGCATTGATTTGATGGCGCGCTGAAAATGAACGGACAGTTTAATTCGCTGGCATCTATACTTGAGTTCCTGGTATTCTCCGCGTACGCAGCATAAATGTGCTAGTTGGCACAGTACGCGAAGAAGCACATTTCTTGCTGCCGATTACGTTTGACTCATCCCGGTTGCAAGGATATTAAACTTGGTAAACGTAGTGCTGTAGTAAAGCTAGTTTTTCTTGTACATGCGGATTTCTTCCCGAATTCACTTTGTCTTGAAGTGTTCCTTCCCAAACTCTCTTCGCCATCACGCGCAACCCAGATGATTTGTCGGACCTTGTGTTGAGAACTCCTGCTCATCATTCAAGAAGTTTGATTGGGGGAGGCGCTGATTGGCGACTGCAAAGCGCCGCCGCGCTTTGCAGTCCCCTATTAGCGCCTCACTATAGTTTGCGGGCCAGCCAGTAAGTAAGAGAGGGCTGGCGCTACGTGGAGGAAGGCACACGGCCCTCCCGGCAAACTAAAAAGTAAAAATTTGGGCCACTTCTCGTATTGTGAAATAATTGATTTTATAGAGCTAATACTGCGCGCTTAGGATGCGGCAAGCACGGATACAGGATTTTGGTGACGTGAATCAGCTCGGGAAGGAAAAATAGCATATGCAGTGAAACCTCATTAAACAGTACCTGACGGGTGCGAGAATAAAGTACGTACTAACAGGCACTACGGTTTAACCCACTGCATTAGGCTAAAGGAGAACCTAGTCGGGGATTCGGCTAAACTACGCATAAAAAGGAACTACTTATGCGGGTACGGTATAACGAGGTTCCACTGTATAACGTGAGCGCTTAGATGAGAGCTCTTAAAATTAAACGCGAAGAATATTGTTCTTTTTTTTTTGTTGATAACTGCGTGCCTATACAGAGTACGTTCCAGTAATACCGTCTTTGTAGGAAGGGGGCGCTGTATTATTGCTATTTTCAGTATGGCACAAGGTTTTCTTACTTCTAACCAAAATATATTTATCCCCCAGCATCTTCGGGGAGTGTAACAAAATTTGAAACAGTGATTATTTGTAATGTGGGGCTTAACCTAAGAGTTAGTCCTTTTTTTCCTACAAAATATATACATTAAATTGGACGCACATTATTTGTTGGGGTGCGAATGTGGACACCAAAACTGCCATTTTTTACTGTTCCATGCTCACTTATTGTATCAGTGGAGGGACCATTTCCCTTCTACACAAAACATACATAATTTATACATATCTGCGGGAAGTCGCTATTGACCCCATAATTACCCACAACCGTACTCTTAAGTGACTTAGCGATGGGAAGTTTTTACACCTCATTACTTACCGTGCACGTTGACACCCTGGCCCCTACACCAGTCGTCTTCATTATCTTTTATGTCATTTCACCTATATTTTTAGTTAAATGCTTTATATTTAGTATCACTGTATTTGATTACACCAAAAACTGCATTGCTGTTTTGTTTCTTGCTACCTGCTGTTCGCTACCCAGGGCTGTTGCCGATGTAGCTCAGGGGAAGGGAGCGTTGTCAAGCCGCTAAGCTGCGGCTTTTTTTCCCTCCTCCTCAGATGTTATTTACATGTCTCAAATAAATTTGAAACTTGAAACTTCGTCCTCATAAAACAGCTTTTCCTTGGCGCTCTTTGCCCTTAGTCCGCCTTCCGCCATAAAAACCCATTCATCATCATGGTAAGTCGGTCGCTATCACTGCAATACGTCGTGGAGAGCCGGTCGGATAGGGCTCCTTTCGCGCGCTGTACGCGCTCCAGGAGCAAAACGATGCAACATGTTTTTGATGATAATGCACTCGCATGTAAAGGCCTACATCTGGAAAAAATTTCAGAAAAGTCGAAGGTGCGTTTTTTTTTTATATTAGCGTCTGAAGTTTGTGTTTTTCAGTTTTTTTTTCAAACTTCCGGGCCCATGGCATCTTAACAGTATTTTACACAGGCATGCTATTCAGTACGTTTCTTTATAATAGAAAAAGGAACACGCGAGTGAAATTCGAAAGTTGTAACTACGGTACTTTTTAAATATTCAAGCTCAAAGTTCGAAAAAGAAAATTGGGCTCTCAGCCAAACTTGACTATTGATTTCGAAAAGTTTATACTGTTGCAGCAACAAAACTTCTTCAGGGAAATGTACAGCAGGCGTAAATTGAGCATAAAATTTACTAATCTCCCCTCATGCATATTTCGTAGATAGACGTCGCTAAATTTGGCGGAGGCGCACGGGCAGATAGCGGTGGGGGTCAACCTTGTCGTGTTCTAAAATGCTTTGTAGTCAGAAAAAGTTTTTCCGGAGAACATATTGGTGAATCAGAGCATTAGATGAATCAGGGCACGCCATATAAAAATTTCAAGCAAATTGAACAGGTTAACCAGACACAATTTCTTTGATCTTCTCTGAAATCACCCGCCAGGCTCTGGTTGTGCGTCCCTCCGCGTCGCAGCCATGGCTCGCTGATGACTGCTGCGCCACTGGGGGCCGCAGCTGTACGCTGCTTTGAGTGTTGGGATCAGCAAAAGTGGCGGAACAGCTTTTTTCACTGAATTTGCGCGAACTTTGCTAAGCACGAGCGGCGCTGTGGTTACCGTTGCTGCATAGAATATCGTATAACATTTTACTACTATACAAATAGTCCTTCGCGCGCAGTATACTCCGCGCGAAGGAACTTCCTTGGCCCATAGAAAAAACGCAATGTCGCAGTCGCCGATGTTCCGGTATGTTTCCTACGGGAGAAGTGCAGCTTGCTGGGCCAATTGGTGCATTCTGACGTTTTGTAAAAATCAGCGAAAAAATACGAAGACACAGTCAAAGAAAGGACAACACACTCGCGGTTGTGCTCGTAACCTGCGCTTCCATCAAGACGTCTTTTCCGGAGGTGGCAGAAGAGGCCGCAGTAGCGCTGGCGCTCGCGCAGCCCAACGTAGAAAGAATTGTCACCGACTCTCAAAAGGCGTACAACAGCTATAGAAAAGAGTGGGTGTCTCTTGCGGCACTGGGTATTCTCAACAGTGAATGCGACGTATCTGGAAGGAAAGTTGAATTGATATGGACGCCGGCTCACTCTGGGCTGGAGGGCAACGAACTTGCCCACCAGTTCGCCCGAGAGATGGAACACCGGGTAGAGGAAGGTGAGCCACAGTCCATAATTAGTTATAAGGACATTACGAACCACTACAGGACGGAGAGGCGACGTTACCCCGATCCTCACAAATCGCTTAGCAGAGAACAGCAAGCGATTTACAGGCAGATGCAAGCAGGATCCTTCCCGCACCCTTACCTTCAAAACAGGATGTACCCGGAAAGGTACGACAAGGAATGCAATTTCTGCAAGATTCAGTTAGGCACGCTCCAACACGTCATTGAAGTATGCGATTTCTACAAGCCAATCCCCCCACCTCTTACCTTTCCCACTACCCCACCCCATCCATCATCCACCCTTACCGAGCGATGGGAGACCTTGTTAACCAGCCCCGCCCTGGAAGACCATCTCGTCCTGATCTCCAGGGGCCAGGCGGCTAGAGAATCATATGGGTCCCGTGAAGAGCGAACCACTTCCATCGACGGCGTCTATGAAGACGTCGTAGTAGCTCGGTTCAATAAACATTGTTTCTCTCTCTCTCTCTCTCCTCTCTGGGGCCAGGCTTCCTCCGGGAGCATGGCCTTCAGCGACCGACTTTAAATATCTGCGGTGGCATGTCTGTCTGTCTGTCTGTACGTATGTGTGTACGTGTGCATGTATGTATGTATGTATGTATGTATGTATGTATGTATGTATGTATGTATGTATGTATGTATGTATGTATGTATGTATGTATGTATGTATGTATGTATGTATGTATGTGTGTGTGTGTGTATGTATGTATGTATGTATGTATGTGTGTGTACGTGTGTGTATGTATGTATGTATGTATGTATGTATGTATGTATGTATGTATGTATGTATGTATGTATGTATGTATGTATGTATGTATGTACGTGTGTGTGTATGTATATATGTATGTATGTATGTACGTACGTGTGTACGTATGTACGTGTATGTATGTATGTACGTGTGTATGTATGTATGAATGTCCGTCTGTCCGTCCTTCTTTACAACGTGAATTGCTGTGCGGAATCTTCAATACATTAAATGAATGTTTCACGACGATAATGTAAAACTTGTGTAAAAGCATGATCTAAAAACATGATGTAAAACCTGAGCCGACTCAAATTAATCTACTCGAGGTCAGCACAAAGCCAGCCCAAGCTGACGACCCGACAGATTTCGAAAACCCCATTATTCCACCACTTTCCCCCTCTCTCTATTGCGCAGACAGTAACTCTTAATGACGGAGCTACATTTAGAAACCGGGTTCACTACCGCAAGATCAGCGTCAGTGCTCATCGTATGACGGTATATATCGCGGCAGCGGAGAAAACTGCTCGCGTCGCGGAAATCAGAGTCAGAGCTCAGCGAAACGCCTGATTTGACGCCGAACGTTGCTGGCGGGGCACATACACACGCGCGCGCGCGCACATACACACCGACAGTGCAGAAAGCGCAACCCTTTCCATCAGGAGGAAAACTACCTGCGGGCATCGCTCTCGCACGAAAGATCGACGTCGCAGACGTCACCACGCGAGCTATGTCGCAAACTGGGGCCGCGCTCGGCGGGAGGTTAAATCGGACGCTGCCCTGGGGCCCTCGGCGAGCTAAATTGAGTCGTGGGGGCCTCGCATCGGCCGCTGCTCACAAGCCCGAGAGCAATATCCCACGGCGCGAAGCGTCGCGCTGTCTTCAGCAAATAGCGAACGCGCTGTGTGTGCGCGCGAAGCGTTGTTTCCGTGTTTTGCGTATTGCTGAGTTGTAATGTAACGTCTTTTCGTTCTGTCTGTGTGTTTGTGTGTGCGTAGTAGATGTCGGTTTAGGGGAGGGGCGAACTTGGTTATTCGCAAGCCTTCGGTAACGAGGTTTTGTGGTCGTTTTACGCCCATACTTACGGTTTTTTGTAGCGTAAGCTACACTGGCTGAGGTTGAGCAGTTTCGCGTGTGCAGTGAAGGGCCGTTCTGTGCAAGCGCGAGGGAAATTGGATTGAATTGGCTTGGCTTGGCTTGGATTGGATTTGGATTGGATTGGATTGGATTAAAGTGGATTGTGTTGGATTGTGTTGCGTCATAGCCGCGGCAGACGCACTGGCGCCGGCTTATGCCCAGGTGTACGCCTCAATTGCGCAGTAGCCAAGTCTGACGCTGCACCGGAGCCGCTTGATAGCCGTTTCGCGTGACTCGTGAAGAGCCGTGCTGAGCATGCCCGAGGAGCAGTGACTGGACTGGACTGGACTGGACTGGATTAGACTTAATTGGACTGGACTGGACTGGGCTGGACTGGATTAGACTGGACTGGATAAGACTGGATTGGACTGGATTGCTGAACCTTAGCTCACGCTACGTATATCCTGGCATAGCAGAGCTAAGCCACTACTAATTTTTTTTTTTCAAGCGGCGGTTGTATTTTTGCGTTTGTGCTATGATCTTTTACTAATGCAAGTAGTTTTCTTACAATGTCGTGAAGCTTTGCAGGACAAACGCAATCTTAACATAAGTCTGTAAGTGCACGCGGTGTCAATACGTGTGATTGGTGCTCCGCAAATAACCACACAGACACACACAAGTCTTTACGAGGATATATAACCTTCGCACGTACTCGAAGGTCTAAGTCTCTACGTTCGGAGATGTAAGCCCACTGGGTGTGGGTACGGTTTCTGCTGTCAAATTTATATCCTGACTTCTCCTTGCATGCGCAGCTGTATTGGCGAGAGCCAAAGAGCAAAAAGGCGTCAAACATACAACTACGAAGGTACAGTGGGTGACAGTAAACCAATTCGGAAATAGTCTAAATACCCAATGCAAAAAGTTTGTCGGTTATTTAATGCTCACGTCATATAAACAACAAAATACATCGATCAGGTTGACGATGTAGTAGGTAAATGTGTCTGAACATTGCAAAACATTAACAATACGTCGCTCTCACCAAAGGCCAGAATGTATAGTGCACTCGTTTTTTATGCCCCCATTAACACGTCACTCTACCCACCGCTGTATACGCCACGGGAGACATTATCCCTGCGACTGCCTGGCTTTGTCGAAAGAAACCCGAGCCTCGGTGCAGTAAGTCATACTTAACAGCTTATTCCCGCACGTCTATAACACGTCCCCGTTCGCCTGCTTCTATTTTCACGTTGCCGAGTAGCGCGCGCATATACAGCGGTCAGACACCTGCCCGACCTCCAGCACCCGGAAGAGCCCGCCTTTTTTGCCGACACATACACACGCACGGGATGATCAAAGCGCGCCAAATTTGGCGGTCGGCGCCTCGTTCCCTATATGTCTCAATTTATTCCGCGCGCATTATCGACCTTCTTTATGGACCAGGTCTTCCACGGGCTGGCCCCTGTGAGTCATAACCATTTCCGTCGCCCCTCAATCTTCGATGTTCTCTTCTAGGCTGCGCATATAGAAGTACGAAACGTCGCACAAAGGCAAGCAAGGCTGGTTAGGGTTGGTGATGTCCTACCCGAAAAGTTATTCCTCTGGCGCGAATATCGCGAATGGATATTCGCGTTGTCGCCGCGCTGGCAACAGGCAGACCCGCGTTTGAAATGTCTATAGGCAGTTTGTTACACTTATCGTTTTTTAGTCGATAAAATTTTTTTAGAGGAATATAGTCCTGAACAATAAGGGCACGATGAATCGTGACTAAACAAGGGAGACTTGCTATCGCCATCAGAGAAGGAAGTATAGAAGCGGAAGTGTGAAAAGGCAGGGAGGTTTGTTCGTTTTTTATTGCTTATTGAAGAAACAATGTTCAATAGCGTTCTGTCTTGGTGCCAAGGCGAGAGGCGGCACTGAAAGCCGCCTGACTGGGACTTCGACAGCAGACAAGTACACGCAGCAGACAACATGAACGCAACATACTTCAAAACAGATTGCAAAATCTCAAACGCTCAAAACACACTATATCAAACATTATCCAGAATAAAATATCAGTGGTCAAGCACATTGCGAATTATCAAGCGCATACAATAAAAACACATACAGAGTACCAAACACGATACGACAATATAAATGAAAATGACAGAATTTGGGGTCAACACATACATCACCAATATGACACATAACCATTAAGGCCAAAGGAAATATACATGTTCTTTTGGACTAAAACAAAAACAAAATGTACACAAAAATTACGATTTCGGGGGAAATACATTTTATTTAGTTTTCTGAAGGCGAGCAAAGAGGGAGAACGCTTTGTTGTATCCAGAAATGATGTATAGCAATTGAGAAGGTCCGTAATTCCCCATTTGAATAATTGCATACCAAATTTATTCCTGGTTTTAATCTTTACAAAGCTTGTATTTATGAAATAATATGGTGTCTCCGTATTTGTATATTTATCAAAGAACAGCTCACACTTTGCTTTTAACGAGAGTAACGTATATTGTTGGGCAAGTCGGGGCATAATGGTGATAAAATTAGAGCAAGACTGAGACAACTACAAGAGAGCGACGACAGCGGACAACCACATCCCGTCCCGTCGTCTTTATCTTGTCGTCTCAGCCACGCTCTAATTTTATCCCCAGGTAAATCAGAGAAGCGTCCGGTTGGCGACCATACACACGGGAAAGAGGAAAGGGGATTAAAACAAGAAAAGAAAGAAGTACTGGTAGAAAGTTTAGAGAAAAATTAAAGCCGTTCCACTCAACGCGAAAGCTGTCGCAAGTGCCGAGCAGTGATTTGGCATAATCGGCTGCGGCGCTGTTATCCGCTCACTGCTGCCACCCAGCACGCGCTTCGCCCCCCTGTCCCACTCCTCTCTTGATGAAATGAACCGAGATTTGTCCAATGCAATTCAAATTTCCCTCCTCCGCGGTGCTCCCGCGCTCCCTGCTTGGAACAGCACGTGCGGGAGTTCTGTTCTTTTAAGTGCAGAGCACTTTACTGGCTCGCCTTGTCGTCGTAGCACGCTGTAACGCTCTTCGGCGTCAAACGACTGGAGGGATCAGGTGGCGCAGCGAGATTACGCGCGGAAGTGCGAAATGAGAATCCTCACGACGTAGCCGTCGTCAAGGCGTGCCACACTCTTAAAAAAAAGGTCGGCGCACTTACTAACCGAACACTAACCAGTTACTTGTCCCAGTATTTACTAGGTACTTAGTTGCTTTTACTAACTGGTCATGCATGGCCTAGTAAAAAGCTACGCGTAACAATGTGGATCTGCTGAGTGCGCAGCGCGACATGGACACATTCAACACGCACATATAATCACGTGGACAATCAACAACTGAATGGAGCAAGAAAGCCAACGGGATGCACGAGGAGACCGAGTATTACTTAGTTACCTTAGGAATACATCTGCTCTTCTTGCTTTTATAGCTAGCAGTGGAAAGTCCCCTGAAAGAGTTGGTGGGCCTGCCGTAAAATTCAAATATTTTGCCGACAGTTTTAGAATTATGCATTTTAATGTGAGCATATACAAGACAGCATGCGAATTTGCAAAAAAAAACTTTTTAATCGTGATTTGGAGCGGAAAAAGAGCTGTAGTTATTATGTTCAATTATTCATAGAATTTGTTACTTCAGTGAATGTTAGTATCAAACCAGCAGCAGTTACTAAGTGCACGGTTTAGACTAGTAACGGTTCCACACTTAGTGGTAGGACCTACCTACCGTACTGGGGGTAGTAAACTCCGTAAAAAGTTAGTAAATACAGCCGTTACTACCCTTTACGAGCTTTCTTGTTAAGAGTGCACTCGAGCTTCGAAAAACAAGCGGTTTATATAGTCATAACCGCTAGAAACTGATGAACCGCTGGCGCTTGTTATTCATCTCCCGGTTGTTTAGCGTAAAGAAAACTGCAGTTACAATTGAGACAACATACATGTATATAACCGGCACCCGCCGCGTTCATTTATAGTTAGGAATGCTCGTTGGGTTGGTTTTGCGATAGTAAGCGGAAGAATTTTGCAGTGGAAGAAAGCAATGGCGCGTTCCAAATTGCGCAGTAAGGCGCCGGCACGTGCAGGATGAAAAGCAAACAGAAAAAAATTCCCCCGCATTTCCCCGAGGGGGAGAATGTGAAAGTGCGAATGCACGGTTGTCGGCCCGCTTGCGGCGCTTGCGCTCGGCCCCCGCAGCCCACCGCCTCGCCGCCTTCTCTTCCATCTCTTCCATCGGGTTTGTAGTATCACGTGTACACCACGCAGTTATCAAGCCGCTATAACGCCGCTGAGTCGCCAACGCACGCCGCTGACGACGTAGTTTGAATGCGTTAAAGATATAAGGCGCGTCACTAACGCTGACATCACCGTCGCGTCCGTGGCTTGGTGTTGTTCGTCGTTGAGCCCCGGTGATTCTCGCGGCCGCTTTGCAGCTGCGGCAGCAGTGGTAGCCTGTGACGTGGTGGAGTCACACGTCACAGCAGCTCGCCTGAAGCAGCTCGAACGTGAGTGGTCTGTAGTGGCCAACAAAAACAAAAAAAGCAAACTACCGGCGCAGCAGAACCGCTCTGCTAGCGTATCCCGCCCCTTTAGAATGTAGATGTAACCTCGAATGTAAACGCTTTGGTGTCTGTGTTAGTGACTCCCCTTTTTCAAATGCCCCTCCATGTAGCAACTATTAACGTCAGAGGATTAGGCTCGAAGAAGCGACAAATGCAGCTGCGAAATGTACTGCAACAAAAGCAAATTAACGTCCTGGCAGTCCAAGAAACAAAGGTTGAGGGCGAGGAACACACAGATACCATGGTGCAACCATTTATTGAAGGGTACTACGTTTGCGTAAGTCATGCGGTTGGAACAGCTGGCGGTTGTTGTATATTTGTTAAAAAAGAACCGACATGTGTCGTAGAGAGTGTGACATCATGGTTAGGGGGGCGTTTTGTTTGCTGCGATTTTCGTCATGGGGAGCAGCCGTATAGGGCAGTTTGTGTGTATGCGCCAACTGTGCCTAAGCAGAGACGCCTTTTTTTTGAAAGTGTCCTTCAGATGCTGGAATGTGACCGGCCGATTTTCTTCATGGGTGACTTCAATTGTGTCTGTAGCCAAGATGACCGATCTAACGAAAACGCTCCTATTGACCCCAGTGCACTCTTTTTAAATGATGCCTTGAGCAGCTTGTGTTTGGAAGATGCTGCTTCTCTAGGTGATACTTCGAGTAATATCAAATTCACCCACTATCAAGGAAAAAGCCATGCTCGCCTTGATAGAATATATGTGTCGTCGCAGCTTGCTCCGGTTTGCAACAATTACGCCGTAGAACCCGTTTCTTATTCTGACCACTGCCTGGTATCTGTGTGGGTGGGGGAAAAACAAGATAGCCGTGTTAAATTTAACTGGGAACTCTGGAAGCTGAATGATAAACTTCTGAATGACAACAAGTTTTGCGACTCGGTAGCAACCATGAAGGGCGATTTAGATAAGGCCAATGACAGTAAGTGTACCGAACGTTGGGAGCGATTTAAACAAGATGTAAAGTTGTTAGCTATCGAGCGGTCAACAGAAATAAAACTTAAAGAAAGGAAGGAGGAAAAAGAACTTCAAAATTTATTACTGTTGCTTACGGCTGAGGAGGAGAAGGCGCCAGGATTGTTTTCTAATGATATCCGTGATGTCAAATTGAAACTGGAAAGCATAGAGGTAGAAAAATATAAAGGCGCTGCAATAAGGGCCCGTACAGAAAGACTGTTAGCTGGGGAGGCGCCCACAAAACGGTCTTGGGCGGATGAAAAGCGCCATGCTAAAAAGAAAGAAATTTCTCGAATTGTCTACGAGGGCGTGGAAATACAGGAACGGTCAGATATTGAAAACGCTTTTGTACAGCACTACCAGAGCCTCTTTGCCTACATTCACCCAAGGGAGGGATTCGAACGGTTCTTCCTAAATTTGTTACCCCGTCTCGATGAGGACATAACAGAGCACTTGGAAAGCCCCATCAGCTTAAAGGAAGTTGATGAAGCAATAGATAGCTTAAATAATGGTAAATCGCCGGGGCCAGACGGGCTAGGCTCGGCCTTTTATAAAACGTTTAAAGTTGTCCTGGCACCTGTCTTGCACAATCTTTTCAGAGTATCTTTCCAAAAAGGGGCCCTTCCCCCATCTTTCTCGAAAGCGCACACGATTCTCATACCCAAGAGCGACGACACTGAACTGCTTGCTAGAGTCACGGGGTACAGACCAATTACCTTAACTAACACTGACTATAAGATCTTCATGAAGGTTTTAGCTAAGAGGTTCCAAGCTGTCATAAAGAATGTAGTGGGACCTCACCAAACATGCGGTATTAGGGGAAGGAGTATCTTTACTAACATCCACATAGCATGCAGTATCTTATAAACATGTGATATGGATTTCAGAAAGGTAGCAATGGTGCAGGTAGACTTTGAAAAGGCATTCGACAAGGTGTCTCATGAAGTCCTTTTCAAAATACTGGAACATGTAGGAATAGGCAAAACAATTCTAGACGGGGTAAAAATGGCCTACCAACAGTGCACGACTAAATTCATTATTAATGGGAACCTGTCCCGCCCTGTCGATGTGCATGCTTCAGTGCGTCAGGGCTGTGCCCTGTCGTCACTGCTCTTTGCGCTTTACCTTGAGCCTTTGTGTGTAAAAATTATTCAAAGTCCTCTCGTGCAAGGTTTTTGCCTTGAATCCTGTGAGACTAAAGTAATGGCTTACGCCGATGATGTTGCCTTTTTTTGTAATAACCAAGAGAGTGTTACTAATGCAATGAGAATCACGCAAGAATATTGCGATATGACGTGTAGCGCAATCAATCTTAAAAAATGTGTCGGGCTTTGGCACGGTGAGTGGGTCGAAACCCCGCGAATCTTCAACAGCATCTCATGGTCAACAGAACCGACCACTTATCTCGGAGTACCCTTAGGCAACTATCGAGATAGTAACGGGTACTGGACTGAAAGAGCTCAGACAATGCGCGCGCAAACGGCCAACTGGGAGGGCCGCAGCCTTTCTATCTTTGCGCGTGCAACAGTTTGTAACGTGTTTCTGGTATCAAAACTTTGGTATATCATGCAGGCCCTTGCTTGCGCTCGATTACATGTTCAAAAGTTCCACCGCATTTTTGCAGTTTTTGTCTGGCAATCAACTTTTGAGAGGACGAGTAGAAGCAACTTGTTTAGGAAAGTTCAACGGGGAGGGCTTTCACTCCCACATCTATTTGTTAGACAACTTGTTTCCCGTTTCTTATTCTTGAGAGATCAGGGCGATCCGTTTATACGTACCTTCTTGCAGCACACGCTTGCAAGTGCTTTACCCAACTTCGTAGTGTCGTCAGCGGATGTGACCCGTTACTCAGTTAGTCTCTTTGTGAGAGAAGTTGTTTCCTCTTGCCGTTTTTTAATGACCCGTTTTTCTATTGAATTTTTGTCTGCTGTGAACGGTAAAAAACTGTCCTGTGACCTTATCGACTGTCTGTTCCCTGAGCCGATGTATAGATCATTGTATAAGGTTGGCTCCGGACATGATGTGCTACGAAGAGTAAAGAAAATGCCAGTGCCTGGTGCTGTTAAAACGTTCTTTTTTAAACTGCATACTAATTAATACACTCCCCGTTAAAACATGGATGTTAGAGAGGGGTTTATTTTTGCCGTGGGGTACTGAATGTTCATTGTGTAAAAAACCAGAAAGTGTTGAACACGTATTTATCGACTGTTGGGACGCCGTTTTCTTTTGGGACGTCTTGCAACGTACCCTAAAAAAAGACCTTCCAATCACTGCACGGGGAATCCGCTTCCTTGATGTGAAAAATGATGTTTTACCATACGATTTGTTGTTTCTTTTGGGTCTACATAGCATTTGGAGAAGCAGAATGGATGTAAGAAATGCAGACGTTAATGCAAAATCGGTGGGTAACCATTTTATAGAGCACGTGTGTAAACTGCGCGAAGTATTTGTTAAGCTGGAGTATGATGATGATGTGATCACTGTTATGAACGAACTATCTGTATTAAAAGTTCACAAAAACGTAACCGCTAGCTAAAAGCGCGGCGGTTTTGATGTATCTTCCTTTTTTTTTCTCAGCCCTAAAGGCTGATTGTGTAGTACTTGTTTTGTTGTGCCCAGACGGCAATAAAGAAAAAAAAAAAAAAAAGTCGCGTCCGTGGCTTGGTCGGTAGAGCGTCGCGCTGCGGCCGCAAAGTCCGCGCATCGAAACCTGGCGCCGGATGCTGTTTCTTTATAGAGGAGCACTGCGGACGCCGACGCCGCCGACGCCGGCGGTGGATGGTTTGGGGTCGCTTATAAAGTGCATTCGCACTTAAAAGAACAAAACTGCCGCTCGCGCTGTTTCAGGCGGGGAGCCCGCAAGCACTGCGAGGGCGGAATTAGAAAAATGTTGGACAAACTTCCGTTCAGTTCATCAGGAGAGGAGTGAGACAGGGCGGCGAAGAGTGTATGGTTGGTAGCAGTGAGCGGATAACGGCGCCACAGCCCATTATGGCGAATCACTGCTCTGCACTTCCGACAGCTTTCACGTTGAGTGGAACGGCTTTAATTTTTGTGCTCGCTTTCATCCCGCACGTGACGGCGCCTGCAGTTTGAAAAGCGTCGTTTTTGGTGGCCGCTTTTTTCGCTTACTATCGTAAAAACTAACCCAACGGGCGTTCCTAACTAAATGAACGCGCGGGGGCTGCCGGTTATATACACAGATTTTACCTCAAATGTATCTGCAGTTTTTTTTTTCTTCGCTAAACAACAGGGAGATGTATGGAAAGCGCCAGTGGTTCAGGAGTTTTGAACGGTTATGATTATATAAACCGCTTGCTTCTCGAAGCCTCTGTTCGGGTCTGTGGTCTACTTGGTTCCGTTATCTCGCTGCAGGGCCTGATTCGTAGAGTCGCTATAGGCATTGTGTCAGCGAACAAGCTACGACGACAAGGGGAACCCCTGAAGTGCTCTGCACCGAAAAATCATGCACCCCTCCGTCTAACGACGACGATGGTTGAACGCGAAGCTTTCGCGGGATGGATTCTTTGGTTGGCCAATCCCACATTTCGAGTATGAGCTACTCTGGAGGTACGCACCTCTTTTCTAGGGTTCCCACAGCAACTCTCGCGTGTGCACTCCGTAGGCCTAACGTTTGGGTTTGGGGTGTTCGGCGCGAATCGGTAGCTGTTGCTTGGCATTCGCTCCAACCATGTCGATATAGAGCAATCGGATAGATGCAGGCTTCACAACGCGAGGTAGGCAGGTTCGATTCCGGCAACGGGAAGCGTTTTTTTTTTCTCTTTCATTTCAACCACAATCATTTATCATCACCGTCACAGAAAGTTTGCTTTCCTGCAGGGCATATTGGCGTACAACGGCATCAGGGAGGACATAAGGCTTCGCTTTAAAAGTAGTGTAGGTGATGACAGAAAATGGACAATGACCATTAAAGCAAAGAAGGTAAGGTGGTGCAGGGTCCGAACGTTGCCAATGTCTCTACAGCTGGTCATGCATACAAGATGCGAGAGAGAGAGAGAGAGAGAGAGAGAGAGAGAGAGAGAGAGAGAGAGAGAGAGAGAAAGAGAGATGGAGAGAGAGAGAGAGAGAGGGAGAGAGAGAGAGAGAGAGAGAGAGAGAGAGAGAGAGAGAGAGAGAGAGAGAGAGAGAGAGAGAGAGAGAGAGAGAGAGAGAGAGAGAGAGAGAGAGACGAGACGACAGAGACGACAGAGACGACAGAGACGACAGAGACACGGAGACACGGAGACACGGAGACACGGAGACACGGAGACACAGAGACACAGAGACACAGAGACACAGAGACACAGAGACACAGAGACACAGAGACACAGAGACACAGAGACACAGAGACACAGAGACACAGAGACACAGAGACACAGAGACACAGAGACACAGAGACACAGAGACACAGAGACACGGAGACACGGAGACACGGAGACACGGAGACACGGAGACACGGAGACACGGAGACACGGAGAGACAGAGAGAGAGAGAAACTTTAATCACAGTGCGAAAAGCAAAAACGCCCGTGTGTACGAGATTTCGGCGCACGATAAAGATCCCCAGGTGGTCAAAATTAATCCGGAGCCCTCCACTGCGGCGCGCCTCATCGCCTGCGTTGCGTCGGCGCGTTAAACTCCACAATCAATCAATCACAGTTAAAGTGAGCGTATTTGTGGTCGGGGTCTTCAGTCCAAGACTCCGTTGGTACGGCCGGCTGTCTTCGCCCTTTCCGCTAGTGTACGCTGGCCAGCTCTTGTCCTGAAACGCAGCTGGGGGAGTTCAAAAAGCCAATTAGGGTTTTCATGCCCTTCCGGAGCGGAACGCGGGCGACGTGTTTAGGACTGCCCGTACACAGTCGTTATCATACGCAGTTTGCTAGACGCATATTACAGTTTTTTTTTTTCTTTATTGTCGCATGGTACCTAGAACTTGGGTCAACCAAGATTCAAATAAATACTGTATCGCCAGTTACAAAAGAGGAGGGAGAGAGAAGACTCTTCAGTAAATATTAAGTACGTTTGAAACATTTGAGGGAGGCCCCTCCAAAACAAATTCGCTTGACTCAGTTCAATCTGAGTGGTCACTGGCCTAACGAGCTCGTCATCAAGCTGTAGGGTGGCATCAGTATAAATATTTGATACGTTTGTCGTGCGCTTTTGTTACCTGGACGCAAATAATGTTTTTTTTTGTATTTGAAGACGAGAACAAACGGGCTTTTTTCCCACTGTGCATGTTCCAACATGTCTTGTTGAAAGTATAGTACCAGACGAGTGAATCACACAGCTTGAACGTACTATGATTGATGGATTGATTGAACGTTAGGTAAGCGGATGAGAGAGAAAAAACAAACGGGTAATTTCAACTGTGCCAGCTCCACCAGTTGCGCGATATAAACGGTTCCGAAGCTGTAAGGTGCGTTGTACTTCAGTTATTTTAAATGAGACTCCGCTCATGTGGCGTCTCGGCAGTGCGTTTTTCAAAAGTGCGCTCGTAAATCGAGGTTTTGCCGATGTATCTGTAGCTTAGACCGTAATCAGGCAGACTTATAGCTTTTGCTATGCGCACCTCCTTTGTTTGACAAAAGCAGCACGCGTCTACTCAAAAGCACGCAGCGTCCGGTTGAAGCAAGCTACGCGAGCGCGTTTAATACCGCCAACGTACCTTCATGAAAAGTTTGTTTTGAAAGATGAGCGTGTCCTAATCGCACCTTCGCGCACCCCCTTATCGCGTCGTTAACCAGCGCCCGTTACAAATGGCCGGAGCTATACTTCATGTGCGTGCACTCTCAATTACTTTAATTTCCGCGTCCCCGGATAAAAGAAAAATGCGCTTCGCCCCGTAACCTTCCTGTCCCCTCCTTTTTTCTTCCCGTATTCTTCCTCTCGCGATGTTTAGCCTCTACAACTTATTTCCAGACTCTTTCAGCGTTCGATAATTTAGTGCGCTATTATACTGTTTTATATATCCCCCCCTCATCACCCGGTACTGTTCAGTTTTAATGGCGTTCCGCGCGCCGTATGCGATGCAAACGAGCTTCGTTTAGAGCGACCTACACCGAGGCCTCAACTGCTTGCGTTTTTTTCTTGTTTTTTCGTATTACTGTTGCTCCGGCTCGCGTGCAGCTAACTTGTTATGATTCCCACTTCTTGTGAATGAAGCCGTCATCGTTAGCGTTGCGTGTACATAAGCGCGCGCGTTCTGAGGAGGCGTTCCAGGGCGTTTCAAAATGGCGCCGAAAGCCGGGCTTAATATATACGAGCCGCGATTACGGCAATTTTCCCGAAACATACTTCGTAGCTGGTCGATGTGCACACCGCGCCCTCGTCTTCGCGGTGAAGAGGGGATTCGACGTTGCTTCTCGGCGCCATTTGAGTCAGTTGGACGACTGGGACGACGCTTGTCTCGCCAAGTATATATCCTCTTTCGCTAGGGCCTGTAATTACGCGGGTCCGGGAGCTGCACCTAAGGTATACATAACGGAGGTTGTTGTTGTTGCGCGAAGCAGGCGCTATTTTAAGAGAAAAATGGAGACGAAGTGGTGGATGCAGGGTCCTCTGCTTCCGACATGGTTAAGTGTTTTCGTTTGTTGTGAATTGCACTTGTGGGAGTACGCGGTGCGCGCTTGGATCGCACACCCACATTTGCATGGGTGTGTTTGTATGCGTAAAACTACTTCCTGGTTGTTGTAGCTGTCTTTTTATCCCCGTTTTTAGCGTGAGGCAAATGAACATGTTCTGCGGTATAGTTCAAATCGATGATTAACTGTGGTGTTCCGAAAATAACGCATGTTACAATTCAATAACTGCGTTGAGGGTTTGTCTCTTATTGAACAGAATAAACAAGTCTGGGGACACCTACGCGCTTATGAGTTCTGGTTGGGAAAGTATCAACGTCCAACTGAATGCCCTCAAAGTGCTCTTTCCAATGGGTCCGTTATAGTCGTAGCCAATGTCAGATTGGTGAATGTTTGCACATCCCATTGCACATATTTTACAAATAGCACAAATTGGCAAATTTTTGCACATCCCACTCAGCGGGGAAACGAACATCTTACGTTGACGTCGCAGCCGAATGGGAATCGGCGAAATTGCCATTCTGACGGCAGATGTCATCGATTGGCCAATTCCCTTGGGTGTGCACGGGATAATTGTGGTTGGGCTTGACGTCGCAGGGAAATGCGAATTCGTGAATCCACTATGAGCTTCCCACTGCTGCGGTCATCGTCACTGGCCATTCACCTAAGTACGTATACAGTTGAACCTCATTACGACGAATACTGATATAGCGAATCATCGGCTATAGCGAACTAAATACAAGCTTTGGTTGGCCGCGCTTTATTTCAGTGGCACTTATTTTTTGATAACGAAGCTGAAACCGTGAGAGCCGCGCGCGATATAGGATATAACGAAGAAATATTTGGCCAGCTGGCTGAGGAGCTACTTGGAAAAACTCGTTCTACTTCGAAACTGCAGAAGTATAAACGTCCTTTGTTTGTGGACACTATGGAAAACTCCATCCTGCTCAGTGCTGGGAGTATCCATGAGACGAAGATCACATCCTTCATGAAATAAATAAGGACGCAGTCCTGTTCCGTCAAGTGAACTCTGTTCCGTTGTAATTTCACGTACTCATGTTCCGGTTCATTGAGCTTGAAATGCAACAAGGAGAAAGGTAAGGGTTACCTGGTTTATAGCGGATTCGAAGCCTTTAAAAAAAACGCATTTTTGTATCAAGTATTCCTGCAGGAGCCACATTGTCGATTTGTTATAGCCGACTTCTATCTCTACTGTTACAACGAATATCGGTTATAACGAACTAATTTGCTGTCTTGATACTACTACGTAATAACGAGGTTCGACTGTATTGCTACGCATATCGCAGCCCTAACGTGTCCGTACGCCAACGTTGAGCTTAATGTCGTTTCAAGCAACGTCAATGTAAATGTACGCCGAGCTGCGTGTAGCGGTTCTCAATGTTGCTTAAGTCAACGGCCCCAGCGTCTTCACTGGGTCAATTTTCGACGCATTTACTACGTCCCCTTGTAGACAGCTAGAGAGTAGGGGCGCCGGCATGCGTGCTCTAGTCGTATCTCAAAGGAAATTCGGCAAACGATATTGTTGGGAAAGTTGGTGCTTACTTGCTCGAAAAATTAGAGTACGCTAAGCCCAACGACAGGAGAAGCAGGATAGGACAAACGCTTGCCCCGGTGAGCGCTTCTCCTGTCACAGTTGTGTTTATGGCGCTGTAATTTTTAGAGCAAGTGTTCGAAAGGCCATGGGTTTGATTCCAATCAAGGCTCAAATTATCCCAGTTTTCTTGTAAATGCATTCCATTGAATCGTATGCATTGCTTTTATTTCCGTTGGCCAGTTTAGGAGCTGTTTGCCTGCTACAGACATCGACGTCGGTAGGTAGTTTTCGTGCTCAATGGGCTATTTAGTGCTTTCGCATTAAAATGTCCAAGAATGTACGATTCGCAGGTGGTCATGATCTTGATGAGAGGTCAGTTGTGAGCATACTCGAGGGGAATAACGTTTCCAACTAGGGCAAGGTGGATGGTAAACTACTTTCTGTGTGTACACCCCTCCAGCTTTTCTGCCTTTTCGCAGTATTATCTTACCTTATCTTACGCTTTTATCACGGAACCCAGTAACCCTTGTTGCGGACGGCCCAGCTGTTGCACCCAAAGGCCGACGCTTGGATAGACTCACAGGATCCCCCAAACCTCTGTGCAGCAGGTGTGGAGAACGCCTATGCGCGATCCACATTTTAATTAAATATAAACCACTGGACAGAACATAACACAAACACTTTCCCCGTGGCACTACAGACAACATATCCCACTCCACCTACCACTCTTTTTGTCCGACGATCCTCTGTTATCTGTCAAATGCGTTCTTAGGTATTTCGCAGATGTTAAACTACTGGACCTCATTTCACACCAGGCATAATCTAAACCTGGTGTCCTACACCAACGATCCTCATTGTCTTTGATTCATTTTACTTTTGTTCTTGCTCGCCTATTTTAGTATTTGCCTCTTCACCTCTTATCTAACCACTCTTGGCGCTTCTTGCCCCAGTTGGCCTTGCGTTGTCAACTTCCAACCATCATCATCAGCTTATGAAAGCGACCCACATATACATACCCACATGTCCTGAGGTTTCCCTTCCCGGCACGTTGTCTTCAGCTCTGGTCGGTTCCAGTGTCTGTTAACCTGAAATAAAATGTGAACATGTCCACCCTCTGCTCCAACGCAGTATTCCAATCTTAAGAAATATACAAGCCGAAATGACGCGTTGACAGGCATATTTAGTTTCCAGTCGCTTATGTGGAATAAAATATAGCTATTTTATCTATCATACAAGTTCTAAATCTGTGTATTTAATGGGAAAAGACTATTTCATAAGTCACACATGTGTTCAGTGAAGGCGTTTGGAACTCTATCAATAACTTTAATACTGTTACGGGTGACGAAGCAGCGAGCTTTATTCACAGTCGTGACCACGACACACCAGGGGAAGCAACGGCCGCTCAGCGTTCACTCTTCCATACTCTGTTCTTTCAGACGGCCCCTATCCTTCTTATTGTAATTGTCATCATCGCCAATCAAGCACCGGGAAGAAATTCCAATGCAACCTCTCGGATGCGCATAGGTGTAACAATACGAAGGCTGGCTATCTCCGCATGGTCCCGCGTTACATTTGTTCCTCCAAGAGTGACACCGTTTCCCCAAGTGAAACTACTCAGAGATGATACGTGCTTGAACCAGCCTACGCGGGAAAAAGTGCATCTAAGCCATTCATCGTGCTAGCGAACATCGAACAGGACTAAGTGAAAAAATTCACGCATCTCCACGAAGGGGATCATGACGACTGGGCGAAGTATTGGGGATCGTTCTTACCGTAGATCACCCGTGAGGGTGCTTACGGCTGCTAAAACGATTTCCAATCCAATACAATACATTTTAATCCAATCCAATCCATTCCAATCCGATCCAATCGAAACAAATCCAAATACAATTAAATTCAATCCAACACAATGCTCCTCGCGCATGCGGAGCACGGCTCTCCAGGAGCTCTCTCTCTCTCTCTCTCTCTCTCTCTCTCTCTCTCTCTCTCTCTCTCTCTCTCTCTCTCTCTCTCTCTCTCTCTCTCTCTCTCTGTCTGTGAACCTTTTAGTTTGTTCTTGTCAACATTTTGTGAACTTTTTCTTCACAGATGTTTAGATTTACACGGTGCTGTGCGTTTCTCTCTCTCTCTTTCACTAACTTTTCTTGAACCTTTTATTTTCTTCTTGTTAACCCTTTGTGAACCTTTTGTTCACAGATGTTTCGAGTTACACGATGCTGTGCCGTGATCACGGACGCCGGACCCCGGACGGACAAGACTCGGCCTTGAGGTGCTTCGCCCCTAAAAGAGACGAAACCTACGATAGAACTTCAACTCGAGTTAATGGCTAGCACGATGAATGTCTTAGCAGACAACTTGCCAAACTTTCCGTTTTAGTTAACAAGCGCATCCACCGGCGCTCGGGCACGAGGTCTCGAAGCGGCGGCTTGTACGTGGGCCCATCTCGTTGGGTTCTAATCTCCGAGCGTTACCGCCTGCGGAAAACTACAAAGAAAGAGAGAACACGAATATAAACGGGTATGAGAACGCGAACTCTTCAACACGTTTCCGCGCGAGCGGCACCCCATGTGCCCACACGGTAAACTTAACGGGCTGGGCACACCCTCCACGACGGAGATGGGCAAAAAGCAGAAAGGAGACGGCAACGTCTTCCGAGATAAGATCAGCACATCCGCCAGGCTCTCCCGTTCCGTCGTGGCTTCCTTCGTTCCAGCCTTGCCCGTCTTTGTTGGTAGTGCTTCACCGTCACGCAACGAAGCCTTGGTGCGAAGCATACGTGCCTGCTCCCCTACGTCTACGCTTCTCAAAAAAAAAAGAAAGAACTGAAGAAGATGAAGATGGAGGAGTAGAGGAGAAGGAAGTACTCTTGAGGGCGCACCCACTTTGAGATGTCACTCACGTAACATCAAGATAAGCGCCGACTGCTGACTGCTGTAAATCGTCCGCCTCCGTCGCCGACCGAGAGCACCACTGCGCGGGCGCGCGCATCGCTGCCTGCTTCTACTGCGATTTTTATGAGGTTCCGTTCGTCGACACGCATTTTTACCCATCGCGAGCCGCTGCGGTTGTTCGTTTCACCGCTTTGAGTTCCGAGAAATAAAAGAAAGGCTGTGTTTGTTTGCTTACATCCGGGGTCTTGCCTGCCCATACAAATTCTGTGCGTATTTATTTATTTTTTTTTTCCTGGCAAGGCGTCGCTTCCTGCCCATTTCTCGGATGAGTTTTCTGAACTTTTTCTTTTCCCCACCACGTTCATATTATTCTTACTTTCTCGTCGCTTCATGATTCTCTCTTCTTGGCCGATAATCTCGCATGCGAGGTGGTGTTTACCTTACGCCCGTATTTGGAATTCCGCTCTTGGAGCCCGGGCGCCAGGGAGCGGGGCAGGCCGTTTTCAGAGAGTAAGCATAACTCGAGGGCGGCTTTCGAGGGGCCCCGCTGACACGTGCGCCAGATATGAACTTCTCCCACTCTTCATATTCCGCTTGTCGAGCACCGGGGCTTTGCGAGGGCCCAAGGCGCGTGTGGGTTGCCGAGGTTTCTCCCTTGCGACGCCGCAGTGTACGCTGCCGCATTAAATCAATATCAGGCTCGAACATCCTACGGATTGCTATCACTGTTTACGTAGATGCGTACGAGGATGTAAGCCGGCTCGAAAGACAGAGAGAATGAACTTTGTTCAGTTTCTCAACTTTGATGCTTAGTCGCCGCCTGTGAGCCCTTGGGCTCTGGCAGCGCCTTAAGCCTGCCCGAAAAGACCGGTTATATGCAGTATTATTGAGTGGACAATAGTCAGAACAACGTAGCGATAGACAACAGTTCTCCTCAGAGATCAGAAACCCGGCCAGCTATTGACGTCACAGGGGTCAAGCCTCGCTCCTCCCCCCCCCCCCCTTCCCCTCTTCCTCTATCTATTAGTGAGTGCTGGAGGTAGGTCTTCAATTGCACATGCAACGAGCACATTGCTAATTTGAAAAAAAATATATATATATTGTTGTTATATAACTTCGCATTATAATTGAGAACTTGCTTTCGTACTTCCTCTCGTACTTCTAGGTCAGGTTGAAAAGGTAGACGAAATTGTAGTGAGGCCTTGGGATTTAATTAAAGGGTTGATCTGAGCTTATCTTAGCAGACCTCAACGTTGACGGTGAAGTTTAGATTCAGTAGAGAGAAGTAATAATAGTTCGAAGCAAGTTGGAGTCTTGTGAAAGTATTTACCTGAATGTAGATATAAAGCACTTCGCGGTAAAGACTAACGATGCGGAATGCTGATTGGTATTTGTGTACAGAGTGCAAACTTTTTTTTGTCGTTTGGTTGGTGATGTTGGGTTGGGTTGAGCACGTTACGGAGAACGGGCATCCACAGGCGGACCACAAGGGAAGCAGAATGGCTACCAAGAGACTGGGCGAGAAGTAGGGAAAGACAGATAACTCGACGAAGAGTTGAGGTTAGAAAGTTTGGTGGCGAGTAATGGATTCGGACGGGGCGACATAGAAGCAGTTGGAAGTTTATTGGAGAGGCCTTCATCCTGCAATGTACCCAAAATGTGACGACAGCGTCGTTTGGTGTGATGATGATGATTGTGGTGGTGGTGGTGGGGGGGATAACGACGACGACGATGATGATGAGAAGGAGGATGGTGAGATTATAATACCTAGCTCCGAAGAACTTTGAAGACACAATACATCATTTCTTCATTCATGAGTTTACAGCGCCGAAATAGCGAATATGGCAGTTTCCAACGAACCTAGACCATCCGGATACAAAAGGGCGATTTGCGGCGCCCCTTGACGTCATGCGATGATGTCAGTGGTACTAACAAGTTCGCGACGGTTGAGGATACGCATGCCATTATATAATAAGATGGGCAAGAGACATTGAGCACATAAATAAGAGATATAAACGCTAAATGTATCAAACGATTGTGCTTGAGCTGCTACTCGATTGTGCAAGCTAGGCTCAGTTTTTGTCCCCTTGGGCCTTGACTGCAGCACTGGCACGGGTGACCAGAGATTGATTGGGTGGGGGTTGAACGCGCCGACGCTTCACAGGCGATGAGGCGGACAGTAGTGGAGGTCTCCGGATTCGTTTTGACCACCTGGAGATCTTTAACGTGCGCCGAAATCTCGAACACACGGGCGTTTTTGCTTTTCTCCTCCCTCAAAAAAGCGGCCGACGCGGCCGCGAATCGAACCAGTGTCCTCGTGCTCAGCAGCAGAACGCCTTAGCCACTGAGCCACCGCGGCGGGTAAAGAGAGATCTCGTCAGCGTAGGAGCTGGACAGCAGGCCCTCCCCCTGCTCCTCAGGATGATTGACGAAAGGGTCATTTTCGCAAGCCCACATCGTTAGAATGATGGACGAAATTCACCACCTCTTCGTAAAGAAAGTGAGAGAAGCTCAAAAGCTATAAGTGCGTCCAATCGATCGCCAAATTTTCAAATACCCGAATCGCAAACCCAGAACGAACCCATGCGACCGTTTTTCGCGCACTAAGTAAACGCATCTGCGAACGATCTAAATGCATATACCGGTACGGGGTCGATGAGATGAAGGTAAACTATTGTACTCCTTCGTGATCGCTGCGTGTTTTGTCTATCTGGAACCGGTACGTTTTCACGATTTTCAAGTAACCGTTTTGAAACAATAGAAGCTCGGTTTCACGCACGCGCGGGTGTCCAGATATCTTGTCAGAGCTTTTCGGTCGACCAACCGGTCTATGAGAAAGTGCATTAGTTTGTTGACAGGGCGCTATCGGTCTAAAACTCTAAAAACTCGCTCTAAAAAAACTAGCACAGCGTATCGTTGGGACACCTAGAAGACTTGTGTCTAGAAGTGGAAGGCTGTATTACGGCAATGCAGTCACAGCTGATTGACTTTGTGTTTTCCTAAATAACCATATCAGTAAATTGCGCATCACAATGGGCCAATTTAGGGATGAATTCATTCTGCTTTGCCATTGTTTCGAGGTTGTAAAAAACAATGCAGCTAGGTCCAGGTTTCAAGTTTCATTTTCTGGTACTAGCCGAGTTGCAACTTGTTTCGTCCCATGCGCATTGGCTTGCAGAGGACGCACGGTTAAAAATTGTCCTCCCCCCTCCCTCTTCTCCGTCTAGCAGTTCTCCTATTGCAGTGTAACCTAACCCCTCTGCTCTCTCCCTTTTGGGGGGAACTTAATCTGCGTGAGTCCTGAGAGAGAGAGAAAAGAAAACTTTATTCTCTAAACAGCCCTAGTCCGGGCCGTCGTGCCACAGTCTCTTCCTTGGGAGGCGGCAGGTCCGTAGAGCACCCAGAGGTCCGCAATAACACGGATGCAGTGGGCCGCCAGAAGTTCTGAAATGTTCTTCAGGGACAATAAAGTCAATAAACACAGTGGGTTAATTTAGCTGCGGCAGTCTATTTTCACCTAATATTAACCGTGAAACCGAGGCCACAAACTCGTTAAAAACCTAAGGTACTCCAAAGCACTTGTAGCTTTCCAGTATCACGTACTTAATGTCGCAGGCAATGAGACAATCTAGCAACTAATCATTGCTTGGTGTTTAATTTTTGGAAACGCACAGCTACCTTTGAGGACATACAGCTATTCGTCACGTCTTACTATAAAAACTTGAGAAAAATTACAGAGCGACGCTATGGCTTAGGATTTTTGGGACCAAGCAGGACTTCGATAGCTACCTTTCTGTGCATGGGCGGGTAGGCCTCCTTCAAAGTGCGATGTCACAGAAATGCGGGGGGCGCTAGCGTCGGTAGCGATAACCACCAAAATAGTGCAAGCCCCTTCGTAGCGACACTCCCTGGTGCCGTTAAAATTGCGTGAGCTACAAACCTCTAGGCCTTCATGCGTAGAACGACCACAGCCCACTCCATTAGTTTGCATTCATGAATTAGGTCTGTAATCGCGTTTACGGGTCACTTTCATTTGTTTCCTATAGAAGCACACCGGAAGCATTCCAAGCTGCCTTCCGACAGAGGAAAGTGTTCGCATTCCTGCAAAACAAAAACATTGTCCGAACGTCAGGTGACCACTAAAGTTTCGGTTCCACGGAACAGACGGGCCGAAATGTGACCCGCGTTCTACGACCCCGAAACTTGGTTGGTTGGTGCGGCAGGCGGCGTCCTTTCATCGGATTCCGCGATCTTAATTGGTTCGGCGCCTGGGAGGCTGCGAGCCCAGAGGGCGCGATGGCGTCGGCTGCTGCTAAGAGGGAAGCCTAGTATCCGTCCCCCCTTACGGAGCTCTTGTAGGCTCGTCGCCTTCGCTGCCGAGCCAGCCGAGGGGTGTTAGCAGTGCACGGCTGTGTTACGGGTTCCCCAGAACTAGTCGTAAACAAGCCGTATCCAGCAGCAGTGGACGCGAGGTATTTCTGTGATGAGATCGAGGCGCGAGAAAGTTGGAAGTGAAGGGTGGGAACAACGAGATTGCGTTTCCCTCTTCCGAAGCTTTTCCCGAGTGATTTATATCAGAGTGCCTCTGCTAGTGGCCCGGGGTGCGATAGGAAAAGCGTCGTTTCAGAGTCCGCCGGCCGTGTCAACAAAACCGGTACTGGCAGTACGATGCGGAACCAGCGAAGAGTTAAGGAGTTAACGCACAACTTCCTGAAGAAAAGCTCACTGTGGCAGGCACCGTGGGGAAATAATTGGAACAGTGTAGGCAACGAAATGTGGCTTTTATATAATGATCCCTTTTTATGACCCTTTTTTATGATCCCTTTTATGATCCCTTTTATTTCGCCTTAATAGCACTTGACAGATAATGGATGGCAGCCTACCATTTTCCCTGAAGAAGAAAGTGTATGACAGCTGCATCTTACCGGTACTCACCTACGGGGCAGAAACGTGGAGGCTCACTAAGAGGGTTCAACTTAAATTGAGGACGACTCAGCGAGCACTGGAACGCGAGATAATGGGTGTAACGTTAGGGGACAAAAAGAGAGCGGAGTGGGTCAGGGAACAAACGCGTGTTAAGGACATACAAGTAGAAATTAAGAAGAAGAAATGGGTGTCGGCAGGGCATGTAAAGCGAAGGCAAGATAACCGTTGGTCATTAAGGGTAACAGAGTGGATCCCTAGAGAAGGCAAGCGTGGCAGGGGGCGGCAGAAAGTTAGATGGGCAGATGAGATCAGGAAGTTTGCGGGGATAAAATGGTCCGGGTTAGCACAGGACCGGTATTATTAGAGATTATGGGAGAGGCCTTTGCCCTGCAGTAGGCGTAGATGGGATGATGATGATTATGATGATGATGGTGGTGGTGGTGGTGGTGCTGGTGGGGCTGGTGGTGGTGATGGTGTTGGTGGGGGTGATGGTGGAGGTGGCGGTGGCGGTGGGGGTGGTGATGTCGATGAATTGTACTTGAAAGATGAGTGATCGCAAAGCGAGAACAGGGCCTCTGTTTATATCACTTTGTGTATAACTCCTGGGCAGACAATCGATCGATCCTCTCCCACATTAAACTATCCTTTCCACACGTGGCGAAAGCCTGTTGATGCTCTTCAATGACTTCTCTATACTGCTACACCGTGCTCGCGTCACCATCTTCGCTTTGGTTTCGGCGTCTTTTCACGCAAATTACTCCGAAAGACTTCTCTTCTACATTTACGTGTCTTTTTTTGTTTTTGCATCTTCGTCTTATGGCGTGAATTATATTTCATTGATGTTTAATTACATCACACCTGTGCATGCGAAAGAGCGGTTGGAGCACAGTCCGTCCGATGCGATTAGGCGGGCGGTCTTCTCTCTAGCCGCGCGGAGACTTCAAACGGGACACTTCTACGCCCAAAGCACGTAGCTATGCGGGGATTAGGCGATGATTTTTAACGTGTAATAATTCACTAGAGTTGTCAACGGAACGTACCGACGAAGGAATTTGATGGTCGGGGTAAGTTCGCTTTTAAGTTTCTTTTCATTGCATTTTTTATTTCATGCTG
Source organism: Haemaphysalis longicornis (assembly GCF_048455015.1). Classification (NCBI taxonomy): domain Eukaryota; kingdom Metazoa; phylum Arthropoda; class Arachnida; order Ixodida; family Ixodidae; genus Haemaphysalis; species Haemaphysalis longicornis. Next base: position 73,667,088 of record NW_027526460.1, on the reverse strand, counting down.
CTTCCTACATCGAAAGACGGGAGAAAATGCCACTCAGTGGTATTCGGCGGAACCCTTTACCCTTGTACCATGGCAACACTGAACACGGGACATACAACAGATCTTGGTTGTAAACAACCGACAAAAAAGTAAATTGAGTTCCTTATTCAAAATCGCGGTTATCACCACACACACAAGGATTCACGCACGTATGATTGTACGCACAGATATATCGAATGCACGTCCACACATAGACAAAAACGCATGTCTGCACAAATGCACATGTATTAAGATGTGCGCAAAAATAAGAGCATCGAGCGCTACAAATCAATGGATGTATGCACAGCTGCATACACTTCAAAATTACACGCCTATATATTGCGCCTTATATACCGTTATATAAACCATCTAGCAGATACAATGCATGTACACTTACAAAGTGCGCGCGTGTGTGCGTAAGGGCATGCTCGTGTTTGTATGTGGAGAGAGGGTGAATAGAGAAAGAGGGCGTCTTTATAGGAGTCAAATGCCGCTAGGAGGAGGAGGAGGAAATAACTTTATTTAGTCCAAAGAAGAGGCCTATTCAGGCCCGTGGCGCCTTAGACGACGGCCAAGATATCTTGACTCCTGGCGGCGTCTTCGGCCCTTTGGACGGCCCACTGCTGGATGTCAGGGTTTTCGCTGTGTAGCACGGTCTCCCATTGCTCTTTACTATTTATAATAAATGTGCCTTTGGTATTGCTAAAATCTTTCTTCTGGACACTGGGGCATTCCCATAACATGTGAGTCAAGCTCGCAATTTCTGGGCAGTGCTTGCATTTGCCGTCGTGTATATCCGGATGGAAGTGCCTGTAAAGGCCTGGATTAGGATACGTGTTCGTCTGGAGGCGTCTCCACGCGACTTCTTGATTCTTAGTGAGCGAGGGGTGGGCAGCCGGGTAGGTTCGTCTTTCCCCTTTGTAGTGTTCGAGCACGTCTCGGTAAGCACAGAGGCGATCCTTGGCGTTGTCCATTGATTGTAAGCCGGGTTGCGGGGGCTCTCGGTGGGTAAGATCTCGAGCAGCCTCGTTGGCCCATTCATTGCCTTCTAGTGCCGCGTGTGCGGGCGTCCATATCAACGTGGTTGTGGCATTTTGGTTTGTCTCGCGGCGGGAAAGAACCCTTAGCGCCGCGCCGGAAATTCTTCCTCGTGCGAAATTGCGGATCGCTGGCTGGGAGTCGCTAACGATTTTCCGCGCTTGGGTCGTTGCTAGGGCTAGTGCAATGGCCAGTTCTTCGCCCTCCTCCGGGTGTTTGGTTCGGATGGAGCAGGCGGCTAGAACTTTGCCCGAGTGGTCAGTGACGACCGAAGCCATAGCTCCACGTTGTTCGTAAGTGGCCGCGTCTGTATAAACGACGTGCGGATCGTCCCGAAGTTGTTTCTTGAGCGCCTGGGCTCGCAGCTGTCTCCGCTTCTCGTTGTATAGTGGGTGCATATTCTTGGGAAGAAGTGGAACGCGGATGCCTTTCCGTAGTTCGGCGGGGACGGAGAGCTTGTCGCCGAAGGTTTTCTCGTATGGTATGCGCAGGCTATCCAGTAGGTGTCTGCCGGTGGCCGTCTTGGTGAGGCGTTCGAGGTGCGAAGTGCGTTGCGCCTCGATGAGTTCTTCGAGCGTGTTGTGTACACCCAACGCGTCGAATTTCTCGTTTGGGGTGCATATTGGTATCCCGAGGGCTTGCTTGTGTGCTCTCTTGATGAGGCTGTTGATTTTCTGCTTCTCTACCTGCTTGAGGGGTAGGAACGAGGCTACATATGTAACCCTGCTAATAACAAAGGCGTAGACGAGCCTTAGCAGCGTCTTTTCTTTCATGCCCCTGTTCTTGCTGGCAATCCGCGTAATTAGTCGCGTGATTTGGTGGGCTGTCTTTTCTAGGTATTGTACGGTCTTGCCATTGTGCCCGTTGGCTTGCAGGTGCAGGCCGAGGACTCGTATTTCGGACACCTCGGGGATCGGAGTTTCTCCCACTTTTAGCGTTATGCTGTGCGTCTGGGGCCCGCACTTGGGTTTTCTGCCCCTCCGTGTGGGCTGGTAGGTAAGCTGTTCCGATTTTTCGGGGGAGCACGAGAGGCCTAGGGTTTTTGCGTGTGCCTCGACAGCGTCGATGGCCTCCTGGAGGCGGTCTTGTATGTCGCCGTCTCGGCCGCCCGCAGTCCACAGCGTGACGTCGTTAGGATATCTTCTAAAATAGCACAGTTGTCCTCTTCGCCACCCACGCGTCGACGAAGGCAACAACAACGATCATAGGCTTTGTAAGACTTCTTCGGTTTAGTCAGGAGGTCGACAAAGTATTTGAACCGAAGCTTAATTGTAATGGCTGACTTGCGCCGTCGGTTGTGGAATACGCCGAAACGCCATGAGCCAAAGCCAACTTGATCCACGTGATCTAATAACGTGGTGATAATGATTACGATGCCTTTAAAGTATTTGGCACGGGCCCAATCATCGGTCATTAAGCGTAACAGAGTGGATAGAGAGAAAGAGAGAGAGAAGATAGAGAGAGCGAGAGAGCGAGAGAGCGAGAGAGCGAGAGATAGATAGATAGATAGATAGATAGATAGAGAGAGAGAGAGAGAGAGAGAGAGAGAGAGAGAGAGAGAGAGAGAGAGAGAGAGAGAGAGAGAGAGAGAGAGAGAGAGAGAGAGAGAGAGAGAGAGAGAGAGAGAGAGAGACTTTTTTTTTTTTCAGAAAGTCAGAAGGGGCACGAGTGGGATTTCCCTGCCCTTCTTTTCAGTCGTCGGCCAGGAGTCCTTGACCTCTGGCGGCTTCTTCAGCTTCTTGGATCAGTAGTTGCTGTAGTAGTTCTTCGGAGCTGAGCAGCGCCGTCTACCATTGCTCCTCACTAATGATGTTTATTCTTTTGGTGTCTTTTTCCTTTTCTGTGAATGCTCATATTATGTGTTTGAGGTCTCTCCTTTGGCCGCATGCTCTGCAAAGATCGCTGACTGTCCCGGTGTAGTACTAGCTATACAGATGATCCCGAGAAAAAGGAAGCGTGGCAGTGGGTGGCAGAAAGTTAGATGGGCAGATGAGATCGAGAAGTTTGTTGGGGTAAATTGGTCGCAGTTAGCACAGGATCTAGATAATTGGCGATCCATGGGAGAGGCCTTGGCCCTGCAGTAGTCGTAGATAGGCTGATGATGAAAGTGTTGACTGTGCCCGGTTGGCGGTTATTGATAGAATTATAGATCGTAGCCCTACCGGAAATTTCTCTTCCCGGAAGCAGCTTTCACTCGCCGTGCGCAGCTGGCGCGGGCTCCGCGCGCACAAATGTCGCGCTGTATCACGCCGCAATGGGATCCATTCAGCGTCGTCGCTCGCATCACACCACATAGCAGCGGCGTTCGCTTGCTCCCGTTGAGCAGTTCCCTTTCAAGGGCGGCATGGGTAGGCCACGCGTGGTTCGCTCAGTTGAAGGCTGGGCAGCCATTTAAGAACGTAAACGTTCTCGAGAGAAGCAGAAGAAAGATGATCTACAATACCGCATGCGAAACATTTGCGCTCGGGTAAAGCTCAGCCAAACGAAATGGTTTCGTTTTCGTCCATGGATGGTTTTATGCTTTCATTTATTTCATTGCCTTTTGATTTCGGTAGAAGTGTTTTCATTTTCGTTTTGAGTTCATTGCGTTGCAATTTTGGTCGTCTTAGTTTCCACTGAGGTCAAGTTTCGCGTGCACTCCCGTTTCTGGAGGAAAGAGGGTACAAATATATTTATTTTCCTTACCAAATAATGCGGACCTCGCTAATTAAAGGAAGCGCAGTTTCCATTATTAATGGAGCTAGATTTTCATACAGTTAGGCAACGAAATGTCATCACAAGGAACTTTGCTTGCGCTAACAATGTCAGCGTGGACACAAGACAGGGGTGCAACCGAACGGCATGTCGACTATCTTACTCTTATTTCGGCTAACAGTAGCGCGTAGACGTTGACGAAGAAAGGGCATCACTAACACAAGCGCTGTCGTCTCCTTTTTTCGTCCTCTTGTACACGCTGTTTCTTGTCAAAAAAAATCACGCCATATACACGGAATGAATGATGATAAGTGGGGCGAAGCTCGAGAGGGGGAGATCATCGGTAACCGTAACTCTCCCGTGAAAGTTCGCCCATTACATCATTAAGAAAGACGTAAGACTGTGTGCGTACATTGTACAAATCAACTTTTATTTTCGGAGTCAATGCTCCCAGGCCCAGACCTGGTGAAAGACCCCGCGCCATCGAGGACTACCCCGCACCTCCACCACAATTTGTCACGTAGGATGGGACACAACGCTAAAGAAAGAACTTTTATTTAGGGCGAACTTGTGCCCGAACAAGACGAGAGGAAACGAGCAAAGGTCCTTGCGTCTCGTTCGATCTCCGAGAACGACTGCCTGCGTTGCGTTCGTGGCGTGATCTCTTGCGTGATCTCCCCCTCGCAGTGCACGTGCGCTCGCGCCTCCGTTGGCGAACACAGACAAGCTCGCGCTCCCGCGGTGCCGAGTTTGCGTTGCCGGTTGCAGCCGGTTCTTGCGCGTGCACGTGGCCCACTTTGCGACATCTCCGAAAGCATGCGGCGGTCACGTACCACGAGACACAAGGGATGGACAGACCCATGGCTTTAGGAGCTTCGCCCCTAAAAAATTATCGCACCTCCACGAAGTGAAACATGACGGGTGGGCGAAGCACTGGGGATCGTTCTTACCGTAAATCACCCGTGGCATTGCCCACTCACGCATATAAATGACTGACAACGCCTGTGTACACTATATACAATTCCAATCCAATCCAATCCGATAAAATTCAATTTTTTCCAATCCAATCCAATCCAAATCCAATCCCATCCTATCCTATCCTATCCTATCCTATCCAATCCAATCCAATGCTCTTCGCGCATGCGCAACACTGTGTACCCGGACGCCAAGGGACAAGCAACGGACAAAGCGAGGTCCTAAGGTGCTTCGACCCTAATATGCAGAAGAACCAACTAGCCCAAGTTCAAGCTTTAGTGAGCTGTTATGTCAAACCATTCAACTGACTTCGAAATAGACGTTCACATTTATTCAGCTGGGCATTTAGTTTCTTGTGAAAGGTACGCACGTGACGGGGCTTCAGACACGCCATTAAATTAGTTGTGAAGCCTTAGAGAAAGATGCGACGACAGACTGCAAGTCTGCTGGGGTGCTCACTTAACTCTGAGCCCCCCTCCCCCAATTGCGAACTCGGAAAGAAGTTCGCAGAACCTTTATGTCATCATCATCATCATCACTAGCCTATCTACGCCCTCTTCACGGCAAAGACTTCTCCCATTAATCTCCAATTACCCTTGTCATGTGCTAACTGCGACCAATTTATCCCCGCAAACTTCTTGATCTCAGCTTCCCATCTAACTTTCTGCCGCCCCCTGCAACGCTTGCCTCCTCTAGGGATCCACGCTGTTACCCTTAATGACCAACGGTTACCATGCCTTCGCATTACATACCCTGCCCACGTCCATTTCTCCTTAATTTCTACTAATATGTCCTTAACGCGCGTTTGTTCCCTGACCCACTCCGCGCTCTTCTTGTCACTTAATGTCTCACCTATCATCTTCCGTTCCATTTTTCGCTGAGTCGTCCTCCATTTAAGTTGAACCCTCTTAGTGAGCCTCCAAGTTTCTGCCCCGTAGGTAAGTACCGGTAAGATGCAGCTGTCATACACTTTATTCTTCAGGTACAATGGTAGGCTGCCATTCATTATCTGAGACTGCCTGCCGAATGCACTCCACCCCATTCTTATCCTTCAAATTATCGCTGCCTCATGGTTTGGATCCGGGGTTACAACTGTATGTACTCTACGAAAACGCAAATGAGAATCGAAAGGCAAGATAAAATGCCACCCTGTATTTGAGTCCACCAATTTTGATAACTATAAATGTTCTAAGCGTCAGTTATGTGCCATGTGTACCAAAATGTGGTAACCTTTTTATGTCCCTCATTTGCTTTTTTGTTTAACTGTTCTTTTTATACCCGTTGAAGATAACGGGTATTACATGAAACGCAAAGAAGTCTTGTTGTTAGCTATTTATTGCTACTTTTTGCGGTTGCCTTTGTAAATGTGTGTTTTCTTTTGCCGCGATGCTGCTGTTGAGCAGAGAGAAACTGCGGCCTCGTCAAGCTGTCTATGACAGCTTTTTCCCGCGGTTCCTTTTTCTGTCTCCGTGTTTACGAAACGGGAATAAAGTTTCATCATCATTATTATTGTTTTATTATCAGGCAAGTTTAAGAGTTAGCTACGCAGTTTCCCTTCGAATAACAGAAAGGGAACTCCGCTACTCGGAAAAGTGTATTAATCAGTGTGCCTTCGTTCTGACTTCTGAGGAGCCTGCAGCATACTTTGTCCCCTTGGCCGTGGGCACGCATAGGCAGTACACTTTCATGGCTGGGTCAGGGATACACTCAGCAGGCTCGGCAAGCGGATTGGGTCTTTCTATGTAGCTCAAGTAGTGTCTGGGTGCTCCCGCCGTGAGTATCCCTCCGAATACATAGAAGGTCACTTTCTGCATCGTCGTTATTGTAACGCGAATATTTACCCTACCGATCACCGCACCCCCGCCCAAGACCTCGGCTTCTCCTACGCTATCAAGCTGCCACCGAGCGCACCGGTGCGGGAAGTTCATCTCGGTTACTTCGTTCATATGATCCACGGCAAGGGTGGCGAGGTGCACTCGGTCAGAGTCGTTCACCACAACTTGAGGTTGCGGTTCCAAACAACCGCACACGTTTGACGACAGAAAGGCGTCACCGCAAGATCTGTGCGGGGAGATGGCTTTGAGGAGAGTGGAGCCCTTGCCGGTAGACCCGAACCTCAGCGTTGGTAGCGTGGCCAGGGCAAGGAGCGTTGCGTGAAGGTCGTACGGAGTGACCAGGCGACGCTGGTTGACCTCAAGTGCGACAGCCACGTCGGGGTGTCGGCGGAGAAACTTTTCGGGAAGCACCAGAAAGCAGAAGGGGGCGCCGGTAGACCGGACGCCGGGGTTGAAGACACTGTCGTGCGTTGCCTTGCCATGACTGCTGAGCAACACCAGGGCGGTGTCGTTCAGGGCGCCGCTCTTGGAAAGGTTTCTCAGGAAGTACTTGAGCGGCTGGTCCAGGTAAGACACGGCGTTGAAGAATCCTCCGTCAGTGTGCTGGGATAGCCACAAGTAGCCGAATCTCCTGCGCAGTTCACGCAGCCTGAACACGTCGCTGACGTAGCGGAGAAGGGCCTCCGACCTTGAAGTAGGGCTCCGGCAGGGAGCGCTCGTCTCTTCATTCCTCATGGCTTTAATGACTGGCTTTGGGTAGCACTCTGCGAGCTCTTCTAAGGATACGAAGGGTCTCCCAAGAAGAAAAGGGTCCGCGAATGCCACATCTTCTGCAAAGAGCCTGATGTAGCCGCGTCCCCCGAAAGCACGCACAAGATGAGTCGACAGGTCAGTGAAGCCGTTTCGCTGTGACCGCGAAACCTCCGTCTTGTCGAAGCCCGTCATCAGAGCCAACTTATTTCTGAAGCCGTCACCGACGCCGTTGTATGCAAGAAGCTCGTACGCGTTGAGCTGTCTCAACAAGTACTGGCGGGACTTCCTCAGGTGCCGCATGGCGTCCAGTCTGGAGACCGACTCAATGCCCACCACCAGCACCGAGAGCTTCTTGTCGTGGGTGCCTCCCATCTTTAAAGTGTCGTCAATACTCGACCGGCGTTGCATGTGGAGTCTTTTCTTCTGGGGAACCATGTGGTACTCTGTGAACAGGTTATCCCCGTCCTTCATGCAGGTTATCCGGACGCCGTCCTCGTACAGCTTCGTGCCAAAGGACAGTAACCGCTTTGCGCTGAACTCGACGTCGCTGTCCAGCATGGCCACGTTGGTGGCCGCGTTCGGGGGGGTGGTGGCCATCCTTAAGCTCGAGTAGTAGCACGTCAGTGCTTCCGGTGTTACTCCGTGAGCGGCTAGTAGCAGCTGCGCGTTGAGCACGGGAATGTTCGTGTTATTGAAGTGGACGAAAAGCTCCTTGCCGCGGCAGGTATTATGACGGCTCCTCATCTTCCGGTTTCGGGGTGGCCAGAGGATATGGTTGGGCAGTAGGAACCGGCAGCCGCTGGTGTTGATCGCGTAGTCGATGGTGTTCGAGGGAAGCTGCTTGATGGGTCCGAAACGCGAGATCATCAACGCCCAGAAGAAAATTGGCACTATACAAAAGTAAGCAAGGATGAAGTGCAGGAAAAGTTGATAGGAAGCAGAAGCGCCAGTTGTCAACGGCATGGCAGGGGTTGATTTTCTTCTTCGTCAGCTCGTTGTAGTTTACGATGGCAGTGGTGCTGCCCCCGGCGACCGTGGTATGCACGCTGAAGGGGATTGGCAAAAGATGCCAATACGGTGGTAGCCGGCAGATAAAAACGCACCGGTGTCGGTCATTCTTTCTTTCGCCTTCCAAATGGCCAATGATATTTGAGGGCAAGGGTGAAGCAGTGTTGAAACGGCCTAAAAAATGTATCGACTCTTGCTACCTGCTGCATACATACGTACATTCATCTGCACATGCACAGGGTGAAAATGACTTTGAAACCGCAGACAGATACGCAGTATTGATTCTAATGGATATCACTTTTAGAACATAGCTCTTCAGACGCCTTATTACGCTTGAGCGAGTTTTATCGCCTAGGGCAGATGGGGTAGATTCTGGGAATTGGGGGAAATGTTTGGTATATCCAATGGGGTACAAAGCTAAAGTTAAAGGTACAAGCGAGGCAGGCTTTCAGTACCGAATTGCCCGTGCTGTGCTGGCGCACCGAGCACACGCCCCTCCTCTCTCTCTGCAGCATCGGGGTTTTTGAATCTCGGCGCTTCAGTTGTTCGCCACCAGGGGGCTACGCCGAGGTTATAAAAAGTGACGCCATTTCGAATAAATCTCCCTTTGGTATTACCCCTCTCAACGCGAGCACGTCTCTCTGCATCGCCTTTCGGGGCCGTCACCGACGCGACACTGCATTTTGCTTTTCCTCATTTTCATAGCCGGCGTCAAGGCGCCGGCTTAGAGCGCCGACAAATGGACGCTAGAGGGCAACCCCATTAAGCGAAGCCATCCTCATCATCTCCATGAGCGTCGCTGTCATCATAATCAACCGGCTTGTACTTAGCGACCTGGCGAGGACTCCTGATGGTGGGACGACCACGCAATTTGAACCTCAGTATTGTTGCGACTCAGGGTGGCTATCTGATGAAAAATTTTGTCAACAAGTGGGTTGGTGGACGTCGGGTTTTGACAGCTTGGAGAACATCTAAGCAATCGGTACGAGTACGAATTCTGAGTGGAATAGTCGATGTAAGGTCAAGCCTGCGGAAGCCGACGGCGAGGATGATGGCGTACAGTTCGGCTTCGAGAGTAGCAGCATATGGTATGTGGATGGTGTGAGAGCCACGGATATATTTAGGAGGTCAGGGAACGTCCATGCTCGGCCGATGATTGACGGGGTGATGGTGACGTCAGTGTTAGGATCGATTTCTTGGTCTCGCTTGATCTGAGCTGGGATGTTGATCATATTGGTGCGTATAAGTCGAGGCTTACGAGTGGTGGGGCCAGTGACGGCAGAATCAGTTATCTGCAGACATTCTCGTGGTAACACGCTACTAGGAATGGTCGGAAACTGACAAAAGTTGTAAGGCATCCCAGACCATGAGTTGAATGCCTTGGGATTTCTCCCTCTCTCAAATTGCTTGCCAAAGAGCCATAAAAAGAACAAAAGCGTCGCTGTTGACTGCGCTCATGCTACGACGTATATGACTTCACATTAGCATGTTAGTTTTGATCCCGACCGGCAGTGTTGATAGCGACCAGCCCGTGTCAGCCGGGGCAAGCGTGAGCCGGCGCTCCAAAAAATTTCTAGGTGGGTGGGGGAAGGGGGCGGGGGGAGTCGAGCTCTGTCAGGTGGCGTTCAATTTAAACCCCAACCAACCTCGGCAGTTTCACTTCGCTCGCAGTGAAGTCTGTGGCTGTTGCATAAATGTAGCTGTCGTATCAATCAATATCTCCCCTACCGATGAGTACCTATATTATCTGTAAGTACCTGGAATTTACTGATCAGCCCGGACCCGCATTTTAGTGATCGACATTTCAACGTGCGCAAGTAAACCCCACTGGCGTCATATATCTGCTTGCACTGGTGGCACACATTATTTTAACCGCAGAGCTGTTTAAGCTTGAGCTTGGTCCGTTGGCGTTAGCAAAAAAATACCAAAAATACTTCCCCGGCGCGAAGCGCCCGGCACGACATTTGCGCAATGGCTTTAACAAAATATACCGAGTGCAAGAGCGTGTGCCTAGTGAGGAGCACCCGGCGTCGTACAGGCTTGCGCGTGGGCTTGCGCCACGTGAGGAGCTCCCACCTTCGTTGTCGTCTTTGGTGCGGCGGACCCGTGGCCCGCCGGTCGCTGCAGGGGTCTTCCCATATATCCGGAGGCTGCCGTATCTGGGAAACCTGTGTGAGAAACCTGTCTGGCAAACAGGTCCGGAAAACCTGCTCCCAAGGCTGTCTGGGAACAGGTCTGGGAAACAGGTCTTGGAAACAGGTCTTGGAAACAGGTCTTGGAAACAGGTCTTGGAAACCTGTTCTGGAAAATCTGTCCTGGAAAATTGGTCTGGTAAATCTGTTCCCAGGGATGGACGACGCAAGCACGGAGTCGTCCAGGTTTGCGCGGGAGCTTGCACCACGTTAGGGGATTGAAAAAGAAAAGAAAAATACCGAGCGCGTGTGAGCGTGCGCCTCGTGACGAGCGCCCGGCATCATCCAACTCCACCTTTCAGAGAGAGAGAGAGAGAGAGAGAGAGAAAACATTTATTGGCTGAGGAAGCGACCAAGAAAAATTGAAGTCCTTATGTTGGCGGCGGGTAAGGGCTGAACGTCCACCCCACCAGGACGTCTTCTCCTAAGAATACCCTGCCCAGCGTTCTTGGTGTGATCTCTCGCGTACTCTTCTCTGCACTACCTCAGCCGAGTTCGCGAAGCCGGTTGCTGCCGGTGGTAGCTCACGCTAACGCGGTCCACTTTGGGAGAGATGTGAAAGGCCGCGGAGAAAACGATCCGGGCCTGCCAATGATGGAGAACGTTCAAGCAGCAAGTTCAGTCAGTGTGAGTTGCAAACGCCGGGTCTCCGGCGAAGGGAGAGCGGCTGCCTGCTCTGATGTTTCTCCATTCTTGAACAGTAGCGCAAGCGGCGCCCATTTCTTTTCCCCGTGCAGTATATGGGATAGCTGATTTGCTGAACCAAAGAGAGGCACAGAAATTTTACTACGTAATGTGTTGCCCAGAGCATGATGTCGAGCGGACTGCAATGCTCTCAGCGATTCGAAAGCTGGCAGCCCCACACAGCACTCTGGACCACATCGTCTTTCCAAGGGGACATTGGATGCTGCGAAGAGACATGTCACGCCTTCTCCTAAGCTTCCTTGAGGAGACGGAGCTGGCAAACTTGTGGTAAAAGGACACTACCTTTGTCTAATGAGGAGGAGCTTGGGCGGAGCAATTGCCGGCATATCCAGCCAGGCTAACGCCGCCTGATCCCACAACAACCACCACCACCACCACCACATTATTGAAATGAAAAACACAGAAAGGTCGGCCTGCTGGTATTAGTTCTGGCCAGCTGATGCGTGTGTGGGAAGAAGAAGAAAGAGCGTGTATAGATGATGAGAGAGGCGAAGATGGCGGAGAAATTATAAAATAGCCATGCAGAAAAGATGCCTACACTTATACAGTGCACGTGTTAAAGTTAATAGAGACGGGCCTCAACTACAATGCGCCAAAATTTGTTAGGATTTGTTTTAAGAATTGATACTAGATTAGAAGAAAAAAATTTGTTTTTTGCTTAGGTAAGCGCTGTGATGTACTGTTTGGCGCACGTGTGGTATTTTCCCCATGTGGCAGGGTTTTTTTTTTTTTTTTGATTTGCTAGTCTGTACAGACGTTTTTTTTTGTTTTTTCTGTTTTTTACAATGGATTTCAGTTGCCTACTGAACCACTGATTTTTCGAGTCGCAGGTTACGGTTAGCGTTGGTATGATTTTGTGCTGTAATTCAATAAGTTTGCTTTTAATAACTCTCAATTATTGTTCACGGAGCGGGCTAAATATGAGTCACAAAGGAAGAAGGAAGAATGTAGAAGAAAGGCAGGAAAGTTAACCTGGCTAGAGCCTAGTTTGCTATCCTGCACGTGGGAAAGGGGAAATGGGCAAAAAAGAGAGGGGAAAAAAAAGAGGAAAAGTTGGACCAGACACGTATGCCCAGCACTGAGGCACTGACAGTGATTGACACTGGAAGCTCTCAGTCTATAGCCTAGTGTTCAAGTTCGTCGCCCGTAGAAAACGTAATAGTTCCTTAGTCGCCTTCTGAGCAGATGACTGAGAAGGCCAGTGGCACAGAATCTTTCCCTCCGAAAATGGCCGCCGAGAGTCCAGGTTCCTCAGCGCTGACGACAGCTTTTTTCTTTCAGCCGAGTAGCGTGGGCACTCGCATAAAACGTGGCGTATCGTCTCCGATGTGCCGCACGTTTCGCACTCCGCCCTTGCTGCCATTCCTATTAAGTACGAGTAAGCATTTGTGAATGCCACCCCCAGCCAGAGACGGCAAAGAAGAGTTGCGTCAGACCGTGGGAGGCCTAGTGGAAGAGGACGTTGCAGGTGCGGGTCAAAGGCACCAATGCGTGCGCATGTGGAATCTTCTGGAGACCATTGGGAGATAGCTGTTTCCCGGGCAAGAATTCGGAGGATCCTAGCTGCGTCCGTCCTAGACAATGGGATGAGTACAGTTGTCGCTGTTTGATGCGCCAGCCGGGCGGCAGCGTCCGCACTTTCGTTGCCGACAATGCCGCAGTGGCTAGGAAGCCACTGTAGGGTGACATCATGACCCGCCTGGGCAGCACGGTCGTATACCATTCTTATTTCTGTCAGGAGCTGTTCGTGAGGTCCCCGGCACAGCGCTGACTGGAGTGACTGAAGTGCAGGCTTCGAATCACAGAAGATAGCCCATCTGCGGCACGAACTTTGCTCGATGGTGTGAAGAGCGCTACGGATGGCCGTAAGTTCTGTAGCCGTGGATGTCGTAAGATTGGCTATCTTAAATTTGTTGCACAGTGACAGTCGTGGTATAACAACAGCTCCGGCAGAACCCGACGATGTTACCGAGCCATCAGTGTATACATGGGCTCGGTCACTGTATGTCTCGTGCATGTACGTCAAAGCGAGCTGTTGCAGGGCCGGATTTGGAAGATCACGTTTTTTTGTCACTCCTGGGATATCTAGGCACACTCGGGGCTGCATCACACACCACAGCGGAACGAGCGGTCTCATCGCCGGCGTGTAGTTCGATGGAACACTGGTGTTGTGGGCAGCTACTACCCTTGCGAACGACGCCCGGGGACGGGTCGCTGGTATTCCCGCGAGGTGATGATCAGGTAGACGGGCGAGGTGCCTGATATGTGTCCTGATTATTTCGACGTCCACAAAGGTTGCCAAAGGGTGATAGCGAGCCAGGGCAATGGTCGCTGCTGTGGACGTACATCGTGGTAGTCCAAGACAGGTTCGCAGGGCCTGAGCTTGAATACCCTGAAGTGCCCGAGTAGTTGTGCGGCACGCTCCAGAAAGGACAGGGGCACTGTATCGCAGATAGCCCAAGAAGAGTACGTTGTAGAGCTGTAACATCGACTTCAGTGGTGTTCCCCACGTCTTGCCGCCGATGAGTTTGAGCACATGCACCACTGCAGAGAGCCTCTTCTTTAGAACGTTAACATGAGCGCTCCAAGAAAGGCCTCTGTCGACAACTATGCCGAGAAACCTGTGATTTCTCACATAAGACACCCTTTCACCATTAATATACAAAGGGTATGCATACATAGGCTTTCGTGTAAACGGAAGCACGGCGCATTTGCTGCTGGATAGTTCCAACCCTTGTCCGTGTAGATATGAGGTTGTCAAGTCTGCGGCATTTTGCAGTCGGGCGCGCACATGCCGACGAGTCACGCCATCTGCCCAAACACATATATCGTCGGCGTATATCGACACGTGAACCCTCCTTGGAAGGCGAGAAATCAGGCCAATTAGTGTAAGGTTGAAAAGTGTAGGGCTCAGGACGCCTCCTTGGGGAACACCACGGTGATTATAGTGAGCTGATGTCGGCCCATCTGCAGTCATAACAAAGAATGACCTCTCTGTTAGGTAGTTCCTTATCCACTGGTAGACCCGGCCACCGAGTCCCACAGCCTGCAGTACTTTGAGAATCGCATCGTGCTCCACGTTATCGTAGGCCCCTTTAACGTCGAGGAACAACGCGGCACATATCCGCTTCGCACTTTTCCGCTGCTGCACAAAAGTCACCAAATCAATAACGCAGTCAATGGATGAGCGTCCACGACGGAATCCAGCCATGACATCAGGGTAGACATTGTAACGCTCCAGGAACCACTCCAGACGTGCGAGAATGATTCGCTCCATCAGCTTTCCAACGCAACTTGCAAGTGCAATTGGTCGGTATGCCAGTGGATCCAGCATAGATTTTCCGGGCTTCAGGAGCGGAACGAGGCTGCTGGTCTTCCATTTTTGAGGAACGGAACCATCACACCACAGGTCGTTGAAATATTCCAGCAAGGCTTGTCGGGCATCCTTGCCAAGGTGACGGAGAGCAGCATATGTGACTCCATCAGGCCCAGGAGACGAAGATCGCTTGCATGCAGCCAATGCCACCCGCAGTTCTTCCATGCTAAATGGAACGTCCATCCTTGAATCCCGCGATGCAGGGATGTCACTGGCGAGCAGTAGTCCAGAAGGGCCTGCTCCACTGGCTATCCTCACGCAGAAGTCCTCGGCCACTTCGAGCTCTCGGCGGTTCTGGTGAATAGCCAGGGCCTTAAATTGGGAGCGCTGCTGTACAGGAGTCATTAGCCCTTGCACCGTTTTCCATATCCTCGACAAAGGCTTGCGAGGGTCCAGCGTGTCACAAAAAGATTTCCAACGTTGTGCTTGCACTTGGGCAATGCGTCGCTGGATCTTCTTTTGCGTTCGTCTGCAAATTCTCAAATCTTCGAGACATTTCGTTCGCCGGTATCTGCGTTCGGCTCGGCGACGAACAGCACGAAGGCGCTCCAGCTCCACGTCAAACTCGGTCACTTTTGGAGACAGCCGGACGGAACGCTTGCAGGCTTGGAGTGTGCTTTCAATGACGGACTCTAGATTTTCAAGCTCATCGCTCCGGCAAATTTCGTCCATCCTTGATTGGAATTTCGACCAATCGGTTACCCGAATAACATTAGGATCGAAGGAACTTCGTAATCCATTTATCTTTAAATAGGTTGGAATGTGGTCGCTTCCACGAGTTTCTATGTCTGGGAACCACTGTGCACTGGCCGATAAACATCGTGACACAAACGTCAAGTCCAAACAGCTGCCGTAGTTCGTTCCACGTAAATAAGTGGGGCTTCCGTCGTTTAGTAGGCACAGCCCATGGTCTGAGGCAAAAGCTACTAAGCTCCGACCTCGCCTGTTGGTGTTTGGGCTTCCCCAAAGCATGTGGTGTGCATTGAAATCACCGGTAATTACCCACGGACCCGTTGTTCTGCTTAATATGTCATCCAGCCTCTTCCGTTCAAAGCGAGATGTCGGGTGTAGGTACACACCAACCAGAGTGAAAGTGAGCTGGCGCTTTCTGATGGTAAGACAGACGTACTCATTACCCCTGTAAGGTTGCACAAAATGGTGAACATAGGACAGTTCACGCCTGATGAAGACTGCGACTTTGCTGGGCTCCCCTAGTGTGGCTGATAGAAAATTTTCATAGCCAGATATCCGAATAGGTTTGGATATGTTCGGTTCGCAGATGACAAGTATAGGAATAGATTTCATAAAGACAAACTGGCGAAGATCTGAAATACGTGACATTAGTCCTCTGGCGTTCCACTGAAAAATGGAAGCCTCCTTGATATCCGTATTCAATGAAGAACGTACGTTCGCCATGGTCCTTGCTTATCCGAGACTTGCAAGTACTGGATCCAGGGCCTCCAGTATCTGAAGTGCACTCAACGCAGAAGGTGTATTCAGACTGGTGAGCAATGTGCGAATGGCATTCATGAGGGACCTCAGGACCGCGACGACTTGCCGATCTGAAGACGAAGCCGGGGCGGGAGATCTTGTGACTGTCTTCAAAACTGAGCGTTGGGGCTCAGAAGGAGGTACACTCGGGGACAGCGGGGGCCACGCGTCACCCGGCGAATTTTGTTGTACCTCGTTGCGACAACTCAGCGAATCCTGCGAGGCCGGAGGCGGCGGAGGCGGTGGGGGTGTCGGCGGCCGCGGGGGTAGCGGTGGTGGAAGTAGTTGCACTAGTGGTGGACTCGCTTGCGTAGATGCGTTCGATGGGGAATGGCCAGCCTTGTTTGAAGATCTCCGGCGTCGAGACCGGTGACGCCGCCGCTGTCGTACCGTCGCAGCAGCCTCCTTGTGCGTGGAGTGGTCCCTCACCATCTGCTTCAAGACAGCGACCTCCCTCTTCATGCGTGGACACTTCTTCGATGAGGCATCGTGAGGTCCCTCACAGATGGCGCACTTCAGGGTATCTTCACTGCAGTCGCTAGCCTTGTGTGACCCAGCGCATTTGGGACATACAGTGGCGCTTCCGCAGACTGCAGCGACATGGCCAATCTTCATGCACTTGTAGCACTGGAGAGGTTTCGGCACATAAGGTCGGACAGGCTGGCGGAAGTGACCTACCTTAACATGGGTGGGAAGGCTGTCGCCCCTAAAAACAATCTTCACGCACCTTGATGTACCAATGCGGCTTACTTGTCTGATGACAATACCTTCATCCGCAGGTTTGATCAGTATTGGTAGGTCCTTCTCGGGGATAGACGTATCGACGTCGTAAATGACGCCTATCGTCGTGTCTCCATACGGAGTGGCATGGGCTCGCACTTTTATGTCCTGCAGTGATGTGATCTTCCGCAAAACCTCCAGTGCACTCCGATGCTCCACGTCGATCGCCAAGATGTTCCGCCGGGAATTTATCCTCACGTCCTTGACCTCGCCAGGAACAGTAGCTTCGAGGAAAGCGGAGACTGCTTGTTTGTTGAGCAGCCTCAAATTGTCCGTCTTGCCCTCTGGCACGAAAAGTATCGTGTGCACAGGGTGCTTAGGCACGGGTTTCACAGTCGAGGTGCTCGATCCCGAATAAGCCGTGAGGAGCCTTCTTTTCGCCTTTTTCCCCAGGTACAGTTGAAACCCATCGTCGGAGTCCTCGTCACTGGGCGCCGAGTAGAGCTCGGTGTCCTCGCTGTCCGCGTCAGCTGGGAGGCTGGCGCGCTTCCTGGAGGAGGTTCCCGCCGGCGGATCGACGTCGCACGGTTCCTCCTGGGGGTCCCCGTCCATCACCCCTCGAACAAAAGCGGTGTCCTGTAGGTTGACCGCGAAAAAAGCGCAAAATATCGCAGACGAAACAAGCAGCGTCTCACAAGAGGCACTTCGTCGTCACAAAAGTCGCTGCAAAAACGACCAAGCTCGTCATTAATGGCTTCACAGTTCCCTTTTTTAAAATCCGTTATTACTTTTTTTGTTGGGAGTTTCTTTCCTAATGGCAGTGCTATGCTAATATGGAGTAAATCGTGGTCACTTAAAACGGCCAATGACGTCAGGCTTGTAGCGTCGTCAGGGCGCGTAGTTAATAGCAAATCTAGCTTTTTATTACTTCTAGTCGGGCAGGTTTTTACTTGTTGAAGGTTGAAATCGAGTGACAGGTTGACAAGTTGGTTAGCTTCGTTCGATGGGGATCTGTTCGGCTCGGAGAGCTTGGGCCAAATACTGTGAGGGGAATTAAGTCTCTAAAAAGGAAGATGGGAGTATCGGGATACGCCTTAGAGATAGCGGTTAGGGAGGGGCTGAGCCGGTCGCAAAAAATCGGTTCACTGTCAGATGGTCTGTAGGATACGCCGATAATGGTTTTTACTCCGTGAGAATGACTTAGTACCCAGGTTAGTTCGATTGTGTCGTCGTGACATATAAGCGACGAGGCTATGGTGCTTTTCACAGCAATCAGAATGCCTCCCCCTCTACGACCGATTCGGTTGCGGCGATAGATAGTGAAGTTTGGATCAAGCGGAAAGATTTCGCGTTCAAGAATGTCAGTATGTTGCCCCGTTTCGCTTGGGATGACTATGTCTGCATTTGCGTCACGTATGAAACTATCTAGACGGTCCCGCTTTGGTATTAGGCTGCGTGTATTTGTGAATGCAATGCTAACGAATGCAATGCTAAATGCTAAAGTTTGTGAATGCAATGCAATGATGACAGATGCCGCGGGGTGTCGTGGGGGTTGGGGTGGGGATAATTACGTCATTTACTGTTTTCGGTCGGCTGAGTGGTTGAACCGTTGATTTCTGTTAGATTTCTGTTAGTTGTCCCGTACATTCTAGGACGGAGTCAGAGGCGGCATCGTAATAATAGCATTTTTTTGCCAACGTGCAGCCTGTCAATACGAAGTTTAAATGCACATTGCGCTGGCCTGATGAATTTGAGAAGCTTTGAGCGAGCAAGACGGGTGGCTGAGGCGAAGTCCTCTCTTATCGCACAGTTTGTGTATTTAGTTTAGGGCCGCAAGACAGTATTTCCTCTTTGGTCTTAACGTTCATGAATTTGACTATAATGGGCCGCTTTTTTCGAGGGAAGGTGTTCCGATGCGATGCGCTCGCTCTATATTGTTCGGAAAAATTTCAAAGGACAGTTTCTTTTTTTTTTTTTGCAGAACGCCAAAAATTTATTTTCCTAGTCTTTCCACGTTTCCTTGTCATTATCGCCGATTACAAGTACAAGTCAATTGTTTCTGCGCAGTCGGTTGCTCGCATCAACACTTGCAGCCTTGAGAGCTGCAATGTCTTGTTTTAGATTGCCTGACTCGACAGTGATGGGTGCGGCGTCAGGATGTTCATGAAAAGGCCTCTAGCTTAGACACCCTGCCGGACAGCGTTGATATTATACCTTCCTGTGTTTTTATGGGCTTCGTTCAGTTTTTGGAATTCTTCGCGGGTAGCAGTCTGTTGTTCCTGAAGCTCTTTAATCGCGTTCAGGATGGCTGTGATTTCCTTAGTGGGGCGGGGGTTTAGCTCTACGTCTCCACTAAGTAGCAACAGTAGCTGGCTTAGTAAGCTTTGTGCGAGCATGCAATAACACGCACGGTCGATACTGTGGAAGTACAGGGCGATAGGGCACGACACCGCAATAGCACAGCGGTTACCAGAGCGGTATTATTTAGTATAGGTAACTAACTTGGAACGTTAGAAGGGTGAGCATGGTGCGACTGACAATGTCGTGCACCGAGTTGTAGGTGATGTCGCACAGATTATATACGCCGCGCTCAGGCCTCGCGACTTGTGACGTTGTTGACGGCGGCTGTTGCCAGGCGAAGGTTCCACTGCGGGCCAGATTTGGGGGTTCTGGCTGCTCCACTTCGACGATGTAAGGGCTTTCAATGTCACACGGTCCAGTCAACGGCTGCAGATCCAGGGACGGGCCAGTACTGACGGGGAACCCATGCCAGCACCTGGAATGTTAGAAGGGTGAGCATGGGTGTGACTGACGATGTCGTATTTAGACTAGAATATCGCAAAGAGGTGCCCATCAGACAAATTAGAAATTCGCTCAAACATTTTTTCATCTTTCCCTGTGTTGAGGTTCTTTGACGGCTCGAATTACATC
This sequence comes from Haemaphysalis longicornis, assembly GCF_048455015.1. NCBI lineage: Eukaryota > Metazoa > Arthropoda > Arachnida > Ixodida > Ixodidae > Haemaphysalis > Haemaphysalis longicornis. The sequence continues at coordinate 73,647,352 of NW_027526460.1, read as the reverse complement.
ATTACAGTGATGTAGAGGCTATTGGCAGGCTTTGCTTCAGTTGCAGCAATGGCCGCATTCGACAGCCACTTTGAAAAGAAAGCCACAACAGCAGAGCAGTAAGGGACGACTTATCTGCTGCTACGAGCAAATCACGCAGGGCCGCTCCTTGATGGCGATAACTCTAGCTTTTGCAGTGTTCCCAGACGCGAAGGAAAGAGTGAAAGCGCTTAATGAAAGTGTTGCAGGGTCCCCCTAAAATGTCGATTCGACAACCTCTCTCTCACCACTGCATGTGAGGGACCGTAGTGCTTTTTTAGCACGTCGGCTGCTTCTCCGAAAAGTATTTTTTGGTAGGAACAGGCTGCGGAGCCTGCATTTCGTGCGAGGGATGTTAGTAAAAGGTGCACTATCTACTCCCCGCTACGTCGTTGGCCCTGAATAGCTCGAGCCACTCCTGGTAAACACCGAAGTATCAGCTGTACAGCTCAAACTCGAGGAGCTTGCCGAGGCTATACGAGCCATTTTCAATACCGACTGATGGCCATTCTTACCCCAGTTTCCCGTATCCCATCAGCGTCGTCAAATCATTGCAGCCGGGCCGAGGTGCAATACAGTTAAACCTGGATATAATGAAGTTGACAAAAATTCGCAATTTTTCGTTACATGCGGATTTTCGTTACATGCAGGTTTCGAGTTAAGGCTCGGTGAATGAAGCAGAAATGAAGTCAAAATGCTGGACATCAGTGACGGTAAACTCACCCTTCAAGAATTTATTTCACAGGGAAAAACGCCGTCGTTTGCACCTGCTGCTTTCCCACGAACTTAGTCACTACACGGCACTCCAAAACTGCAATGTTACTCAGCCCCATAATTAAGAACGTAACCTAAGTATCACTTTTGCCTTCTGACACTTTTTGGTGCCTTAACGCGTTTCAAGTACCAGACTTATGCTGAAGGGGCGTGTGAACTTGATGCTCATGTTTTCGCACAAAATTGGTGAGAGGATGCAAGCTGGTATACACTGTACCGGGCGGCTATGTTCTTCGTTCTCGCTGGTGGAAACGGTATTTAAAATTGCAGGCTGGTCTTGGACAGACAAAACATTTTGTTTTCTGGCACGAGAACTCCCCACCGACGGAGTGACACATATACACGCCGACAGGCAGGCCTAGCACCTAACCAACACCACGCTAACACGTGGAAATGCATGGTAGTGCGCGGTGCGGACAAAATTCAGTGAAAGTGCATTTCTTGGACTATTTTTCAGAAAAAGTATAAAAAACTATGGCTCATCAGCGTCGAGAATTCGGTACATCAAGGTTAACCGTCGCAACGTATTCGTTACATAGATGTCGCAAACACATGGGCTTCAATGGGGCTGGCAATGGGGAACTGATAATCTTCGTTAAATCGAGGGATTCGCTACATAGAGTTTCGTTACATCCAGGTTTAACTGTACACCGTTCGATTCCGAACGCTCTTTATTTCGAGAGGCGCTGACTCGCAGCCTCCACTGTGGGGATACAAGAGGCTATGCCTCATTTTAGCAACGAGGACACACCAAGAGACTAAATCCGTGTCATTAATTAGTCGCGCATGCGCACCAGCGCCGGGACGTCGGTGCTGTTGTCAACATGCGGTTGCCAACATGCGTGTTGACAACCGCCACGCTAGGCCTGTGCGCTCGTCACATGACACCACTCTGTGCTGGCGACAACCATATAGCCTCACAAATGCTTGATGGCTAGAATGAAAGAGGGAAGACGTTTATCGGAAGTGCTGCAGATGCCCTCGGCTTAAGCGATACGTGAATATCCGCCAGCATAATATGAAGAAACTAACCCGGATTTAATTCTCATTTGATATAACGGAAACTAAGCTTTCCTGATTTCCCCTTAAAAGAATGTGTTCATTCGATACTTCATAGCGCATCCCGCACTTCTCCCTATACGTACAGCGATTTCTATTGTGGCACTCTGAATACAACCTCTACAAATGGCCACAGCTAATGACTCCTTTGTCTCGCATACAAAAGCAGTAAAGGGCAAGGGAAAAAACCTAGTTAACGCACATACCGGCACCGCGCAAACACTCCTCCCCAGATCGAGAAGCTCGCCTCTTCCCCCCCCCCCCCCCCTCGTATGAATTGTCAACAGGGCCTTCTATACTTTGTGGAGGAGCCAAGGGCCAAGGCGAAACGAAATAACGAGCCCGCAGTTTATCCTCCCTGGACAAACATGCGCGCCCGAGACCTTTTTTCTCCCCCACTCTGCTGCTTAGCCCGGCGGATCTCTCCCGGGAATTATGCAGCCAGCCCCCTTATACGACCAGCTCGGCCCGAGAAGGCCAATTAAGAGGAGCTCGGCGCAGGTCACGACGACGTGGGTGGGGGTGGCCTGTCTCGAGTGTGTGTACACATCGTTCCGGTCAGCGTGCTGGACGAGGGCGCGCGCCTGAAAGCGAGCGCGCTGTATGCGCGTGCGAGCACGCGCTGACGCAACGCGGCTCTGCCGCGTTCAATCTGGACGCTTTGCGCGCGTCCGATACGCCAATGCTGCACGGCGGCTTCTCGATGGAGGAGTGAAGCTTTCGGGATAGAATTTGGCGCGAACTGGGGGGAGAATTCAAATTCAAATTCAAATTCAAATTTTGGGGCTAAACGAGCCGAAGGAATAGGCTTGGGCTGTGAGATCCGCTGTAGTGGAGGACTACGGATTTATTTTGGCCACCTTGAGGTATTTAACGAGCAGTTAGATTTCTACACACGGCTATTTTCGTCTCCGTCAGAAAAACTGCTGTTTGGGCGAGCAGGCAGCAACATTTTGTAAAACGCGAAACTTAGGAACATAATTTGGGAAACACTGCAAGACTACATATTACTCTTGCTGGAGAAATAGGAGCAAATAACCTTACATTTAGAAACTTCGTGAAATTTTTCCCGTAATCGGACATAAGCTTTGCATATACCTTTTTGTACGGAGCTCAAAAAGCTATCGGCCTTATTCTGTGTATGTCCGACGACGACGACAATGATGGTTATGATGATGATGATGATGATAATGAGGAGGAGGAGGAGGAGGAGGAGGAGGAGGAGGAGGAGGAGGAGGAGGAGGAGGTTTTTATGGTGCAAGGCTCTGTCTATATCCTCTACTCAACGTGCTTCTCTAACTAGGCTGAAAGGAGGATACCCCAATGCCTTTTGATGCAAAAATAGCCTTCATGGGTCGTCTTCACTGAAACCTCGAGTACAGAGGGTGTTCAGAATGCAGGAGTAGGCGTGCTTCGTATTCTGAGCGGAGGGGTACGTAAAGAACCCGAAAATAATCGGTTAGTCCCGATATTGCCTGTTTTGCCAATGGTATACGTGTTGAACAGTAAGGACCACCAGCGTGACGAATACTAGCGTTGGTTTAGTTATTGCAGCCCAGAATCAACAGAACGACACAGCAACCACTTTCCAGACACCAAAAGCAGTACTGGTCATCCGTAAATAAATTTACGGATGACCAGTATATTTGCGTGATAAAAATGGGCCAAGCGAGACGCAAATACCCCACATTATTTGCTTTTTTATTCAGATCCTACAAGTACATCTACTGAACTTCACTTTTCACTGCAACCACATAGGTCATAGTATAAAAATGCAGATTTGTCGTTTTTAATGTGTCTTTCAAAATCTATCACGTTGGAAATAAACACGCCGATGTCGGGGCAAGAAATTATTTTTAAAGGAGAGTCATTTGCCTGAAAGGGATGCACCGAAGAAATTCCAGCAATCCCTGTCTGCTAACGCAGACTTTCGGTCTCTCGAGGGCGCACTGCGGCCTGCATAAAAGTTTCCAGCGCGACTCCGCCTTGGCCACCGCTGCACCCAATCAGTACAGCACAGCACGCAATTCACGTCCACGAAGGGGACATAGACGCGCTTTAATCGCCTTCGGCATATTTCGCCGTCCTATTTACGGAGATTTTAATCCGTCCTCGCCAGTCCACACCGCATTTGTCCCATCGCTTAAATGGCGGCGGAGGGTGAATCAGCGTACTACGTTTCGGCTGGACGCTCGTCGCTAGGATACGGCTGCTTGCGTCGGTGGAGCGGGCATCGCTTTGCGACTTCGCTGCTCGTGGAGCGAGCAATTTGGACGCCGAACAGGTCCTAGAGAGAACACGCAACACAGCGCTAACTTCCAACTCCAAAGTTGGAAGTTAGCGCTGTGTTGTGTGTTCTCTCTATGTCCTCGTCCTTTTTGCGCTATGAATTCATCAAGATCGCCACACCAACTTGCCCAAGAATCCGTACTAGCCGAACAGGTCCCCGAATTGCTCGCTGCGTTTGCAGCAATGTGTGTAGACTTAGGGAGAGAATGAGTGTGTGAGGCAGAGAAAGGGAGGGAGGGAAAACTTTAATGAATACTGAAGAGATTAATTCAACCCTAAACGGCCGGGAACTGCTTGTTCAGATGGGGGTGAATGCAGCGAGGCAAAAAAGGTGAAAAGTGAAAACTGACGCAAGCAGTCATGTACGCGTATGGTAAAATTAGACGAAGCTGAATGCGAGAAGAAAAAATAAAATATATAATAACAGGAGAAAGATATCAAAGGATCGCGACGGTCTCGGCCAATCCTGAAGCAGATAGAAAGTTGGAGTTTTTGTCCGCAAATCAGTATCAGCATAACTCTGCCATGGTCCAAGAAAACGCCCACTGAAAAATAAACGGAAAGAGCGGGGTTTCCCGAGAGTTGCAAAAATAAACTAAAAGCACAGGGACGGCGTTGTGAAATCGGCGTTTTACACGCCGAATCTACACCTGCATGGGCGATGAGACGCACCGCAGTGGAAGTTTACAGTGTAAGTCAAAACACCCCGGGAATCTTTAACGTGCGCTCAAATCTCTAAACCCGGGGGGCTTTCGTTTTCTCCGTGATCAGAAGCGCGTCCTCTTGTGCACCAGAGCGACGCCTTAGTAACCAATAAGCAACCGCGGCTCGTGGCAACATGAAAGCGGGATCCCGATCCGCTACCCAGTCAGTACAAGGTCAGACGCGCAAATTATTGAAGCGAAAGCTTTCTTAGTGGGACCAATCAGCTTAATTTAAGAGGGTGGCAGTGAACAGGGTATAAAGGCGTCGTAATATTTTAGTTCCAATGGCGTACACCAGGCACTATAGATATTTTCAGCTTTTTAAAGCGAAAACCTTTTAAACGTTTTTATCATAGACCGGTTGGTCGACAGGAAAGCTCTGATAAGATCCCTGGACACACAGCGCATGCACGGAACCGGGATTCTATTATGTCAAAAACGGTTATTCGAAAATCGCGAAAAAGGAACGGTTCTGGATAAGACAATACACGTATCGATCCTGAAGGAGTAGCTTTACATTATACACCACGTGCCGGTTCATATTTATATCATTCGAAGATGCGTTTACCTACTGCGCGAAGGAGGAGGAGGAATAAATATGTTTATTTATCAAGTAGAGGCTGAAGTGTGGGCCTCGCCCCGAGGAAGGCATGCCTAGTCCGGGATGCCTCGACTTCGGCAGGCCGTCTGTGCTCGGGTCACCGGTTTGAGCTGGATATCCCGGTCTGGGCTGGCTAGGGAAACCCTACACTGCTCGAAGGTGGGGTCAGGAAGCGGGGGCAAGTCTGGAGTACTTTGGCACTCCCATATGATGTGGGGTTGTTGGGAAGGGAAGGTTGTTGGGTGGGGAAGATGAGGTTTATAGGCGGGCGAGATGTGGGTAGGTATTTGTCTGGGAAAAATCATCGCATGGGTTCGTTCTTCGTTCACGATTTGGGTCTTTGAATGTTTGACGGTCGATTGGGTGCACTATCAGTGAACGTTAGACGCACTTTTAGCGAAGGTTATGCCGCACCTTCGGACAAGCTTTAAGGTGAGAAAGCTTTCGCTATTGTCACAATTGTCTGTATAAAAGGGTTGGTAAAGATTTTTGACAAGCATAGCAGCATTACAAGACCTAGAAGAGCAGCAAATAGAACAGGCAGCGAAAAAATGACGACAAAAAACGAAAGTAAAAAGCACATATAAGAGCAAAAATTGCTAGCTGCGTTTAGAGCTTTGTGTGTAGACTTGGGGAGAGAACGGGTGTGCGGGGAAGAGAGAGAGAGAGAGAGGAACTGAAGAATAGCCCTTAATGATGGCACAACCGAAGGCCTAAAGCACTTAGCCTGTGATCTCAGAAAGATTGCAACACTATAGGACTAACGTGGCTTGTACGCTAGGTCAGCGGTTGCAGATATTTTACAAGAATACGCCCCTACGCGGCACACCGAAGAGGAGAGCTTGGTGCTCGCTAGATGCAGTGAAGTTGCGTAAGGCTCGGGTGCTCAACGACCTCCCGCGCACGGCTACGTCGAGAATGAGCGGGAATCTGCCCGGCCATAATAAACCAGAAGCCAGGGTTGTATACTTTCGCAGTATACTTTCGCAGCCCAAGTTAATTCCAGTGCAGCAGTGATTTACTACCACCAATAGCGACGGGCGTCCTGCGGTCCGTTAAACATTTTTATATAGTCGAGCAATTTAGCCAGACAAGCCTTGAGTACTTAACCACAGAAAGCTGCATTTTGGTAGGGTGGAAATTTTTGCATTTCACAAGGCTTTGTTTTTCCAGACAGTAATGGGCACGTAGGTCAAAAACCGCATTTACGTAAACACAATCCCTCCAGTTTTCTGTTTTCGCTGTTTCTATTTCTTAACAGTACCTTTAAATTTGGGAACGTAAAGTAGTCTCGAACATTAACAGCGAAGCTGCTTTACAAGCCGTAAGTTCGTTGCTGCAGGAAAAGAACTACAGAGAAAATGCCGAGTTTTCCTGAGTGCGTGCCTCGCGGCGACCTACGACCCAGGCGGCACAGAAAGTGTGCCCCAAGACCGGCCCGTCTATGGCCGCTTTCTGGCATGTCCGGCCAGCATCCAGGTTCTGGCAGCCACTGATCATGCGTTGAACGGCCAACATTCGGCAACCAGCGCTTCGGTATTTTTCAGTCCGCCCGTGGCCGGACGCACAACGGCAGCTAACCGGCTGCCAGATATTCAGTTCTCTTACGGCTGCCGATGTTGAGAAAGAGAACGGCCGAAGTACGGCCTTAGGGCATCCGTTTTTTCTTCGGGAAGCGGTAATCGGCCGAAGCACGGCAAGCGACCGGCCACAGAATATGCGTATTCTTGTGGCAGTTGGTGTTCGAAAGGAGACCGGCCGGAGCGCGGCTGCCGTGCATTCGTTATTTCAACGGTGAACCGCGCGTCCGGCGGTAGAATATCCGGCAACCAGTGTTATGAAGGATACCGGCCGACGTACGGCCCCAGAATATACGTTTTTCATTCGGTTAGCTGTCCTCGGCCGAATTACGGCAAGCGAATGGCCACATAATATTTGGCAACCGGTGTTTAAGAGGAGACCGGCCTACGTAAGGTATCTGGTTATACGTCATTTTTTCGGCAAACGCCATACAGCCGAACAACGGCAGGCGCCTGGGCGCCGAGAATTCATGCACAGACAAAGGAGACCGACCGGTTTAAGCCGTTAGTGAGCCGAACGACGGGGACGCGTTTTTCATCCGCTCCGTGGTTCTACGTTTTAAATGAACGAAAATCGTTTGTCAAACAGTAATGAGTCTTCTCGGTGAACGGGCAAGGTGCAAGGACTCACTGGACGTTAGCAGGGAACCTTTTAGGGACGCGAAATGTCATTTATTGCCACAAGGAGACTGTGCCACACCGACGGGTGAGCTAAGGCTCGCCAGTCATCGCCGCTACCACGCCTCTGCCGCCGGCTTCGTCGACGCATCAGCTCGAGGCTATTCGCCCCCTCAAGAAATGGAGAGCATTGGAGACATCGACCCGGCAGAGATGTCCGATCCGAGATGGAGATGGTTCACCAAAATAACTGGCCTTCAAGGGCATCGAGCAAGCGGCCACCACGCAGGAGGTAAACCGCCACCATGTCAAGGACTCCCCACCAAAGAAAGGCAAGTGCGAGCAAAAGCGCAAGTTATTCTGCTTACAATTAAACTGCGACAAGAAATATTGCACTATGTTGTTGGTGATAAACGTAGAAGAGACTCGCTCGTGCATTGGTAGGATCAACTTCATGCCCTGCACTATGTTACTTGATGGGATTTTACGACTGCCTATTTAGAAAAAAAATTCCTTTAAATTTGCGATAACAACAGAGCCTTGTCACTGACGAAGCCTAGCTGTTAATTTAGTTGCGATGTTTGAAGGTGAGCTCAGCTACTCTTGGGATATGACTCATTTGATTAAACATAATCGCCAGCATCCTAGGAAACATGGATTTTGTCAGGATTTTCTTGCTCAACGCAGATTGCTGAGTTCACGTACGATTTGGCTCTTGCAATAGATAAGCTTAAAGTGGTTGACTGTATATTCTTGGACTGCAAAAAAGCAAATAACGGTGTCACAAACTCGAGCGTACGACGTCTAAAAGTACCTTATAAATTTTTCATTTCATTTGTACAGCGCCTAATTCTTCTTGCAGTCGTTCGATTCATTCAGTTCGGTTCCATTCGCCCCGAGACAATATGGAGCTTTCTCGAACGAAGAGACGGTAACACGATCACTCGCCGGCTCGCCGGCGAGAAAACAACAAAAATAAAACCTCCGCCGCCCCGGTTTCGTCGAAGCTTCCAGTACTTTCGAGGAGGTGCGCGTGGCCTTGCCAGTGGTAAAGAGCGTCGATGATTCTAGAAGGGAGAAGAGTGAAGTTATTCGCTGACGGCGGCGGGCGCGTTGTGTGTTGTGCTCTCCATCTCCGCGCCGGCACGGTTATAAAAAGAGAAGCCGCGCCTAAGCAAACCAGCTACGTTTGGCAGTCGTGATGTGACAACGGCACCTGTCAGTTTGTGCATCACACCATCGGCGACCCGCACCCTGGAGGACTCCAACGTACTCCCGGGCCTCGAATCACCGTGATCATCCCGGACGGCCTGGCCTACAACGAAGCCGCGCTTCCCAGGTAGCCGAATCGCCTCCGACAGCGGTGCAGATCGTCCGGCCCGGTCGGTGAATATGCTGGGACTCTGTCTCTCATAAGCATCGAACTGTTCGTTTTTTTTTAGTTAACTGCTCCGCCTCGTAATATTCATTTGTTAGTGCTCCTGTTTGCATCATTTTGTCTAATTTTGGACTGTTGCTTGTATTTGAATTCCATCTAAGTTGTCTGTCATTATCGATCCGTTACCTCGTGCTTGTGTTTGTAACTTGCCTGTCTAAATATAAGTCTTTGTGCTGCTTTCCGTTCAAGGCTCTTACTCATTCTTGCTGCTCTGGTCGGCGAAAGCCGCACATCAGACGGCCACCCCCTTTGTCACCTGTGCCCTGTGGATTCGGTGGGGTTTGTTGGCTCTCTTGAGTCGACTCCCCATATCTTCTGACAGTGCACCCTAATTTAAGGAACCGGGTGACCTGACAGATGGTGTTCCATATCACCTTCTGCGTAGTACATTTCATCCTATGAACTGAATGAATCGGTTTTTGCATTGTTATTACTATTGGCCCTATAGCTTTGTTCAAAAGTACTGTGTAGTTTACCGGACTATAGCGAATGAACGTGATTCCGTATACCTGCAGCTTTATTCGAATTTAATAATATCCTGGTGCGCTCATTCAGAAAAGTTTTTGGGTGTTAAACAGTGTGTTAACGGCACCTTTACAAGAAAACCTTCATTCCAATTGAATAAGTATATCGTAAATTATGCTGCTGTGACAACGGCCGAGGAATATAAATACCTAGGAGTTTATTTAGGGAGTGGTTAGAGGTTAAATAGGCAGGTTCACACCATAAAAGTTACGGCTGCATATGTTTTTGGCTTTCTGAAACGAAATTTCAGTGAACCTCCATCTAACTGAAAAGAACAACCGTATTTCACTCATGTGCGCTCAATCTTGGAGTACGCATGTGTTTTCGTGGATCCCTACACCAAAGAGCTGGTTGATACGCTCGAAAACATACAGAATATGTCAGTGCGATTCGTCTTAGGCAATTGGCACGCTCAACGTAGCATGAGAGAAAGTAAAAGTAAACTGAAATGGCAGGACGTGGAAGATCACAGACGAAACCACAGGTTGAACTTTTTTCGTAATATCTATCATTCGAAAACTGGAGTAGAAGGGGATAAGTATGTCCAAGCGCCACTCTACATATCGCAAAGTGGGACCGCTAGCTTAAAGCAAATTATTAACTTTCCTGTAAAGGTGAAGCCTTGCGCGATTCATTTTATTTTACATCAATACTGCAGTGTAATTATCTTCCACGAATGATTGCATTAACTGTTTATATTGACGATTTTCAGCGCGCTTTGTAGAATTATTTTGTTATTTTGTCTCATATTTAATGCTTAGTGTTATGTATCTCCCTTCTGTAATGCATGCAAAGGCAAGCAGGCATCAAATAAATAAATAAATAAATAAAACAACGAATAAATAAATGAATAAAAATAAACAAATAAACAAACAAATAAATAAATAAATGAATAAATAAACTTCCAGAGGCGCAAGTTTGCCTCCGACGGGTTGAGAACCCTACGCATTCAACCTTGACCAATAAAATATTTATTGCCCTATTCGTTGCAGTATGCAAGGTTTCCTGTATGCATGCTACCATTGCTATATTATTGGTTTGAAACAAATTATGTAACTCTAATTTTACGCCTTTCCGTGCGTGAACACAGAGGGATACAACTGCAGCCTCCTGAAGCAGGGCGTCATTCGCAACGCGTCTAGAATTCTTGGAACGTAGTATGACATTACAAGAAAATTAAGTTATTTTGTACTATTAAGTGGTCTGGACGTAACTCATGAAAACAACATTAAAATAGATTGAAAATGAAAGTACCTGTTCGCTCCTTCTTAGGATCAGCCCTGCGCAAGATCATCAGAAAAGTTGATCGAGTAGAAAATGTCTTTGCAAGAAAAATGGGCAAAAAATGGACATACTTTTTTGTGAAGGAGTTATATTAAATGCTCCTGAGTGTTTTGTTGAGAACCAAAACGCTTCGTAAAGGCATTCACACCGGTTTTATATACATCCAAATTGGTCAAGCAACTGTTATAAAATAGTTTATGTAGTCATAGCATGAAAGTGTTCCGGAATATTGCCCTAAAAGAAATTGGCTAAAAGCGGCGCAATTTATCTCTCTGAAATTCAACCCACTAAAGTATGCGCCCTCCGCCGCCCCCCCCTCCACCTCCTCTTTCCCCGTTTATTACAGGTAAGCCGCCCCACAGAGGATATCAGGACCTGGACAATACATCTATTCAAGCTCTACAGAGGACTGAATATTTTCTCTGTTCGGCAGTAAAAGAGGCACAGCAATTAAAGGAACGACAATTTGTGAGCACTGTTTAATAAACGAATTTTGCTGTCAACTGAGGCTGGTAATTAAGCAAGGCTGCGCTGAAAGCTTGACGGCTGGTGGTTGCGCGCGAGCTCACTTTGATGTGGCTGCATTGGACCCAAAATGCTGGGTTTGTGCTGCTTCTGCACTGCGCGAATGAGTCATCTGCTTGCGCGAGATGCAGTGACCGGCCTCAGTACAGTTAACGTACTGTGGCTGAACTCCAATACCCGTAGCACGGCCGTATTTCCGACAGCTTTAGTCCGGCTGGAGTGCGACGACCGTATCTCGGCTGTCCTCCGGCGGCCGTTCTTCGGCCGTACACGGGTGACTTTGGAATGGCCGGAGCCCTACGGCTGGAATCTGGCCGTATGGCCGTAAGCCGGTCGACTGGCCGACGGACACTGGCCGTTGTACAGCCATGGGAGTACGGCCGTATACGGCCAAAAGGCCCACATTTGGACATGGGCCGAACATGGCTGCCGGAAAACGGCCGGACAGAAAATCACCGGCCAAAGTACACCGGCCTGTTTTAGGCCGAACAGTCCTGTGCTGCCAGGGGAGCGTCCCCGGTACGCGCAGTGCGGCTAGAAAAAATTCACCCGCATTTCCCCGAAGGGGAGCATGGGGAAGTGCGAATGCACGGGTGATGCTATGAGGGGGAGTTATGTTGAACTGTGTTGGCATTCGCCCGTTAGTTGCATTTAACACCCCCGCGTGAGCAAGTGGGGATTCACACACCCCGTTAGTCGTTCTCTGGAAATCTTGGTGAATTAAAGTGTATGTTCGAGGAGATCACACACACACGCAAGTAAAGTGAAACGACAGTATTCTTTATTCAGCACTTGTTGGTGTTGTCGTTGTAGTTGACGGTCATTATGACCGCCTTGTGGTCACTGAAATGTACGGTCAAGAGTTGTTGCAAGACCGCGCGTATCAGACAGTTCCTCGCAAAGGCCAGGTCGATGTAGCTGCCGTTGATGGTGGTGGGAGCCTCTAGCGGTAGGCACGTCATGGAGTGGTTGGCGAGCATGTATTCCATCAACCACTCGCCGCCCTTTCGCACGTCCACGTTAAAGTCCCCAACAACCACGACCGGGTCCGAGGGCTTTACGCGCCTGGCCACACTCTCCATCGCCGCGTCCACGTATTCGACGACGTCGTCGCGCGAGATGTTTGGCGCGAGGTAGAGGGTGACGACCACGATTCCGTCGCCCGAGTACGCGTCGGTGTAGACGGCACTGTACGGCGACTCGTCCCTGACCGGCGAGGTGGACACGGCGTGCGACACGAGGTTCGCGTAGACGTGACCGACGAGGTAGACGCCGCAGTACTCGCCCCGACTTCCGCTCCTGGCGAAGCAGCAGTCGTCGATGGGGAAGTGGGAATGCACGGGTGATGCGAAAGAATTCTTCTTGGCCAATCGCCCTAAGTGGGTATGTGCTAAAGAAATTAGGAACTCTTCTTGGCCAATCGCCCTAAGTGGGTATGTGGTGCGGATGGACGGACGGCGGTGGACGTGTGATTCAGGGTCGCTTAAGAAGTGCATCCGCACTTAAAAAAGTGGCAACAACCCCACGGAGCGAGACAATGCCGAGCGCTCGTGAGTGCTGGTCTCGCGGCTACCGCCGAGTGCCCGGCTAGCGCAGTGGCTTTAGCAAAATTAAAAATTACTCTAGCTTTAATGCTAAAGGTGAAATGACACCCTGCTTGGGAGAGGACACCCGCCGCGTTCTCTAAAAGTCATTATAGATAATTGGAGACATGGCTACAAGTGTGCCTATCCTGCCCTAGACGACTTGGAGATCCCGCCACAGCTGCCTCGAGTCGATGACGAAGAGCATGGTGGAAGTCTAGGATGACTTTGCATCCACCGCTCGTCGCGAAGATGACGACGACCTCTTCGATGCATGTGACGACGATCACTAGCACAGCAACTATGCAAATAAACAATGATACTGAAGCTTCACTATGTGTCCGGCAATGCTCACCTACAACAGCTCTCGCCCGTCATGACTTCGGCGTGAGCGGAAGCTTCCCTGAATTTTACTTGGGAGCTTCCATAATCTGGACTTGCATATATGCAAGCGCGCGTGACTGATTTAAATAGACCGATATAGGTGGTTTAACGGTTGGGCCTAGTTTTCGCATCGACAATGTGGCCGGTAGTCTTCGTCTCGCTATTAGGAACGACAACATATCAGGAGCGACAAGAGAAGTTACCCCTGAGCCTCATTACCTTTTCCTGCTGTCCCTACACGTGACACAGAGTGTGTTACTGCAATTATTTTTCGGGCATAATCTGCTTATAAATTACTGCAGCGACAACAAAGCGAGAAATGCAGACGATGACGTGCTCAATCTCCTCAAGCTCAAAGACGATGACGCCCTCAAGCTCAATGTCCTTCCAAAACGCGCGCGTGTGTTGGCATCCAAGTTTGTCGATTCGGTGGTGTAATGCACTACACGAGCTTTTGCGGTTCTTAAGGGACCCTGCAACACTTCCGATAAACGCTTTCACTCTTTCCTTCGCTCCTGGAAGCATTGTGAAAGCTATAGTTATCGCCAAACACGGAGAGGCACTGCGTGATTTTCTCGTCGCAGCAGATCCGCCTTCTGTTTGTGCTTTGCTTTTCTGCCTGTTTTATCAATTGGCTATCGAGTGCGTTTGCTCCTTCAACTCAAGCAAGGCTGGCCAATACACCGTACATTGCTGTAATGACGTAATTCGAGTGTTCGAAGAGCGCCAAGACCCGGAATCTTGAGAGAAATCTTTTGAGCAAGTTTCTAAGTTATCTTCAGGGCGTGGAGCAGTAATTTTTGACTGAAGTACGTTGCGACCCCCTATTATAAATACTGTATGCGTTGTTTAATTACGATATCAAAGCATTTGAGATTTGGAAAAAGTTGAGAAAAGTGTTGCAGGGTCCCTTGAACTTGTGCCCACTTGTAAGCGTTGATGGGTAAGAACAGTGCGCGAATCACCGTGATAGCCGCCCTGGCCGTTAGTACGTACACGCATGTGACGTTGACGCGGCTAACCGCTGTTGTATTCGGTGCACATTAGAAACCGCTTGGCCCTAAATTTTCGTGATAGCGGTGGAGGAATAAAAAAAACCGCGGAGAAATAAACCCCTTGGTTTCGCATGCGCGTGCATGCCTGTTTCAACAAACCGTTCCATTCGTAGCCATAGATGTGTTGTCATTACTTTTATTCTGTCCCCCATGACCACGCCACACATCCAACCCCGATTAGAAAGTACGGATCGATCTGCGTATCTTGCGCGTTGTTCGAATGCATGCGGGATATCCCGGGGTTATTTTTAAAGACGATAGTCTTTCTTGGGCTGGAAGGTCCTTGATAGTAATATTGAATAAGAGCAGGTTAATCTTAGACATGCTCTCTATGCGGACGATCTCACCCTGTGGACACCAACAGGATCAATAGGGGAACAACAAGATGCTCTGCAAGCAGCCATAGATGAAGCCCAACGTTACCTTCACTATAAAAGGCTCGAATGTGCTCCGGAGAAGTCGGCTCTCCTCACTCTATGCATCGGGACGGCGCACCAACGAAAGCGCAGCATTCCCGGCCCGGAGCTTACCATCAACGACCAGACAGTGCCAACTGTATCTAAACTACGCATCCTAGGTCTTACACTATCAAAAAATGGATCAGGCCTTCATACAGTTGCACCGCTACAACAGACACCCAATCAGCTAATCCGCCTCATAAGACGCGTGTCAAACCGCCGATTTGGCTAGCAAGAGTCAGACACAGTGCGCATTGTCCAAGCCATACTTATAAGCCGGGTAGCTTACGGAACCCCTTATTTGGCCCTGAAAACATCCGAAAAATCCAGGCTCAATGTCATGATTCGTCAAGCATATAAGACAGCCTTAGGACTGCACCAAAAAACATCGACGAAGAGATTATTGCATCTTGGACTACATAACACATGGGAGGAAATACAGGAGGCGCATCGTAGCTCTCAACTGGAACGCTTACGCCTAACACCAACGGGACGAGCTACAGTGCGACGGCTGGGATATGCGATACCGCCACTGCAAGACCATAAGGAGCGGGTTCCACTCCAACTCAGACAAGCCATCAGGGTAGCCCCCATCCCAAGAAACATGCACCCACTCCACAACAAAGCTCGACGCATAGCAAGAGTACGAGCCATGAATAATAAATACGGCGACAATCCAACAACAAGGTATACGGACGCGTCTCCGTACATAAACAAGCCAGCCCACGTCGTGTGTGTCGCCAATGCAACAGGGAAAGTAACAACCGCGCTCACCGTCCACACAACATAAACGGAAGCTGCTGAAGAAGCCGCTATTGCCCTGGCCATCACGACGGTAACAATTTTGACGGATTCGCAGGCGGCGTGCCGCAGTTACCAACGAGACCGCATCAGCAAAGCGGCACTTCAAATTCTTAAGAATACTGCCCACATACCTGAAACGCGGCTCATCTGGATACCTGGACACGAATCTCTCGAAGGTAATGAGGTGGCACCGGGCCATTACCATAGAGGGACAAATACCGCTTGCGGCCCCCAAAACAGAACCCCTTGTCAGGTATGCTGACATTCTCATTTATTACCGTCAAGGCCGAAGAACCTTCCCCAATCCGCACTCCCAATTAACAAGAGCAGAAGCCACCACCCTTCGAAGACTACAGACAAATACGCGTACCCCCCTAGAACCCTACTCCATGCGATTTACCCCACCCAATACCCGTCTACCTGTAATTTCTGTCCAACTCCCGGTACACTGTACCACCAGATTTGGGAGTGCCAGAAGACCCCAGGCCTTGCCCCAATAACCTCCCCCTCCTACAAGCAGTGGGTGAACCGCCTGACGAGCCAGGACCTTGGGATCCAGCGTGAACTGGTAAAGAGGGCCTGGACCGCCAGCTCAGCTCAGGGTATCCCAGAATAGGGAAGCCCCCCCCCCCGGGCGGGTGCCCTAACATCTGCACCAGCTTGACAAATAAAGATTTATTCATCATCATCATTTCTTGGGCTACTTGAACGGGAAAATTTTGGTCTGTCTGTATATCTGTCGCTCTGTCTGTCACTCGAATCAGCCACCCGGCTAAACAGTTGCTGCGCAATAGTCTTATATATTCACAGCCGAATCTAAACGTCTAAGTCCGGTGTTAATGTTCCTACTTGTCAACATCGTTGAACAATAATAACACATTACGCAAATATAAGGCAGAAAATCAATCCATGAGGGATATTTGTAGTGTTCCTTTATTGAAAAATATAGGGATGCTTGCTTTTAGCGATAGCAAACAAAATACTACATCAAATGCAGAAAACCTTCGCCTGCTGTTTCCCGCGCTACGTGGTGGAATTAAAAAAAAGAAAAAACTATCCCTCCTAGAGGTGGCCGCATAAACTTAGCTGGAGATGCAGCGTGAAATTTCGACGAGCGGCGTGCGGCACCACCACTCACCACCCGTTTCAATTTGGCGCCGCGGCGTCCTGGAAGCAGACGACGCGCCTCCGTTGCTATAGCGACGGGGCGCATGCGCAGAGAGCAGTGAAAGTGCGATCAAGTGCGAAACATCCCCCTCGCGAGGGGCACGATCAAATGCAGAGCATTTCCGGGGGCGCACGACATTAAGTAGTTTGTGTTACGTTAATGTTGTTGCACTTGTGGCAACTGCTGACGAGAGAGCGCTCGTCAGCAGTAATTTGAATGAGTCAACGATATAAGGCGCGTTCGTAGCGTCCCATTCTGTGTCGGCTTTGTGGCGCAGTGGGTAGAGCACCATGTACATTGCGTTCCGCCCGCAGGGTCGAGGGATCGAAACCTGGCGCCGGATAGTATTTTCTTTTATATAGTGTAGGGGGAGGGGTGCGGACTACGACTACGGACGTCAACGCGGGTGACATCGTGAGTTACTGAAATGCTCTGCATTTAAAACGGCAACAGCAATGAAACGTTCCGCTAGATAGGTTCCGCCTTCCGCTTGGAACGCTCGTGGAGGGGGTTCTATAAACGTTGTAGTCGGGTGCCTCGATTCACGCGCGTCTCCGCCGTAGGACAACGCTCGCATCGGGCACCTGACTTGGAGCAGTGGAACGCGGTAAATCTAAATTGACTCGAGCAAAGCTCTAGCGTGTTATTTTGGAAGGAACGAAACGGGAGAGGAACAGCATGAAAGGTGAGTGGGAAAGGAACGGATGCATTTACTTGCCAGGGGCGCCAGTCGACTATCGTCTTGCTTCGACATTCACAACGAAAGTAGCAGGTACGCGGCCAATCTTTAAGTTCCGCGCCAATCCTACAAATTGGGGCTGACATATAGATGATATTTCCCCCAGGGATACCGTGCCTCCTAGAGGAGGCATCACGTGAACTCCGTGGCCGTAATTTTCGCAGACTCAATCTGCGACGCGGCGCATGGTCAACACACGCCCACTTCGTAGCGAACACCGGTGACCAGTTTCTATATATGCCCCGGGCGCTTTCGACGTCGCCCTTTCCCACCGCATTTCCCTCCTGGTCGGAGTAAAAGGCAAACCATATTAGGACGCAGGCACTCCCCGGTCATTCACGCAGCAGGCCTCGCTTTGTGAGATCGCAGTTTCTGCCACGCGTTGGCACTGTCCCCACGGTAACAGCCTCGTCCTATTGTCCACGCATCGCGCCAGTCGTACGGTGGTAGGCCCGCGCCATCTGGTGTGCCCGGTGACGAACGCTCTGCACCCCGTTTTCCACAATCCCTTCGCCTTGACCGTTGCAATCACGCGTCGCTTGCTGCGTACGCCATGGAAGCACGGCGTGGCATGGAACAACACAACAACACAAGCCCTGGGAAGCAGTGGCAACAAACAACAGGCCTGGCCGGGAAGTCCGCGGGGTTCCTAAAGGAAGGACGGTAAATTAAGCAGTAGGGAGGCCTGTTTGAGCCAGTTCGACTGGCAACAGCCGCAGGCGCAGCAGATGCGCCGAAGAGAGGCTTATATTGGCGAATATACCTGACGCTGTGACGGTAGACTTGTTCCGACCCAAACAGTGCAAGAGTGGTTGTTCTAGCGAGGGGTTATTCCGTCCCATTTTTTCGACTCAGTTTACTGATTGAAAATCTTGCAGCTATAAAGCTTCGGAGTTAATTGTGAGCGTACCCCCCATACACGATCAATATCAAAACTACCTCTCAGGAAGCGAAGATTTGGGCATTTAGAGAACCAGCCTGCTGAGTTACTTTTTAATCAGACGCATTCAACGGGTGCTTAACCCCCTTGGCGGTATCTGGCTGGTTGGCTGTAAAACTATCTAACCTCTTACAACGAGCTATAACCGACTTGCCACCTGTAAAGGGTGCACAACAGCAAGGCGGGCATTTTGGCGGCGAAGCAAACTTTAGTATAACTACTCTCACTCCCAGTATTCGCACTGATGATTTCTTTCGTGCCACCTGGCGAGAGCTTTGATGTCAGCACTTACGCTCATCAATAAATGTTTATTCTCTTCCTTCCTCTCTTAACTGTGGATACCTGTGAAATATAAACGACTTGTTCTCCCACGCCCAAAGAATTCTTTGCATTATAATACAGTCATCGGATAAAACCTCCGCAGCCGTTTTTTTTACGCGGCCGTAAGTTTACTGCGCACAATTTTTTGTGGCGATCGCACTCAAGCGTTGGGAAGGTTGTTGATATATTCTTGACCAAATAAAATCATTGATTATAATCCGCACACGCTGTTCACTTCAAACTTTTGGCACTTCCTGTCGAAGATGGAGCGAAGTGTATTGAATAATAAGTATGATCTCATAGGCCTGCTGTCAAATTTGCTGGATGTGCGTGCCTAGAGCATTTCCGCACCCTCAGAAACACAAATCATCTCAAAGCACGAAGTTCGATGCCTTCGGTATTTCTTCTGAGTGGACAAAATAGAAAGTGGGCGAGATGATTATTTTGCACTGATAAAATCTAAGATTGGTTATTGCGCCATGCATTGTTGGAATTCTTTGAGCCGTAGTTTATTTATCGTATCCCCTCACGTCCACACTGACGATAGGTTTTACCTTACAACTGTGGCCCATTTAGTTTTACTGTTTTGTTTTGTCGTTGCTATAAGGAAACGTTTTCGCCGAGCTTAGAAGTAGTATACACGCTTCAGTGTCATTTCGCGTATGGGGAGAGCTCCGTTATTTTAAGAAACCTCGGAAAAAGAAACGAAGGTGTCTGGTTATGGCGACGCGGTGCTTCGAGACACATGGATACCATCTTGAGTCAAATATCAGAACATTCTTGTTCACGACACGCAAATGTCTAACCGAGTTCCTAAAATGAGTGCAGGTATTTATGCCTCACTGACACCTTCGACGTGTGAAAGAATCATGCACCCCTTCGTCTAACGACGATGATGGTTTAACGCGAAGTCTTTTCGTGAGGAATTCATTGGCTGTCGCCTGAGTTCAGACTTTGACACGTAGACGGCTCTGACTTTGGCTTTCCCTCGCAGACGGGTCTGACTTTGGCTTTGACTCGCAGACGGTTTGGACTTTGACTCGCAGACGGTTCGGACTTTGACTCGCAGACGGTTCGGACTTTGACTCGAAGATGGTTCTGACTTTGGCTTTGACTCGCAGACTGTTCGGACTTTGACTCGCATGCAGTTCGGACTTTTGATCGCAGCGGCTTTGACTTTGACCCTTCGCCATTTGATTTCGCACAAAGAACGCTTCGCGTCAACCATGGTCGTCACTAGACGTAATGGTGCATAAGTTTTCTAATTTTGGACATACGCGCACCCCTTCCAAAATCCAAACTGCCTCGACCTGTCGTAAATCCGCAGTCGATAGACGTTGGATTCATAACGCGAGTGACCCAAGTTCGCTTCCAACCACGGGAAGCGATTTAATTTTTCTTCATTTCACCCACGATCCCATCATCATCACAGAAAGCTGGCTTTCCTGCAGTGCGTTTTCGACGCGACATGCGCCGTCAGTGAGACGTAGAGAGCTTCCCTTTCAAACTTCAGTAGACAGAGGTTTACGACGTTGGGGGCGATTTCATTCCTCGATGCCGTTTCAAAACAACCTATGCGATGATTGCCTTCCAAGACGTAGGAAATGGAAGACCGTGCTTGTCAGGGTTCTTTTCACGCCATCCTGGCTGTATCATCCTCGTGCGCTCCGACAGCCACTTTGGAGGCCGACAGCTTCGTTGGCGACAGGTGTCGCCTCTTGTGCTTCCAATAGATTCCCTCGCATTCGAGTCTGAATGGTAGACCTGAATGCAGGCCTCTTGAATCTTAGATTCAGATTCTCTTGAAAGGAACTGGTTTTCTTCACGTCCATACGCAGGACCTTTACATAGCCATGCCTGACAACGCTGAGATGCGAAGGGTGTTCTTTACGGCGAAGCAATGCAAAGAGAAAGAGCACAGGGTAAGTTTAATATTTTAAAGGTGCAGATAAGAATCCGCTCCGTAGCCGGCGATTGGGTCAGGCACACACTTGAGGCGCGAGAACAAAATTTTGCGGTTTAGAATTCTTTCTTGCAATTCGATCTTTATGGCAACTTTTGACCGGATCAGTAGCCGAGTTTCCAGTTCTATAACTGCACCGCAATGACTAGTCAAACGCTGGGTGCAAATTACTTCGTTTGTACGGTTCTTTCCATCGTGAACAGCGAAGCAATCGCGCCAGGCACAGTCAAATTCGGTGCCTTGAAAATAAAATTGCAGCCAGAAACTCATGGAAGGTGAAGGCTTCACAGTGAAAGTCAGTAAGTGTTTAAGTGAAACGTACGCGGTGCCGTACAATTCTGAGGTACGTTTGTTTTAAAGTGAAAGCTTTCTTAGTGGTAGCGGTGGCGTCCAGTCAAAAAACGAATGCATTTCCGCAAGACTGGTTGTTCGACCAAAAGTGTTCTGATAAGATTTGTGGGCAGATGGCGCGTGCGTAAAACCGGACTTCCATTGTGTAAAAACTGTTACTTGAAAATCTGGAAAAAGAAGCAGTTCTGGATAAGACAGTACACGCATCGATTATGAAGACGGAGTACAATAGTATATCTATATCTCATAAACCACTTATCGGTATACATTTAGATCGTTCGTAGATGCGTTTACTTAGGCGCGAAAGATCGTCGCATGGGTTCGTTCTTCGTTCGAGATTTTTTCTTCGAAGGTTTGACGTTCGATTGGACTCACTTTCAGCGAAGGCTGGACGCGCTTTTAGCGATAGTTATGACGCACGTTTGAAGCAATTTCGATGTAAGAAAACTTTAACGCTTCTTTCAACTTTCTTTGGGAAGGGGTGGTAAATTTTGTCAGGATATACTTATTCCCACTGCTTTCGAGCTATGGCACCCCGCAAGCTTAACGCCGCTATACAGCCCTCAGCGCGACAAACCCTGGTTACTAGGGTTCATCCTCGACCCGTGCAACTTTTTCCTCCCTCTCCGTCCCGCACAAAGCCGCTGACATCCACCCCCACGCCACAACCCGTTCATCGCTCCCGACTCGTCTTCTGCCGTTCGTACGCTCCTCGGATGCGCGCGACCTGAGCTGAACGCAACGACGCCACCGCACTGTCCGTCTTTCTTCGCGGGAGCGCCAATGTGTGCGCAAAGAGATTCATTGCCCCCGACTCTCGACAGGCATTTCGACCCTGCAGCTACGCCTGCGCGTTTCTTCCTTCTTGATTCAGTGCCAAGCCACGCAGGAAGGGCTAAACTTGTCCGAGGAGGGCAACTTCTCAGGCGGGGGAGGTGCGTGTAGGCGGAGGGAAGCCAGATATATTTACAAGTTTGAGCAAACAGCTGTGTGATTGGTGCGCGGAGCGAGGCGAGGGAAAGGGCGAAACAAAAAGACGAAATAGGAGAAAAGAGGGCTCCTCCCTAGGCTGGTTTCTTCAGAACAGGGCGAGAAAGTCGGCAGGTACACAAAATCAACCGAGCACAGGTTTGTAGCGACAGCACGAGCTTGTTAGCAACGCCAGAGGTGAAAGACAACAACAAAAAAACGTGGTGGCGCGAAATTTGAAAGGGAAAGGAGCATTTTGAAGGAATATTACCCGAGAGGGTTGGTGTTGCATGTTGTAAAGCATGCAACATCTGGGTATGAGAACAGAAAGTTTTAAGAGAGAGAGGCTTTTGGTGTGCTCTGTCCTTGTCGTCAGGCGCAAAACGTTTTCGGAAAGTACGCAAGCACAGTAGCTCACGACGGGCAGCACATGACGTGCGTATACGCAGCAAAACTACCAACTGACATTAGAGTCGAATGGTGGTACGCAGTCAAAAGGACAGAATGTGTCTTCCTTTGAGCTTTGTCTTAAAAATATGGTTTGCTATTGAGCTCTATTTCAACAGTGAGACTTACAAGGAGCCGACCGACGCCCATAATGAACGACTGGTAATATGTCTCCCGACGATATGCTCAACGAACCAAGATTTTTTTAAACCAAAAGCTTTCTTTGTGGTACCGACGGCGTCCTGTCAAAAAACTAATGCATTTTCCTGTAGACCGGTTGGTGGACCGAAAAGTTCTGGTGAGATCTCTGGACGCACGGCGCATGCGTGAAACCGGGTTTCCATTGTGTCAAAAAGGCTACTTGAAAAATCACAAAAAAGGAACGGTTCTAAATAACACAATACACACATCGATCATGACGAAGGAGTACAACGGAATACTTTTATCTTATAAATCACGCATCGCTATACATTTAGATAGTTCATAGATGTGCTTACTTGGTGCGCGAAAAATCGTAGCACGGCTTCGCTCTTCCTTTGTGATTTAGGTGAAATTTTGAAGGCTTGACGATAGATTAGACGCGCTTTCAGCGAACGTTTTGATGCACCTTTGGCGGAGTTTTGATGTCAGAAATCTTTAGCCTTTCTATCGTTTGATGAAGCATTTCTATGTGACTTTCTGGTTCGTAGTAAGGGGGGTTCAAGTACTTCACAGAAACGGGATGCGGGGACGCTTTGGATATTTTCCCTGTTCCCCAAGCTTATAAACACTCACACTGTCGCTAATTCCGTTTAGTATATATGCTCGTTACATCTTCTCATTTGCAAAGAGGAGAATTCTCCCTCATTGTCTGGCACGAGAAGTACACACGCAATCCAAGTTCACACACTAGTTTCAAAAAGGAAACGAGGTACACGTGACTCTTACAGTAAGCTAACTTGTTGTTGGACGCGCTGGGTCATCATCACAATCGTCATCATCGTCATGTCCAAGTTCACTCAGACCGAGGGCGTATCCCACACTTTAGGGAACATCCCACGTCCAGATATTCCCTAACGATTGCAGTGTGGAGTGCTCCGAATACAAAGACAACGCCGATCTTTTCCATGCCGCACGGGACTGCCCCCTCATTTTGCAGACACACAAGGACGTACACTCCTTACTGGAAGCTAGTGTCAGTAAATAATAGCTTTTAGAGTATCGGCACTCTTTTCTCTCATTGTTATGTGCCGCCAGGATTTTCATTGGTCAGTCAGCCCCACGTGATATTTGTTTACATATGGGCGCAGCCATTTTGTTTTTGGGCGCCTCTCCTCTCTCTCTCTCTCTGCTGCGCGGACGCTAGAGCGGCCGGTCGCACTCTGCCCGTCATAACCGACGGCGGTTTCGTTGGGAGAGATGGCAACACTGTAAGCCAGAAACAAAATGGCCCCCAGACGCTTCCGGGTGCACGAAGTGGCGGTACTCTTAAGCGTAGCTTATTTAGTGACGCTACTGGAAGCTTGGGAGGCGGCCCTGGACTTCCCCGCTCAACAGGAACAATTAGAACTGACCAGGGCCTGAGCTGTTGCCACCGGGGTTCTTGACCTAGGACTCGAGTCCCCTCAGAGTTCCACCCCCCTTTATCTCTCTCCACTCTTTCACAATGTGATGATAACTGAGGCCAACTGCTCCTGTTCTGCGCAGCCCGAGAATTTCTTGCCCATGCTTATTAGAGCATGGGCAACATTAGAGCATGGGCAACATTAGAACATGCTTATTAGAGCAAGTATATACGACAGGCACGACAAACCTACGGGCCTGCTTCCAGCTGTTAATTCGAACTCTAGTGCGTAATACATTGGTGCGCAACCCGAAGTCATAACGTTTGTGAAAACATCATGCAAATGCCAGCACGATGCACCTAATGAATGTGCTTAGAAAAGGCATCTCGGTGTTGTAAAGCTCCACCCAAGTCTCGCTTGCGGAATTACTGCCTTTTACTTGGATGCGACAGGCATCATCCCCATGGGATGCCTATCGCATCCGCATAAGCCGTAGTGCTTAGGCTGGCTAGATAATGCCAATTCGGATGAATAAAATGTTTTTTTTTTCTTTTAACCGAAATCTTGGCTTCAAAAAGCGTCACTCGTATTTGTACGTCACGCAATGCGGAGTGAAATGTTCCCCATCCTTGCTGTTTAAATTTGCGCCTGATTTCTGAGGCGGTCGTTATTATACCATCCAGTTAGGTCCAAATAAGACTTTTCACGCATGAGGGGAATTTAATAGACCATTCAAACTGCGCAAAAATCTAAGTGTGGCTCTACGCGCTCATTAACCATTCGTTTCCTGGCTCTAAACTAAACGACTGATAACAGAAGATAACGAAAATTATCACCCCCGCTTATAAGTGCACGCTCCTGTTGTGCAAGATTCATTAACATTTGTTTCAAAAAGACAACCCTTCTTCCGTTTGCATGACAGAGCCCACGAGGACGAATTTTATTCGCTCTACCGCGCTGACTTTCAGGCTTCGATAGGCGGGTGTCAAATGACGTTTTAATGGAACGCGAAAATTTCGGCGCCGATACAATCCAGCGCGTTGTCGTCATAAGGGAAAAGGTTCGGGCGTGTTGGTTCATCGTCAGACGGAAAGCAAGCGCTAAATAAAAACACAGGACGAGGAGTGGACGGGACAAGCGCTAACTTTGAATGTTGACTAACTTGAACTGGTTGAAAGTTAGCGCTTGTCCCGTCCACTCCTCGTCCTGTGTTTTTATTTAGCGCTTGTTTTCCGTGTGGCGTTGTCGTCGACTGCTACAAAATTAATTCCTCGCGTCAGGTCAGAAAAAAAATATAATACTTCTAAGGTGCAAAAAGGGCCACGGTAAATTGCATTTTTTTTTATTTTTTGTCGTTATTGGCGCTTGGCATCCCCACCCGTGCATCCATCTAGCAGCTGCGGCGGCTTAGCGGGTCACCAACCTGCCTTGTCTCCTGGCGAAGCTGCTGCAATGAAATACGCTGCCGCACCCGTCCCCACTCCACCTGAAGGGTGTGCATACATCCGGCGACACCTGCCCTAAAAAATGATTCTTGCTACGTAACGTCACCTCACCAACGCTATTCCGGCAGCCACCATCACTTGTACCTGCTACCGTGAAAGAAGCGTCTCTTTTGAAAACGTCTCCCGGCGTCTACCGAACGTTGGCGGAATAGACGTGGGAGACTTTGGCGCCGTGTAATGAAATGCAAGATGATGCGTCTCAGAACGCTTTGCGCGGACGGAACGCTCGATTCCACGCTGCGACAACGATGACGACTTTGATAGATGAGCGCCGGAACGATTTTGTTCTCTTCGTCTCCCGGCTGCTCATCGTTGTTTTGTTTTAAGTACATAGATCCCGCTGCTGTTGCGCCGGACGGTGTGACAGATTCGAACTCGGCGCACACGCACACCTCTAAGCTCAAGAAGCCTGGAATCATCAAAAAAGGTCACTATCTACCGCTTAGTTTCGTGTTTTGCGGATACTCAATTAAGCAACGAAGCTGAAAGGTGTTTCGACAGCGATTATTTGTAAAGGCGAGAGTGTGGCGGGTAAAGCAAGCGTGGTGATTAGCGACCCTTGTTTCTCATCTAAGGGATGTCGCTGCATATAATTATCGCGCAGTCGACAGGTGAAGCTGGGGAAAATAGGGGTCCCTTTTTTTCTCATTGACATCCAGGAAATAATACGCCTATTATTGGCTCTCTAACCTGGCGCCTTGTTAATCTCGGAGGTTTAGTGAGAGAAGCTGAAAGCTGTAATTGTTCTGAGCGCTGCCGTATGCTTTTCTATTCCGATTCTTCACTTGAACGCCTCTGGATGTTTCCTTGTCAAGATGTTGTTAGCGATGTCGTTGGGGCTAGTTACCAACACTCCCTTCTGCGTAACGATTTTTGCAGATTTGCCAGTTGGTTTCGCACGCGACAACGTGGATGTCTCCCTCCCCGGGAGAAAATAGCGCTCCATTTTCTGTAGGCTATTTCTAAACTTGTCTAACTTTACTGTGCTCCCTTGAGCCCCCCCCTCCCCCTTCCTTTTTTTCAGTGTATGGAAGGCTGCCTCCAAAGTTTCATATCTAAGTGGGTTTTAGCGTGTATATCCGTTTTCGTACATTTGTGAATACAAGTTCACTGGTGACACTGAGAAGAAAAAAACTTCCACTTCAAAAAACTTCATTCCACTTTGCCAAGGTGGTTGTCCAACAAAGCTTAGTGCATTGAGGGATGTTAACGCGGTGCTTCCCAGCCGAGTGTGTGTCGGGCTTTAGTGACTGCAGCCAGGTCATTATCGAGCAGAATGGACAACTAGGCGAGTTGGTACTGGTTCATGGCTGATGAAACAGCGCGCACAGACGGAAGACAATAAAAGAAATAAAAAATGCAATAGTTAATGCAATAGTGCTCGTCCCGGTCCCGTCTTTCATTTCTTTCTTTCTCTTCCGTCTGTGCGCGATGTTAACTATGAATCATTATCGAACCACAGCCTCTCGCGTTCGTTGCAGCTACCACCGAAATGACGGTCGATAAAGTCTTTTTGGGCCCCGGCGTACGCGCCCTTGAACTCTTCCAAGTTAGCACCGTGGTGCAAAGGCGTTTTGCGGAGTTCTTTTACTCACGACATGCATCGTCGGTTCTCGCTGGTCGCATACGTCCCGTCTCTGTGGTACGTTTGTCGTACACCGCGGCAGTATCGGCCCCTGTCGACGATTGCACTCACGTGGCTGCTATTCGGGCCTCGTTGGCATCGCATTTTTCTTTGTAAGTAGTCTTCACCGTGGAAACGCAATGTGAGAAAGCCTGCTCACAAAAAAAAAACAAAAAAAAACAAAAAAAACTTACCGATTGTTTTAAAGTCGGCTACACTTCCAAACGAATATGCATTGCTTAGAAGTTACAATTCCAGGGGCAATATCAGCTCTATTTTTTTTTTTACCAAGATATGAAGGCCCTAGGCCATATCATGGTAAGTTTGGTGTTTCTAAGCTGGTTTTTCCACATAGCGTTCCTTAACACGGACGCCATAAAATACCGCATCCTAGTCATAGAAAGCTTCGCTGTAAAAAAACAAAAAATGTTAACCCAAGAAGGTGATGTGCATCTTAGAGGAGAGCGTGCGTATTATATTTGATTTTTAAACGGAAATTCTCGCCACTCTTGCGACCCACAAGATCAGTTTCTTTGCGTCCATGAGACCTGCGGCAGTTTGAAACTCATGTCGTCCTTGGAAGTGACGATTTGAGATGTCTCCGCTTGCCGTACGCCACTTCGGATGAGCATATCGATCTCATCATTATCGCACGACAATATCCCCGTGCTAATATTTTATTTATTTATTTATTTATTTATTTATTTATTTATTTATTTATTTATTTATTTATTTATTTATTTATTTATTTATTTATTTATTTATTTATTTATTTATTTATTTATTTATTTATTTATTTATTTATTTATTTATTTATTTATTTATTTATTACATATTGTGAGACCCAGTGACTACGCTCCCAGTACTTTGGGTTATGTTACCGGCGCTTCTTCGTAATCACCCACTATCATCAGTGCTGGCCCCGATGGGCTCGGCATCATCATCACCTGTAAATAATCATCATCACCGCTTGATCTTCTTCCTTGGCCCGAGCGTTGGAATAAACGGCCACGCCAACCGTCGTCTCTCAATATACCTACAGTGCCGACATGGCATTATTGCAGGGGTGTTCAAATCTTGTTGCATAAAGCAATCACGAAAAAGGGCAAACACAGAAAGGCAACATCACTTACAAATACAATGGCGGAGCATAATACACAACTGTTACATGTTACATCACAAAATCATCGATGGCAGTGCGAACATCAGATGCGGCAACTACTTCACTGGAAAGAGCATTCCAATCTTCAATCGTTTTGGGAAAATGCTTATTGTATCCGTCACGGACAAGCTCAGACCCGCATACACTCAAAACAAACAGAGGTTCCCTATCAACAACATGAAATCGGCGAAGGGTAAGGGGAGCCATTTTTTTTATGAAACGTTACAGAAAAAGCCCATGTACAGGTCCGCGCATAAGTAAACGGAGCACTGGAGCGGTGGCCGAACTGCATCGCTGCACCGCGTATGGGCGCCGACGGGAACCATGGAGCGCCGGTCAAAGAGTGTGTTCGCACTGCCCCCGCCGCCCTATCTGATATGTTTAATCGCCGCTCTGCTGGCGTGTCATGCTCGGCGAGACGTTCTTCAAAAGGCAGCGCTGGGCTATAAAGGGGCGTTGGTTGCATTGCCGCTCGCAGGCATCAGCGGCGACCGAATCCGCTGCTCATGAGCTGGACGAAGCTGCGCGCGCCCGGAAACGTGCCTTGTTTCGCGTGGAAAAGGGCGGCATAAAAGTGTAGGCCGCTGCGGTTTGGCATAGCATGTCATTGCGATATAATTAATTGTAAGCCGGCAACAAAATTTCCATGTACAATATAGAAAGCACATTCACAGACATTTTCATTGTTCGTGAAAAAAATCTCGCTTACGAGATTTCTTTTTAATTTTGGGTTTCTCCCAAGTCATTGCTGCCGGTCAGTCCAGGTCTGCTCTGAAGAAAGGGAAATACAAAAAAGTCCATGCGGTGGAAATTCCGTATTAGAGAACACCGTAAAGAATAAGTATAATCGTTTCCTGCTATTACAGCGAGCCTCATAGGGCGCATGTTTCGTTGTTTCATTAACCCTTTTGCTCCGGTTGACGAGGATAGCCGCCATAAGATTTTGTACCAAATTAACTGATTAAGAGTATGGTCGCCATCGGTTATGACGACTATACTCGTCATCGGTCATTTTTGGGCCTTGACGGCGCTTTTCTGCAAGACTTTCAAGTCATGCGGTGAAGCCATCCTTCAATTTAATACGGAGTTTAATTTAAATCTGCAACACTTTCTTAACTAATATAAGGTGCTCGTTAAAAATAAGAACGTCGGTTTTAATGCCACCACAAAATATGCGCCCAATGAGACCCACTGTAATAGCAGGAAACGATTGTACTTATTCTTTACGGTGTTCTCTAAAACGGAATTTCCACCGCATGGACATTTGTTTATTTCCCTTTCTTCAGAGCAGACCTGGACTGATCGGCAGCAATAACTCGGGACAAACCCAAAATTAAAGAAGAAATCTCGTAAGCGAGATTTTTTTCCCGAACAACGAAAATGCCTGTGACTGTGCTTTCTATATTGTACATGGTAATTTTATTGCCGGCTTACAATTAATTATATCGCAATGACATGCTATGCCAAACCGCAGCGGCCTACACTTTTATGCCGCCCTATACAGCGCGCAACAAGGCACGTTTCCGGGCGCGCGCAGCTTCGTCCAGCTCATGAGCAGCGGATTCGGTCGCCGCTGATGCCTGCGACCGGCAATGCAACCAGCGCCCCTGTATAGCCCAGCGCTGCCTTTTGAAGACCGTCTCGCCGAGCATGACACGCCAGCAGAGCGGCGATTAAACATATCAGATAGGGCGGCGGGGGCAGTGCGAACACACTCTTTGACCGGCGCTCCATGGTTCCCGTCGGCGCCCATACGCGGCGCAGCGATGCAGTTCGGCCACCGCTCCCGTGCTCCGTTTACTTCTGCGCGGACCTGTACATTATGAATTGCTGTTAAGATTCGTAGCACAATTTCCTTTCCAATTGAAGTGTTCGATGTATGCTTTGGGCTCTTAATTAGGTATAAGTCGGGACACTTTGAACGTCCACTCACTTTTTGAGCTCGGTAACATAGCAGACAAAGTACGAAGAAGTTCGCTGTGGGTAGCCCTAGCTTCGTTGACCGTAGCTCCCGGCAAGGCATTGAGGTATACAAGAAAGGATTACAGCGTTTAAAATAACTCCGAAAACTTGTAAAGTCGGTTGGTGAGGGAAACTGTGGACTCCGTGTGGCGAATTTATGGAATAAACGTGGCTTATGGCCGACTGTTCCTGTATTAAAGTAAAAAATAAAAAAACAAAGCGTAGCGCCAGAGTGCGTAAAATATTGAATCACTCTAAATCTCCTCTAGTGGGAGTCAGTTCCTCTATGGTGTGCCTTATAGACCAAGTGTTTTCCGCGGTGGCTAGCAGCTCAAACGAATTTTTAAATGAAGAGGACGAACAGGAACGAACCTTTTGTTTCAAGCATAGAAGGATATCAGACGTGACATGTGTAAATCCAAAGAACTCATACATTTCTGTGCTGCACGCTACAACAACCAGCTTTTCTGGATTGACCTGCTAGCTTTCGCCGCTTTTTCACCAGTCTCAGAAAAGATGTCCCGAAAGTCGCAAGAAACCCGGTCGTCTGTATTTCGTACAGGCAAGTTCCTTACCGACAACGCCACCCGCATAGGTGGTGAAACATGCTGTGCATTTACACCCTGTTAAAATAACGTCAATGTTTAAGTATCAACAGCGAATATCAGCCCATACCTTTCCTGTGTAGTTTCTCACAGGCGCAGTAGCACCACGTACCTTAAATCCTTCCCTTCCACAGACCAGAAGTCAGAATCATTTATAGCCTCAGCGTGCGTTTTCTCCAATCTTTAGCGCGGTTTCTTTTGTGCGCGTTAAACCAATGTGTCTGCGGAATTCACGGGGTGTGCGCCTCCCCAAGAAGAAAGCACGCAGCAAATCCACCGGTCAGCTTTCCTCGTGAGCTTTTCGCGCTCACAGTCTCGTGACGGGCCTGCCGGCCAAGAAGAGAAAAAAAAAAAAAAAACGCGGCACTCCCTAAGGCCCCTTACTGCGCCCCACCACCTTTTTTATTCCGACCAGGCGCCAAGCAAAACACGCACCGCCCGGTGAGATTCGTGCAAGCGCAACACTGCGCGTTGTCATTCTCCACGCTCGATCGGCGATGTGCCACGCTCCAATCGCACCTCCCCCTCTTCTAAGCCTCGGTCCTATTTCGCTCCTCGCCGTTCGACCCGGCGATTTAATTTCGCTTGCCGCCAACAACAGAGGCAAGGAGGTGGAGGCTTTTCTTGGTGGTTCAACTCGGGCAGCGCTCTAAGAAACCACTCGGCCCCGTCGCCGCAGCAATAATGCCGTAATCGGTCGAACCTTCGTCGACTCTTTCTCTTTCTTCTCGTCTCGTGTGGACCCCTTTTGCGTTTCACCGTGAGGCCAGCCCCCCGTCACGCGCCCGTCTCTCGGGGGCACCCACGGGGTTCAGCCTATTTTCATACCAATTGCGCGCGCGCTTCACTCGTCGACGAAGGCAGTTGCGGTGCACGAAGTGACGGAAGCTCGCGATTCAACTGCTCGGACGGTATTTTATTCGCGCCGCCTCTAAAGGCGCCAACCTCACCAATCTTGCTACTGCACCCCGGGGTTCACTGATTACACTATTACTTTTTTGGCGGCGCCGTCTCAACCCCTTCGCTTACCGCTATTACGTTTTTTTTTTTTTTTTCAAAGGCTCCTATACTTCAAGTGTCTTCTATTGCTAGCATTTTTTTTTCTCGTTTCCAGGCTCTTTTTGACTCTCCATCTTCATGCTAGGCGTCGCGTCGTCAACCATGGCGTTTATATTGAGTGCCGTCGAGTTTGAGTTGTGCTTAAGATGGGAGCCGTAGAAAGATTGTTTGCACTAAGGCCGTCAATTTTGATGGAACCCGCATTTACGGCTCACCTTGCTGTATTTTTGCTAGCAGCGGCTGGTTTACTAAGCACCGTTCTTGTCAGTCATGGTTTTCGCTGCTAACGCAATGTAAAAAGAACGAGAGTGAGGAACGTTAAAATGGGTTTCCAGGCAGCCTAGTGAAAGGGTGTTTCTTGCGAGAAATTACAGGCTCGACAGAGAGAGAGAGAGAGAGTAAGAGAGAGAGAGAGAGAGAGAGAGAGAGAGAGAGAGAGAGAGAGAGAGAGAGAGATTGAAAGTAGGAAAGGATGATCACCATCATGGTTCGATAACCAGATATTTCCTTTAGGCTTTTTTACCATTCCATCAACCTAAGAAGCACTGTATGATTGAAAAGCTTAACGTATTAAACAAAGGTTTTATAAAAAAAAGCTGGGCACCCGTAGTATTCAAAGGGACCCTGCAACATTTTCTTCAATTTTTGTTTGAAATCTTAAATGCTTGCAGAACGTAGTCACCCAACACTCCCAGTACTTAGATTAGTGAGTCGTAAAAGTACCTCAGCAAAAAATTATTGCTGTATGCCCATCAGATAACTTGTAAACTCGCTCAAAAGATTTTTCTCTCTTTCCCGGTCTTGACGTTCTTCGATGGCTCCAATTACGTACGTCACTAAGGCCACGTAGCGGCTGTTGGCCGATTTTCCTCCATGGCAGTTGCAGCAATGAACACTTTTTGATAGCAACTTAAAAATAAAGGCACAAAAACGAAGCAGAAGCGGAAGGCGTATCTGGTGCGACGAGCAAATCACGCCGTGCCGCTCCGCGTTGGCGATAACTATAGCTTTCGCAGTGGTTCCAGACGCGAGGGAAAGAGTGAAAGCGCATATCGAAAGTGTTGCAGGGTCCCTTTAAAAATCTGTGCACCAACTTCAGCCCCCGTGCACCAACTTCAACCAACTTCAGCCTGGACCTGTTGGGTTAGCTGTTGGGATAGCCCTTCTGGGGACACATGCCTGCCTGGGCTATGGGGACCACTTATCAGTTTTGGGGCTCAAACCCAGGTCTCACTGGACCTGTGGTTCACCCAGCGAAATCTTGTTGAAGCGCCTGTAGTCAAACTTGCTACATGCCCCTCTGAAAGCGATCTTCGCGCGGTTTCTAGGAAACAGTAACATAGAAATTGGCGTGAAATGTTCCACCAAATTCGAGGAAGTTGAAAGAACAGCCAGCGCCAGTCTAGTTGAAAGGAGTTATACCCGCCGCGGTGGCTCAGTGGCTAAGGCGTTGCGCTGCTGAGCACAAGGTCGCGGGTTCGATTCCCGGCCGTGGCGGCCGCTTTTCGATGGAGGCGAAAAGCAAAAACGCCCGTGTGTACGAGATTTCGGCGCACGTTAAAGATCCCCAGGTGGTCAAAATTAATCCGGAGCCCTCCACTACGGCGCGCCTCATCGCCTGCGTTGCGTCGGCGCGTTAAACCCTACAATCAATCAATCAAAGGAGTTATGCCTCGTTTCGAAGAGAAACTATGCGCAAAACGCGGGACGTCACATCAGCAAGGCACAGGAAGCAACGAAGGATCAAGACACAGAAGCAAGAGCTGGCTAGCCTCTGCGGTGTCATGCCACGTTGGGACCAGGGGCGGATCCAGGCTTTTTCTGAGAGGGGGGTCAGCTCCTATCAGTGATGATGATGATGATGATGAGCAGGAGGAGGAGGAGCCTTATTTATTCACTGAAATTTTGGGAAAGCAAAAAAACAAGGAACACAACAAGTCATCAATTCACCCTTTTCTGCGACCTGAGTGGTCGTCTTCTTGGAGGTTTAAATTCAAAAATTAAGGGAGGGGTCAGGACATCCGAACCCCCCCTCTGGATCCGCCAATGGTTGGGAGGGGATTATAACGGTGCTCGATGGTTGGCAAAGGTCAACACAATGTGGCTGAAAAAATTCGGAAGTGTTCGAAACTCTACAGGTCTCCCCAAAGTAAACATTTAGAAAGAGAATCATTCGAAACTTCTCGACATTTCGGGAAAGTTCGACTAGGTTGCGAAGGGCGGCGCGAGAGATGCCGCCCGTATACTTGACCTGCCGCAACCAGTTGTAGAATTTCTATGGAGTTTTTCTTCATTTCAGCACAGGTGCTTCTGCATAGGACACTATCATATTGGTACTATTACGAGGAAGACGATGCTACAATGAGAAAAGTAAAGAGCGGGAAAACGCGTCTTTCTACATACGAAGAAGTGGACACGATACACGAACAAAAGTTTAAGAGAGGGATGGTATTGTATAAGTTTAATTTGGGTGTTTGGGGGTATTGTTACCTGCAACCCGGCACTAACGTTGTTAGCAATGGCGCATCTGTGTAGGCCTGAAAATATTACGTGTTAACATTGATTTTTTTTTTTTTTTCATGTCTAAGTGGATAACGCTTCCTCGTGTTTCTGCTCCGTTCTTTTATTTGTTTGTTATTGATTTATAGAAATAGCAACTACAGCAGCGGTGACAAAAACCCAGAATGGCGAAACATGGAAACCACATACAAAAGAGCCGAGACGCCATCGTCCTCTTACTAAATATAGCCGTGAGCGCATCGATACGCCGTGAAACCGGAGCACACCACCTAACACTTGTATCGGAAAAAGGCCCTGCGTGCTCGAAACAGCCGGCCACATGTCAGAGGACCAGTCCCGTCAACCGCGTGAAGTAAAGGACGCTTTTAAGCGGGGACCGGGTCGCGGGAGCGCCGTGACGCCGAGGCGACGCGACGCCCGACGAGCGCTGGGAGCGCCGCTTGATTGAACGCGTCAATCACCGTGACCCAGAATGCTCAGGACGCCGTGTAACCTCAGCCCTGGGTCAACCCTTGCGCACGTGCGAAGCCGTGACGTGTGCACAAAGCCTGGCCACAGGACAGACATCGGCAGTGCAGAGTGCCGCAGGCGTCGACGTCGCTCGTCAACTTGAGGCCATCTTTTAAAAGACGAAGTGCAACCGCAAAATGTCTTCACGAACTCCTCCACACAGCGCACTTTGGTTGAACGGACGTAATGCTCCTATACAGTCATGGACAGTTATAACAGGAAAATCTGAACCGCAGCACACAAACAACGCGATCATTTTCATATATGAGTAAAGTTACTGCATGATTCAGTTACACCCAATTTAGCGTCTCAAGGTCCAACGAGACGGAAGATCCAACGAGACGAAAGGTGCAACAGTGGATATTCCGTCTAGTTGGCTCTTTCGTCTCGTTGGACATTCAGACTCGCGGATCACGTGACGAATTGGACCTTTCGACTCGTTGGATCTTTCGTCTCGTTGGACATTCAGGCCACAAGCGGTTACACCCCTACCAACTTGCACACATCTAAATCGACCTGGGTGCGTATGACAAGGGAGGCAACCATGGAGCGAAAACAGTGGGCGGAGCGAGCGCCGACGACGCATCGCACGCACTCGTCGAACCATGTGTCTCAAATTCACGTGTGCGGCTAGTCGTGGCAGCCGTAGTTCCGAGCAGTTGTGCATCGCATAGGACGGCCCCGCCGTACGTGTGACTCGTGCTTAACTGCAGTGCCTTTTAAACCGGCTGCGTAATTTGCAGCCTGTTAAAGCGATCATGTCATGGTCATCCCTATATATTCAATAAATTACCTGGCCTTCATGAATCATTGTGTCCCGCTTCGCAAAGAGAACATTTGACCTAGATCCTGTTACGTAAACAAAATCGCCAAACGTTGACTTTAATGCTCCTATCTTTGCGCCAATTTAGCTCGCAGCTCGGTCACGATAGGATCCATCTGGAAACGCTTCAAACATTCTGTGGCAGCTTACTTTTTTTTTTCGCGATAAATTCTTGTTCAGTCAAACTGGGGCATCGTAGTTATGTTCATCGAACGCATCGAGAAAACGCAAAAAAGGAATAAAAAATGCGAGTAGCGGCCCAAATATACACACCAAGGTCTCGCTCAGTGACAATGCGGCACTCGAAGTTCGTTCGAGCCCGGTCTTATGACAGGCCTGAGATGGAAGCGGCTGACAGTACGCGTCTGACTTCGCTGAATGCTTCGACCGAGATGAGTGCTTTCCAAATGCAGGCCGCCGGGTCGGCCCGGGTTGATTCGGTCACGCCGGGCCGGCATTATGCGCCGTTTTGAGGGGTCACTTATAAGTAGACCCTTTGCCGGCATGACCGGGAACGGGCGTGGTGTATACAGCGACGGCCGATGTCTCGGGAGCGGACCAGTTCAATCCATGCATCGACGCGGTCACGTTCCACATATCAAGGTCGCCGGTTGTCCGCAACGCTGCTCTTACGATGCGGCGCTCGTAGGAGATGCGCAGGTACGGCGAATGGCAGTCCCCGCAATTCCCCATCGATATTACCCCACGAGGACAGCGCAGTGTTGGGCTCGTCTTTTTGCTTGTTTTGAGCGGTGCTCATGAAGTCTAAATACAGCAGCGTCCGGCAATAACAGTGGACCGGAAGGAGTTATACGGCGGTTCGACTGACTACTAACAACTCGACAGACAACGACGTCTCAGACGAAGTTAATAAAATCTCAAGCGTAACCATCATCAAGAGTAGCATCACCTTAGAGATGTCCCCTACCGGACGAAGCTGGTCCGTCCATCCAAGGCAAACTTCTGGCTCCTTGAATTATGCGTCATCGAAATGCTTTTTTTTTTACCCAAGAATTTTCAGAACAATCTTGTTTCGCCCCAAGCAATTGGCTTGAAGGCCTGTATACACACGACCCACTTCATAACCGCCGACAAACCAAATCTTTGCAGTAGTACGAATGCTTTCTTGCGCACAGGGTCTGCTTCAGAAGCAAACAGCCTTAAGGCAAAGGGGATCTTGTCGACTCAGTGGCCCACCTGGCCGAGTCGAGACTTGTTTTCATTAGGGGCCTCATTCTTTTCAATCAGATGAGATCCTAGGCAAGTTGGTTCCGGGTTCTGTGAGGATAACCAGCGCTTACAAAAAAACCAAACGCTGCTAGAACTCTTGAGGCTGTTTCTTTTATCTCTACGGGTTTAGCAATGGTTGGCCCTTTTTTTTTTCTTTTTTCTCTTCTTATAACTCTTAGAGTGACCAGAACAAATGTACTTGCAAGGTGTAAACCCGGGTTTCAAATCCGCGTGGTCGTTTGTTGTTCCAGTTAAGGCGCCTTACTACAAGCACCCAGGCTTTCTGACACTTTTGTGCTTGCGAAAGAGACGCAAAATGAACGCTATGTTAAGGGCAGAGCAGTCTTGTTTTTCTTTTTATGATCCTTCGGCTTCCGGCGTCAGATATCCCAAAAATGTTTCTAAAACACGAGCCTGTGTTGCTGAGTCTGTATTTTTGGCGAACGCTTCAAGCCGAAGGAAGTGGTTTTACCTTAATACGAACGGCCGAAAAGCACATGACCTGCAACCTTTTGAAGTAGCTTTTTTGGCAGTGTTTATTCGCAATTAATTTCGGGCGTTGATATATACATTGCGTTCTTGAACTATATCATCAAAATTCTCTATCTATATTTTTTGAAGCTTGTACTGTTTTAAACATTGAAGGGGTCATGTTCACAAGTTACAAATTTGGTTCGTTCGATGAACTACATTCCTTCGTTAAGGATTACGCCAATTTTACCGCTAACTTCCAACAACTAACAAGCTGTTTAATGTCTCCCAAAGAGGAGAATAGATGCAGGAGGGGCGACTCAGACGGCGATTCCACGTCGAGTCCTTATGACGTCAGAGCAACATGCCGCCTACCAAAGGCTACCGCCGAAAAACTTGACTGCGTGATTTTAGTTTAATCTCGACGTTCCTACTGATTGTATCACTTAACGTGCAGTTAATGCACTGATAACTCTGTTATTATTAGTTTCATTTTTAAATCAATGCTGACTTCGGGTAGCGCGTAATCTGAAAGGCTCTCATAATCTCTCATCTTTTAAGTGCAGAGCACTTTAGGAGCTCGCCTTGTCGGCGTAGCTCGCTGTAGCGGTAGACGTCCAACGACTCAGCCGGAATCAGGCGGTGCCGTGATATAACGGACACAAGTGGAGCCCGGCGTTCCGTCCTAGGGTCCCGCAGAGGTTTCGAAAACCAAGCGGTTTAAATAGTCATAACCGTTCGAAACTCGTGAAACGCTGGCGCTTGTCACACATCTCCCCGTTGTTTAGCACACAAAAAAATGCAGGCACATTTGACTCAAAATAATTGTAATGAACCGGCAGCACCCGCGTTCGTTTAGTTCGGAACGCTCGTTGGGTTGGTTTTTAGGATAGTAAGCGAAAAAAAAAAAAAAAAAGTGACGGTGAAACGCCGGCACGGTCGGGAGGAAAAGCAAGCGCAAAGAGAACCTACCTCCCGCTGGCGCTGTTTCAGGCAAGGGGCGCGCGAGCACTACGGAGGCGGGAAATTTGAATTGCTTTGGATGGTAGCAGTGAGCGGATGACGGCACTACAGCCCATTATGGCGAATGACTTCCTCTGCACTTCCGACAGCTTTCACGTTGAATGGAACGGCTTTAATTTTTCTTTTTTGCTTAAAAAAACGCTTTTCTGGGCTGGGACTGAGTTTTACCAAAGGCTAGTAAATTTAAACGAAGCAAAGTTGTGTATTGTCTTTATGTCACTTTTAAAAACCTACAGCCTCTGTAAGAACGCTATACGAAGCCTCATCAGCAGAAATCGGGGAAAGAGTAAATGAATAATATTTTTACCACTTGATATTTGTGCATGATACTATAGCCATGCTCAGTTAGCCTGAAAGGGTTTGCAAAGAATGCTTCAGAAACAGCGCTCGGAAAGCTCAGTCGTAGCCCGAAAGGCGAAAACAAGGAAAGGAAATGTAATTTTAAACAGACATGCATATGCCCTCCCTCCTCTTCAAACGAGGTAATAAAACTGCATGGTGAGTGAATGTAGCTATCATGTTCACGTGGTTAGGAATGATTGAAACCACAAGGAAGAAACGGGCGGGATTGGTATGGGTTGTAATACATGCAGAAAGGTATACAACTGGTGCTTATGCGGTCATGACTTGTGGGGCAGAAACTTCTCGGCTTAATAAACACCTTGGAATGCAAATTAGATTCACCCGACGAGTCACGGCAACAAGAATGATAGGTTAAATGCTTAAGGGCAGAAAACGAGCGTCTTAGGTTTAGAAGCAAGCTCTGGTGGAAGGCACCAGAAACCGGTTAAGAAATGAAGAAAACGAGGCAGCGCTGGACTGGCCGTGTTAACCGTGGGTGTGTCAACCGGGGCCCCATATCAGACGGGACCGAAGTAAGGTAAGCTATGCTGGTAACTCGATGGAGGCATGAGATTAGGAAATTCAGGGGGAAAAGAATGGGTCCGTATAGCAGGAAGTCTATCGGGAGGCCCCTGTCCTGCTACGGGCATAAATACGCTGCTGATGAGGTAGAGATTCCAGCTCAAATTCACGAAGAATTTGTAACGTCATAATAAATACTCCAACAATCATACCTCGCAGGCCACGTCGTTGAGATGTATAAAAACTACTCCGTAAACTTTACACAACTTAAAACTGCTCTGCTTTATTTTCTTCTCACACAACATGAAGATGAATGGGAAGTTCCATTTAATATGTATCCCGTTCGCTCCAAAACGGGAAGTTCCATCCCATATGTATCCTGATCTCTACAACGAGGCTGGCAGCATTCCCACTTCCACTCCCCTTTTTTTTCTAAAGAAAATGGTCAACCGTGTTACCCAGTTTTCAATCTAACGTGTTGCTTCACAAAAAGAACCCGCAACAGCATTTTTCATTGATTCTCCATTTTGTATTCATTTCCCCAATCACTTACACACGTAGGTGTAGGTGCTTCTTTTCCCGCTCAGTTCGCGGGCCAATGTTGATCGCCCCCGTCTCCGCGCACCCGTGGGTCGATCGGGACGCCGTCGTCCCCGGGCACCTCTCGTTTGTTTGCTGCTGCCGCATGTCGCCTTCCAACGCAGTCCCCGCGTGGGGTGGGAGAGTGAACCGTCGCAGCGCTGTTAGCATCGTATTAGATTGGCTGCGACAACTGGCCAACATCTTTCATGTCAATTCCTACCGGTCGCGTGATTTATCCCGTTTCCTGTTTTTTTCCCTCCTCCCTTTCTCCCTCATCCACCGTCGTCGTTGCGTCCCTACCTCTTCCTGCCTTCCTTCAGCGCGCTGACCCAGTTCCTGATTTTTTTTTTTTTTTTTCAGGCAACGCGGCCATTTTCGCTTACACCGCTTTGGTTTTCTCTTTCGCGCGACGTTTGCTTCATTTCGGCGTTTGTTTTTCGCGGAATTTTGCCGCTTCCCCGTTTGTTTTGGTCCCGTGAGAGCTGCCAGGCGCAGATGGCCGCGCGCCTGCTCTTCGGCTTCTTCCCGGAGCCCGATGAGTCGTATGGAGCGTTTTTCTTCGAAGGACCCCCTCCTCCGTGGTCAACGATGCGGGGAAGAAGCGATGTTCGGCTCCTGTGATGCAGAGGCTTTGGATCGAACGACGGTTACGCCCTCCGTATTTGAGAACATGCAGATTTTGAGATGCACATTGTGAAGGCGGTATTTATTTTATCTCAGTGTGCGTCTGGTTCTTGTGAGAGTCTGCATGTACAAATGGGCGAATTTACGCTCATTTTTGAAGAGTGGAAGCGTAATTGAGCTGTTCTTAGTAGGCCGCAGGACGCCTTCCGGTCGTTGCGAGTGCGGGAGATAGGGGGAAAAGCTTTCTCGAAGCATTTAAATATTCTCACATAAGTTCTTACATACCTGCACACGT
Organism: Haemaphysalis longicornis; assembly: GCF_048455015.1. NCBI lineage: Eukaryota > Metazoa > Arthropoda > Arachnida > Ixodida > Ixodidae > Haemaphysalis > Haemaphysalis longicornis. The sequence continues at coordinate 73,606,352 of NW_027526460.1, read as the reverse complement.
TCCATATCTTCTTCAAATGTTCCTACATACCGCCGATACTTATGAAATGTTTTTTTTTTTTGCGCCAACACTGTTTTTGAGCCTGTTCCTTCGCCTCGGTCTCGTCGTCTTTTTGCACGAATTACTTCAACAGACGGAGGGGGTGGGGGGGGGGGGGGGTTGCTTCAGTTCACTCCACAGCTTTGCCAAAACCAGAATTCTCTGTGACTGACACCCATGCCCCTGTTCTACTCACGTGTCGACACGTTCACCTGTCACGTAGCACGCATGGAGCTTGCTTTTGTTCCGCCGCCGGCAAAGTGCTGTGGTAGCGCGTTAGTAAAGTTCTCGGCTCCTATTCTTCGGAACAGAATTTTGATCCCATTCGAACTCAAATACGCTTTACGGAGAAAGACTTAAATGCGTCATGCTGCGAAAAAGCGTCGTTGTTGTTGTTGTCCAGTAAAAAAAATGGCTGCCGTCATAAACAGTAAATAAAGAAATAAAAAAAAACCCTAATCAGGAAGTGCACGCGAGGATTGACCTCAGTGAAAACAAAATCGACCAAACTCGAACCGTGATGACTGCAAAACGAAACCACTTCTCCCAAAATCAAAACGTCATGACCGAAATGAAAACACAAAACCATCGATCGACCAAAACGAAACCCTTTCATTCGGCTGACCTTTTTCCTGAACGCGAATAGTTGGTATATGTTGTTGTAGATCATTCTTCTGTGATTATCGGGAAAGTTTACGTTCTTCAATGGCTGCCCGCGCTTCCGCGGAGCGAACCACGCGTGGCCTATCCATGCCGCGCCAAAAGTTGAACTGCCGACGAGAGCGAGCGAACGCACCTGCGATGTGGAGTGATGCGAGCGACGACGCTGATTGGCTCCCATTGTGGCGTTATATAGCGCAACACCTGTGCTTGTGCCCCCGCACCATATAAGACGGGCGAGCTGCAACAATCTATCTTTAGGCTCCAGCAGAGCACTTTATCCGTGGACAATCCCACCTTATGAGTAAGTGCCGAACACTTTAAGGTCATCCCCATCATCATCGTCATTGTCATTAGAGCACGTGGAAACAAGGGCAAAGTCAACATTTTACCTTTGGCAAATCCCTACGAGCGAGCTTGTTCTGAACACTTCAAGGGTATCCCCATCATCATCGTCATCGTTATTAGAGCACGTGGAAACGGGGGCACAGTCAACATTTTATCTCTGGCCAATCCCCCGAGTGGATAACGCCATAAACACTTCAGCGGCCTCCTTATCATCATCATCGTCATCATCGCAGTGGTCATTAGAGCACGTGGATAAAGTTGGACTTGCCGCAAGGTGTTTCGGCGTACGCCACCACCGACGGCGCAAGTCATCCAGTACAAGCTTCGCTTGAAAATGCATGTGTGGTTCGGTGAGATTTGAACCACGGGTCTCTACAGTAGCAGCCCAGTGCGCTACCAACTGTGTTATCTCCGTACGTTGCAATGTGGGAAGGGTCAGCACGTGCGTATGTAAGTCTTGTCAGGAGGTCTCGGCTGTCACTGACGTTACCACCCGGTGCCTGACGCCCACAGGTAGTTACCACCACCTATCAGTGTTACTTTCTCACCCAACATCTGTATTTGTCTCGAAGTGCTCCTATAGAAATAGCTTCCTGTTGGCATTATTCAGCCCCAATTTACATTCGCACTTCATACCTTTACCGCCATCTTCCAGTAAAAAAGACCCCTTTACAGGCCTCGCATTCGCCCGCGTGGCGGAGGGCACCAAACCTTGTCGACATCTGACGCTAGACAAGCACACTTATAGCATAAAACTTCAAATTCATATTAACCTCCCGCCAAAAGCAACAACTCCCGTATATTCTTCGGGTAGACCTTCCAATTCCGGTGCTGTACACATAAATACATTACAGCTTGCCGACGGCAAACCACGAGCGATTGCATAACAGCAGCTGCATTTCCCTGAACAGTAAGTTTCACCGGCTTGGGACTAGGTTTGAAAGCTCAGAAAGGTATTGGCCACAGGTTGGAAGCTGAACTTGCAACGCGCAAATATTTTTATTCGGTTGGAGCAGGGCATATATTACGGACCTAATGGGCCTTCGCGCCTGCACAAGGCCGTCAGTCCTACCTCTGACATCTGCTGCCGCCAGAGATCAGCGACTAGCGCTTGTTTTCGTGCGTCTCGCAGATAGCACGGCCTGAATGTGAAATGAGCCTTCGAAACACGTATTACGCACGCACCGACGGCTACTGTTCCGAACCTGTGGATCAGCGAGCGATAAGTCGTCGTCCCCGTGCCGCTACCGTGTGCGGCCCGGCATTTTCTGGCTCGAAAATTCGCAAAAAGTTTAGCTAATGGAGGGGTGTTACTCTGCGTCACCTAGGAGCATTATGATAAGGGCGTGCGCGCTATCCTGTCTACTTCACAGAGTTCCACGAGCTGCTGGCGGTGGGTCTTGTCTCGTCTTGTGCGGGCTCCGACCGTCTAAGAGAAGCACGTTGATTCGGTTGAACGTTCGCCCAAGTGCATTTGGGAGCATTATCGGAGCCCCAGCTGCCCAGGAACGCGCACAGTGCTACTTGTTTGTGTCATGTGCCGACATCACGACCTCCGAGTAAGGCGTCTAAGTCGCATTGGTCCAAAGGCTAAAAGACACATTATGAGAGTTTTTGCTTATTGGTTGACAAAATTTTTGAAAGCGTATACTTCCTTTCCGGAATTATCTCAGTATTTCAACTAACTAGGTCTCATGTGCAGTTTGCAGTGAAACAAAACTGGTGGGGACCTTGATAACAGTTATCTTTGCGTGCAATGAACGGATTCAAGTTTTTTTTTTCTTCTGTAACCTGGTTACATACTGAGACCTGGTAATGAGATATATTGCTTGGACGTGAATGTTACAATTACCCCGTCGCGCTCAAAACTTCCAGAGGCGAGTAATCGTTCTCAGCGCGGTCCTTGTTATGTAGTGAGAGTAGCGTCAAAGCTCTTCAATTGTGATTTTTCTACGACAGCCATAAAAATGAGGGTTTTATTATCTTCCCGAGAGTGCCGATAAGAGCATGCCCAAACGAGCGGGCACACATCAGCATGCCGGAGGCCTCTAAAGGTTCACTAGGATTCCTGACGGCCACTACTAGGCTCGAAAGAATACATCACGCGCTCTCAAGGTGCCTAAGTAATATAGCAGTGGGCGTTACGAATAAGTCTAACTTTTTGAGATGCGTGTTTCGTTTTATATTCCCTGTATCAACTCTGCCTAATTTTGCTGTCAACAGCTCGATACGTAAGGCTCTGCCTTTTCGAACTCAATCAAGCCGTCACAGCTCAGGTTACCTTTACAGCGCCCTACGCTATCTCGTTGGTTTGTTCCAGACGTTCTTTACGTGTTACAAAAGCTCTGACAGAGTACCTGCAACACACGGGTGTAGACCAGTCTCTGTAAATAACTCAACGTTTCTGTGCGCATCAAGTTCTTGAACATCATCGCCATAATTTTCATCACGTCATCAACTGAAGAAGCAAGTTAGGCATTTTGGCCCGGCTAACATCACCCGACTTCAATAAAGATCGTTCTCTCTCTCTCTCTCTCTCTCTCTCTCTCTCTCTCTCTCTCTCTCTCTCTCTCTCTCTCTCTCTCTCTCTAATTGCTTTGGTCTTACCGAAAACTTCCGAAACCTGGTGGCAGCATAACGTGGTGGCCTCGCAAGGAATTTCAAACAAAAGTTGGGGCACGAAGCAAACAGCATAACAAGTCCGTCCAGCTTACCGTCGTACGCCCACGTCCGGTTTGTTAGGCAAACAATGCCAGTACTCTCATGTCGGTATAAAACTAGAAGCATGTCAAGCCTCTGTTCCCCCACAAAACACAGCAACGATCAAAACACCATGCTCCTCCATGACAAATGGATGTTCGTCCCGTCGTCAACACGATAGCTGCATCATTAATATTACCAGTGAAAAAAATCGGGCACTAATGCACTAAAACGTGCATTTTCGCTTCCCCTGTCAAAGATAGCGCAATTTACACTGAGCTATATTGCTGCTGCTCCGTCGATGCGTCCGGGGAACAACGTGTTTTCCATAACGCCGGTCCGTGTTCCCCAGCTTTGCTGCATAAACGCCCGCTCTCACCCGCTTTTCCCTGGAGAATAGATAAACAGCAAGAACGGGCCCCAACAAAGAAGAGCTTATAACGAGATCAAAAGGGCCCAGAAAGTGTTCCCGGGTGATCGATGCCCTTGGAGATGCCGCGAGCGTCGCATCAACTATTAATATTCCCCGGGCGCTTCATATAAGTCGGAGCTCGTCGACCGCCGCGTCGCCCCCCTCAACGACAGGTCTGCCCGCAGTCGCGTTAAGGATGATTTATTGACGGTAAGAGAGCAAAAAAATTAACCGTGTAAATTCGAGCCTCACAGCTCTCAACCAACGACGGGAGTTTTGAGCATGCACCTGAGGGCTTCGAAAGATACTGCCAAGGGCGTCGCTCTGAAATTTCTCCCTGGATTTCCCCATGTGTCTCCTCATGCCTACACCTTAAACAGCCTACCATATGAAACGATACAGGTAAAAGTTGAAGGTTTGCATGATGCGAAATCCCTAAAGATCCTCAGGCGGTCAAAAATCATCTTGAAGCCTTCCACCACGTCGCGCTACATATCCATTGTGTAGCTTCAGGTGCGTAGAATCCCCAACCAGTATTTATTTTTCTAGGTGCGGAGCACCTTAGGACCGCACAATTTCCGTCCGTGTCCGTGCGCATAGCATTTACAATCGCCAAAAATCACACAGGCTCCGGCAGGATTCGAGCCTGTGTCTGGTAGACCAGACAAAGTCAGTGTCAGTCGTCTTACCCATTGGGCTACGACCATGACTTAGTGCCCGAGAGTCAAACGGCTTACTCCCTCGCCTGTAACAATGCGGAGTACCTTAGGACCTCCCCATGTCCATCCGCGTCCATCCGTGCGCACACCACCATCAAGTGAAAATCAAGCGAAATTCTATTTGAGCCGTGAGTTGCACTTCAATTTAGGGAATATTCAAGGTGCAACTCACGGCTCAAGTCGAATGACGGTCGGGGCGCAAATCGGATGTCACTCGGGGCGCAACATAGATGTCATTTCGAGTCCCCGTACTCCACCCCCTCGCCATCATCCACGGAGTGGAGATGCTGTCTTTTTTATATATTGGGTATAACCATATGAGCAATGGAGAATAACTGACAAATTAGCAGAAAACAAAGTAGTCAAACGTTGTACCTGCTGCAGCACCACGAAACACGCTGGGTTGATGTGCATGCACATATAAGGATAAGAAAAAGTCCGACACACGTTATAAGAAGGAGGTAACTTACTTAAAGGCAAATAGGCTTGCCTCAGGCCTTCCTAGATAGCGTGCTATATATATAATCTTGATTTATCAGTTAACCTTACATTTTGCTCTCCGTAGACGCACAACCGTCCTAACCTCCCTGCTCAAAGACACAGGTAAGCTCATAACCGAAGGGACCTTTCTATACTGTCCACACGAATCTCACCGCAACGCATTGGTTTACAGTCCCTTAAATATCAAGATCTAAATATCCCATGTTCGGCATTCACGCCATTAAAGGATGAACTAGACGAGCGATGACACAAAAATGAATGGTTACTGCATTGACAAGCTTGCGGCAATCGACGTTAGCCGTGCTCCGGAACCGGACGAACAGCCTCGGGCCGATCACGGGAGGACCGTGGACCATACTGCACGTTTGCTAGGCGAACAGGCCGCGAAGATTAGAAAAATAGAGGAGGACGAATCGAGTTGGAAAAAGAGAAAAACGTAACAGCAGCGAGTCAGCCGCGCTAATGGCTAATGTCCCCCTACTCCAAGATTCAGCTCTAGCGAGTGTCGCTCCGGGCTCGCTATCCGACGGTTGACCTCTGCGACGCGTTCTTGAGCTTTTTCTTCTTCTCCGTTTCCACCGAAACGGATAGACGTACATACAGACAAAACTTGGTCCCACATCCGAGAACCAGCGAAAGCTTCATAGAGCGTACGCTGCCCAGTCTCGCTTATTTCCAACAGGACGAAACTGTTGACCCCAGGGGGAAAGATGTAGCCAAGCAAGGAAGGAGAGTCTGCAGGGCCCGAGGTCAACCGGCAGCGTAAATTAAGGAAAGAAGTTCGGCCTAAAGTATATAGTGGTACAGTGACGGGTGCACGTCGATGGTGTCGCCTCGCGGTGGCGGCTTCCCAACTCAAGTCCGACTGGAAAAGTGCAGAAAATAGAAGAAACTTCCACCAGGAGTGGCGAGCGGAGAGAAGTAGAAGGGGCATCGGTTTTTCCTTTTTCCCCTCAGAGCCGCGGCTCTCGCCCTGACGAAGATAAAGTGGTGCCGTTCACGGATCCTTCGCATTGCACTTTGTTATCGTGTTTCCCCTTCCCTCTTCCGTCTGTGTTTCAACGCCGCGGGTCCACTGCTTGCTTCTTGTCTTCGCCGCGAGGAGGTCTGCAGCCCAATCGCGCTAGGTTACTCGTCACGCGTGATTAATGACACCGCCCCCGGGTTCTAGCCACCGCACCGGTTCCTCTATCCTTTTCCCGCCGCGTGGCGTATACGCTCTGGCCTTCGTCGTCGTCGTCGCCATGTTTGTTTTTGTCTTCTGGCCTTCTTATTCCTCTACGTCTGCCAGGAAGGCTCTCTTCCGCGCACCTGGTCCGGCGGAACAGTGTGTTCGTGTGCGGATGGTGCATGCGGAATATAAAGCGTCTTCCCTGACTCAGTGTGATTCATTTTGATGGATCCTCGGCGTCGGGTGGCGGGATATCGTGGCTGCCTGGAAGTGCTGCCTTCTTTTTCAACTCGTTTCTTGGGACGGTACAGCTACGGGGAATGAGCGGCTGCTCTGGGAACTCGGTTTAGACAAGTAAAATGTGCGTGGGTGGTTGCGATACCAGGCGGATGTTATACTGCATTTAGAAGAACTGCTTTGATAGTACGAAAAAGAAATCTTCTAACTGTTTGCACTACATTTCGCAAGTATTGCTCTCATCCCATCATGCCTTAGCAACCTAGTCCAAAGAGAATTCTCCGTTGACGTAATATTTCATTTTAAATAAAACAGTAATATTAGTACTTGTGTAATCAATAAGTTTTTGGAGTTTGCTTTTGGACAAGAAAACTCTTTTGTGCGCTCTGGTGGCTGGGAATAATTTCGTAGCCACGCAAATCCTTCCTGAGGACTTGTTGACTGCGCTAGACAGCGCCTGGCCGTGTTGTTTGAGAATGAAGCATTGTAAATCACTTGCCACTCGCGCATGTCATTCTCGATTGTTCTACAATGTTTCCAGTCTTTGACTACGCTGCTCAAATGTACGGCGCTGAATTAGGAGTTATCACAGACCAAACGCCGCGGAAATCGATTCGACGACTCTAGACTGCTTCCCTCATTTTGCTCCAGTGCTTCATTGCACAATTCTGCTTGACTGCTCGACTGCACGAGTTCAAGAATATCGTTCCATTAACCTTCCGTCATCATTTCCTACCACACAAGATTTGTATTCTTGGCAATTCCTAACAAGTAGCAATGAAGCCAAATAGTTTTCCAACATTTTGTTTTTCCGCGATCATCGAGAGCAAAAAATTATTTATCTTTTAGTGATACGAAACTCGGATGGGATGTTAGTGTGCTATCTGATACAGAATAACAGCTGATCAGGTTTTCTGCTGAGATATTGACTTTTTCAATTAGGCAGAACTGGAAAACTGTCACCACTAGGACGACTGTCCCGTCCCAGTATCGGAGGTGTGTCGCTGCATTTCCAAACAGACGCATTTTCTCTTCAAAGTAAGTTGGGGATTTAAAGCTTCAAGCAGCTTGACCCAGATATGCTTCGGTGCGAAAAGTATCACATAAAACAGAGTGCATGTGTGCGTATGTGTGTGTGTGCGCGCGCGTGTGTGTTAATACCCAGATTTTACTTTCTAAAAGTGACAATTAAATTTAGACCCCACCGAGTTATAGACAATCATAGAAGAAAGTAGTTGTAGCTTATATTAGAGCTTATGTTATGCTGATTTGCAGTGCCCTAATTCAGAGGTCATAAGAGGTGTGGGTTGTAGGCCTTAGTGTGCCTTATCACTCGTAAAATTCACTTTTTCCAAGAAGGCACAAATTCTCTATTGATACACCCAAAGCCCTGTCCAACTTACATAGCGTGCTTTACGCACGAAATGATAACAAGCTTTATTACAGGCCTTTAATCTTGCTCGCGTTACGGCGACAACAGTTTTACCGAGTATAAACGGTCTTCAGCATCCTGATCGTCCATTCATACTCACATTGTTCTCACCGTGCTACTCGCATTTCTATTTTTACGCCCCGTTGCTAAGTGGCGGGATGGAGGGGCTGGGACGCTGAATAGAACCGTGGTGAATGGAAATATCCGTTCCTTTGGCTTTGCGATCCGTTCCGGTCACTTTGTGTTCGGTATTAAAATTCCGAACGGCAAAAGGCGATTTCCCTTCACTCGTGTAACCCCCGCAGAGTCGGCGCTCTGTCGCCCTTGTGTGTGCTCGTCCACGCCGGGATGTCAGCGCCTTCGAACACGCGTTGGCGTCGGGAGTCACGGTGGTGACCCGGACGCCCGCCTCCTTGGCTCGCTCGCTCGAACGGAGTGGGATCGTTTTCATTTATCTCCACCCTAATCGCATCAACTGAATGGCGCTTATGCAAATGTGACCGGAGTGCAGGTGTCGGGTTCGCCTTCCTCCGAGTGCGGCGAGCCCGGCACGTGAAGCAAAGAAAGGAAGAGGCGGCTCGCCCGCGACAAGTTATGATAAATCAAGCGACGCCTCGACGACACACACTCTCCCTTTCTCAAAGAGGATAACAACGGAGGATGATAAAGTAAAATGAAAAGCAGGGGAGACAGAGTGGAGCCTTGCGGGGTACGCGGCGGCGGTGTTCGTCTCGTATTTCAATGATAATCGATCACGGGAGCCCAGTGTTCCCCCTCCCACCCCGGTGGTTCCGCGCACCCGAGCAAAAACAGAGTAAATCTTTCCCATAGGCGACTACAATGGAATACGACTCCCGGTCTCGTTTGGAGGGCGGCGAGGCGTCGGCTTGTCTGCGCGGGCTCGTCGATCTGCCGAGGGGGACTCGTGGGGAACGAGATCGAGCATTGTTGGGAAGCTCGTACAAAGGCACCGATCCGCCGCGGATACAAAGCGAACACTCGGGGCCGTCCGGTTAATGTAGAAAAAAATGCGTCGTTATGAAAATGAGAGACAATACTGTTGCTTCACAATTGCAGCAACACTACGTTTCGTTAGAAGCCGTTTTTGAAGCGGAGTTCTTGCAGAACATGCGGTGAGGAAGCATTTTGCGATGACGAGGCGTTGTTCTCCACGACTGCATACACGGGTGCACTTAACGTTGTGAAACTGAACAAAATGGGATTTGTTTTCCTCAAAGCGACACTGCGTGTCCCTCTGAGGGAATCGAAGGAAGTCTCCCTGGACGTTGCTAGCAGTAGCTCGTGAGTAGACAGACGGTGGTGACGTCGCGCTACTGTGTGGCGCTGTGTGAAACTAAATCCCCATTTGGGCCGAGCTTGCTGCAAAGGTCAATATCGGATGTGATGCAGTAGTACAATGAAAGACGTGAGTGAGTGAGTGAGTGAGTGAGTGAGTGAGTGAGTGAGTGAGTGAGTGAGTGAGTGAGTGAGGGGTAAGTGAGGGGTATGTGAGGGAGTGAGGGCTGAGTTAGGGAGTGAGTGAGTGAGTGGGGGGTGGGTGAATGGGTGAGGGAGATGGGAATAGAGGTGGGTGGTTTGGTGAGTGAATGGGTTAGGGAGAGGGGAGGGTGGTTTGGTGAGTGAATGAGTGAGGGAGATGGGAAGAGGGGAGGGTGGTTTGGAGAGTGAAGGAGTGAGAGAGATGGGAAGAGGGGAGGGTGGTTTGGTGAGTGAGTGAGTGAGTGAGTGAGTGAGTGAGTGAGTGAGTGAGTGAGTGAGTGAGTGAGTGAGTGAGTGAGTGAGTGAGTGAGTGAGTGAGTGAGTGAGTGAGTGAGTGAGTGAGTGAGTGAGTGATGAAAGTGAATTGGCGGGTGGGATAACTTGGGTTGTATTAGGGTAATGCAGTACTGCAACGGTATAAAATTGTGAACAGTAACGTCGTGAAGCCAGTCTATGCCGGGAACTTTACTAATAACAATAATCGATTCAGAACGCACGACTGTTCAGACTCTTCAGAACACCGCTTAATGCAAGACCGCGAGAGTTACCGGCCGATTAATCGCAAAATGTACGCTTACAACGGAACGACGCGCGGTAATACGCTATTAAAATATCTCAAACCATCGAATCGCTTCATTTTAGTCCTAGTTGTAGGTCTCTAAAATCTGATGGCCCTTTGATTACAGCGGCGTATTTATTGCGCTGCAATGACAACGATTGGCAAATAAGGAGCTCTCATTAATTTTCTCCCACTGCGTGATGAGAGCGCGCCAAGTTTGAAAATGTATGCACGGCAGTAAACTCAAATGCCATGAGCTGTAAAATCTACTCAGTAAGGCATAGAGTTCCACAGCTTCGATGGTACCGCCCTTTCGTATTCTAAATAAAGTCCCGCGTGTTACGTTGCACCCCACTCAAGTACAGGGTAAAGTTCGTTTACATACAGGCTAGAAGAGTTCTCTCAGAACTCGATCCCTCCCAAATGTCGCGTTGGTTCCACATATACGCGCAGTTATTTTCCAAGTCCGCTTATAAGTAGTGATAATAGCACGTATTACACAGACGGTATAGGACCCCCCTCCGAAGCCACTGGGAAAAAAAGTGAAAAGAGAACGAAATCCGCAGTGCTGACCCGGAATCCGGCGGGGTGCACCACGCCTGTGTACTTTTGGGTGACCACGCCAACGTGACCCCTGGTTGGGGAAATCGGACGTGCTGTCACAGCAATCGCTTTAGCCCCGGGGTCCCTCCACAAAAGGGCGCGAAGAGAATAATGGCCATCTTTATAGCTGGGCCCCACACTGCAGCAGCCGAGAGACACTTCACCGGTCTCACTCCGGCTGCAGCCCGCTCGCTATTCACGGGGCCCGAAACGCGGCCGAACCAGAGAAGATCGCCGCTATTCAAATCCCAAATAGCCGCCCGCTGTGACGGAGGCGCCTCTGACGGAGTCCCTTTGTGAGCGGCGACGCGGGGCCCGCGTGGCATTCGCGCGGCAGTTTGGCATTCGTGTGAACACCGAGGATGGGCTGTGACCGCCTCTCGCCTATTGCCCGACGGATTGGACGCTTTCTGTAGCCTCCGTAGCCTCGTCGTTGACCGCCCAAGTGCTATTTATCGAACTCGCTTGCAGCGAATGAAAGATTGCAGACTTGTGGACAGTAAACATTTGTACTACTACCTACTACTACGTGGCGAAAGTTTCGTAGTCGGAAAATTGTGTGGACGCTGAAGTAATATCTGGTTCGGAAGGAGTTTCATGAAACTTTGGAAATCTTTGCCCCTGCCCAAAATTCTCGTGAACGTGGCTCTAAAGCGAGCTCTACAACGAGAGGCAGCACATCGAACGGTCGCCGGCATAACTCTACCGATTGACTCCTCAGTCAAGCGACTTATGATGATAATCATGTACATATGATTGTTATAATAGATTTATGTACAGGTGAGAGATCTACCCAACCGATGGACGGTGGGTGGGCACAATCTATGGCAGGCCGACGATGCATAGCACGAGTAAGCGCTCACATTTTCTTTTCGTACAATAATGGATAGGATGGAAAGCTCCAAACCGCCTCCAAACAGCCTCCAAACAGAGAGAGAGCGAGATAGAGAGAAAGAGAAAGAGAGGAGGGAGGGAGGGAGGGAGGGAGGGAGGGAGGGAGGGAGGGGTATGCGGAAGTCCAATTGTTGTTGTCCAATCTAATGGAAATCCAATCGTTGTCGTTTATGCCACATCCTTAACACTATGCCTTAAGAAAGTGTGCTTGTATGACGGCGCCTCTAGTTGCTGCATCATTCCATAAGAGGCGAATAAACTTTGTTGGTAACGTACGTTTTCTGTTGTGGTATTTTTTATGCGAAATTATTTAAACGTCGATTCTTCGAGCCTCACAGATAAGTTGGCGGTTTTACACTTTCTCAATTTCGGACCTTCAAGAGCTGCAGAACACACTCGGTCATAAATGGGGATCTGCCTTATTAGGCGCTGCTTCAGGCTTCGTTTAACCTAATTATTCCGCCGATTACATATAAAAAAGGGGTAATGAGGGCCATTTTCAAATTCGCGAGTCATTTACCATTTCCGATTGAACTATAGGAAAAGCACTGTCTCCGGGGCTTGCCTGGCGCGGTGCAGTCCACTAGCGGGGCTTAATCAATGCTTAGACGGGGAATTTGCTTCAGTTCTTGCCCAAACGCAGCAGCTCTCTTGCGAAATTTTCGTTCAGTCCGCGCAATAGCCGGTAACTACTTCTATTAGATGTCGCAAGCCGTCCGTTCCTGCTGCTTTGCTCTGGACGACCATTAGTCTTCCCTGATAAAAGCGAGTGTGCACGTCCCGGGCATTCTTGGGTAACGACTAATCACTGGACCCGATCAGCACAGATTCTCACCAGGTGCCGCTTCGAATGACAACCTTCAATTTAACCCTAAACCAGCGAGTGCAATTTTTTTTTAGCGTCAGTGTGGTGGCGGGGGAATCGACACAGGCGAGCCATTCTTTCGACAGCATAGGCTTGCGTCACTAAGTATATGTTTTCAGCCATGATTGGTACAGGCGAAAGTTTATTTTATCAGGAGATAGATCGTATGACTCTTAATGAAGCAAACCTGATTCGCTTGAAAGTTCATCAACTTTCCAGCGAGCGCTACCTATACAGGCACGTGATTCTCTTCGTTGTGAGGTTCATGAAGGCTTTCAGGTTCAATTTTTGTCAAGCAAATGATTTTTCAGACGCAGTGTGTGGTATGTGGAACATTTCTGAGCCGTCGGTTTTGCTTTTTTGAAAGCTGTGCTACTAACAAGATCACATGCTGTCCGCATAGTCGAGTTCAATGTGTCATGTTGCTATGAAGATGCCAAGAAAAAGCACCCTGTCCATCGAACTTTTGCCAAAGATCACTTCTTACATTAAGTGGAAGACGCGGATAAAGAATGGGAGGGAAAGGAGGCAAGAAAAATGGAGGGAGAGAAGGATACGAGATTTTCTCTGCCTAAATGCTGTGTTTCTCATTATATTGTGCTGGTTAACGTTATGGGACGCGGGTTCGATTCCCGGCCACGGCGGCCACTTTTCAGGAGAAGGCGAAAAGCGAAAACGCCCGTGTGTACGAGATTTCATCAGCACCATCATCATCATCACCACCACCAGCCTATCTACGCCCACTGCAGGGCAAAGGCCTCTCCCATTATTCACCAATTATCCCGGTCCTGTGCTAACTGCGGCCAATTGATCCCCGCAAACTTCTTGATCTCATCTGCCCATCTAACTTTTTGCCGCCCCCAGCAACGCTTGCTTTCTCTAGGGATCTACTCTGTTACCCGTAATGACCAACGGTTACCTTGCCTTGCATTACGTGCCCTGCCCACGCCCATTTCTTCTTCTTAATTTCTACTAATATGTCCTTAACACGGGTTTGTTCTTAGACCCATTCCGCTCTCTTCTTGTCCCTCAATGTTACACCTATCATTTTCCGTTCCATTTCTCGCTGAGTCGTCCTCAATTTGAGTTGGACCCTCTTAGTGAGCCTCCAAGTTTTTGCCCCGTAGATGAGTGCTGATAAGATGCAGCTGCCATTCACTTTCTTCTTCAGGGACAATGGTAGGCTGCCATTCATTATCTGAGAATGCCTGCAGAATGCACTCCACCTCATTCTTATCCTTCTGATTATCTCTGCCTCATGGTTTCGGCGCGCGTTAAAGATTCCCTGGTGGTTAAAATTAACCCGGAGCCCTCCACTACGGCGCGCCTCATCACCTGCGCTGCGTCGGTGCATTAAACACTTCAATCAATCAATCAATCAATCAATCAATCAATCAATCAATCAATCAATCAATCAATCAATCAATCAATCAATCAATCAATCAATCAATCAATCAATCAATCAAATGAATACTGTTATGAAATTGGACTCGCCATGCTGTCGAAAAGAATTGATACAAATATCTTTCCTGTATCAATCAAGACTTGGCCATTGTTTTTGTCGACGTGGACTGACGAATGTACGGATCAAAATGATTTTACGTGTCTGGAACGGGACTGCGTTAAAGAGGGTGGACACTGCTCCGATTGTTCAAAGCAATCCTGATTAACGGTCGCTAAGTCACGAAATACTTCCGCGACCTCTCACGTTCTTACTTGGCGGTCCTCTGCCGCCGTGTTTGCCTTCGAAGGCGGTGCTTTTGATCTTGGCTAAGGTTGGTCTTTTCTTTTTTTAATAGAAGGACTTGGCCAATTGGCAGAGCCCGTACTTTCGGCGCATCGCTTTCGCCCCAAAAATGCCTGGATGAAAGTTCTTGTAAAGGTATACCAGAGGGAAGAAGAAAGTTTCTGAGAAGCTCTAGGTAGACGTGCCGAGCTTACAAATGCACTTTCGCTTGCGGTTACAGCTTTCTGAGTGGACTAGGAAAATACTAGAACGTACCAAGACGGCTCTTGCGGCCTGAGATCATTTTCCAGGATATGCTGTGTGATGTTACATATTGGAATGGTTGATTGACGAAACTTGGTTGAATGCCTAAGACTACATAGAATATAAACAAGCTCGCATGCAAATCCGCCAGCACTGGACCTGAGAACATTCCGTGGATGGGGGTTACAACTGGTCATACGACCCACCTATATTAATATTATTCCCACAGTACGTGACGTCTTCGACATCGCAGAAAACAAAGAAGTTGGAGGCAATTTGGCACATAGACAGCCCTCCATTATGCAGTAACATCTGCGCAAAAATAAATCCCATTTCGTCTCGAACAAGCGCTGAGACATAAATGAAAGCACCAATCTTTTTTTCTAAGAACAAAGAGAAAGAGAGAGAGAGAGAGAGAGAGAGAGAGAGAGAGAGAGAGAGAGAGAGAGAGAGAGAGAGAGAGAGAGAGAGAGAGAGAGAGAGAGAGAGAGGGGGGGGAGGGAGGGAGGGAGGGAGGGAGGGAGGGAGGGAGGGAGGGAGGGAGGGAAGTAATTTTATTGAGCTTTTTTTCCTCACACAGAAACGGAAGCTTTTTCTCGACAACGAAAGTGAACATCGTTTTGGTACCCGGAATTTCTTTCTGTATTACTCCTCTGCATGTTGGTATTTTTACAAAATCATAAACGTTGATTTGATTCGGTTTCATTTGATTCTAAGTACGGGTCGGCATTTAAGACGTTGTTGTTTTTTTCGTTGACAGTGTTTTTGTTGTGTGCGTGGTTCCGTTAGTGTATACTCGCACCTAAAAAAAATATCTATTCCAAAATACATATTGCAAGTTATAGAAAATACCTATTCCAACACCAGTAGCCGCACATCCACCCGCTCGCAGGACTGGTTTCTCTCTCTGGCTTCCTCGCGTACAGTCCGTCATGTCCAGGAGTCCCCCAATACTTGGACTATTATACTCCCATTTTTCATCCCCTTACTTTTTTGTAGAGTGAGCTACACTGGCCGAGGTTGAGCAGTTTCGCGTGGCTCCGGGAGAGCCGTGCTGCACATGCGCGAGGAGCAGTGACGTCACACGGCGCACACAACATTGCTTGCTGCCCGGCGTCTCTCACACACCCCACGCGCCCAGCGTCTTCGCCGACCTCCATTCCGCATGTGGCGGCCCGGTCAACTTGATGATCATGCGAGGGGTGGCCGGATGTGCAACCAATGGCTCGTGCGTCGCAGCAACATCGCCGTGCGCCTGTGGAATCAGCTTAGCTCTGGGGCGATTGGTGACGCTGCGCCGGAGCCGCTTGATAAATATACTACATGTGTCACATAATGCGTATACAGTGTGTGTGTGTCTATATGCAGCAGTAAGCATGATAATCAGTTAATCCTAGACAACCAGGAAAGCTAAGAATAACCAGCTGAACCTTAGCTCACGCTACGTATATCCTGGCATAGCCGTGCTAGGCCACTGCTATTTTTTTTTTCGTGTCACTTCTATGATACCCCTCCAATTTGCAGCGAATCTGCATATGTCTCGGTTTCCCCATGAACCATGGGTCGTTTATGCTAGGACATGGCGCTGTAATATGCAATGCGATGCACTTTACCTAGCTCCTGCTCGTCGTTGCTTTTTATCCGTCTGGTCGCCGCGTAAACGAGGAGACAATGCCCCTTTCCGTGAAGTTGATGCAATCAACGGCATTTTCAAAAAGAGGTTGGTTAGATTACTGAAACCAAGTGAGCGCCTTTCCAGTCACCATGCTGTCGTTTATGTTCTGCTGTTCTTTTCAGTCGTTGGGTGCGAACATGTGCCTTATTTTGTCGTGGCGCTGAGACGTCTAGGCTTTGGCGGGTCAAGCCGTACACTTTCCTTTCTGTTGGTCTCTATGCCACCCCACTTGGTTTATAAGGGATAATATATTGTTCGCAGTAATTTCTAAGTTTAGGGGTGTATTGAAAAGAGTATACCGTTAGATGTCTATGAAATATGAAGGAAAGAAATGAAGAGCAAGAGACATTGCAAGGGCGAAGAAATTGCACTCATAAAACAGTCTAACGTGGATCACTATGTGATTTTTACGCACCATAGCAGCTGTCTTGTGCCATGCTGGAAACCTTACGATGAGAAAGTTGCTTAATAGGAGCCGTTCGGCTCTATTAGCTTGCCTATGTACAAGAAATAACTGTGGTTGATTTCTCTGTCATAGGAATCGGTGCAACGCGAAAGTGACATGTGCAGCGAAATCTGCAGAAGTAACTGTGGTTGATTTCTCTGTCATAGGAATCGGTGCAACACGAAAGTGACATGTGCAGCGAAATCTGCAGCTGACCATGATTTGCGGGTCGGTGGATGCCTTGTGAGTATGCTTAGCGAGCGGCGTCCTGCTACCGGGTCACTTCGGCAAAGGTTTACTGGCGGCATTTCCATGACGGATATGACGTCAGTGAAATCTTGGTGCACCCCACATTAAACACTTTCGTGTTAAATTATAACACCCGAAAACGAACAACCTTAAGTATAACGTACTCTTTAGTACTAAAGGTCGCTTCCCCGCAAGAAGACCCTGTGTGCAGGGGTGCACCCTTTACAGGCCGCTTGCTCCGCTGTACTGGCGTCATTTCCGTGACGGATATGACGTCAGTGAAATCTTTGTGTATCCGGGAATAAAACACTTTTGTGTTAAAAAACAAACAGATGCAAAACAACTTAAGCGTTGCAGTACAAAGGGCATTCCCTCTAGTGATTTGGTGGCGGGTTCACATAGACCACCTGGGGTATACGTTCCCTGAAACCACCCAAACGTCGTTGACAGAGGCGGCGTAATCGTCTTTCACAGCTGCATTCGAGTGAAAGCGAACACCGACTTAGTTCCCCTGTAAGTTCGCCTTTTATCGGTTGCTAGACGGCTCACGGCCGACGGCGTGCTACTCGTCGCTACCGATGTCGACGACCGGCCTTCATCGGAGTCGCGGTCTCTGCACGCACGCGAGCCGTTCATCGACGCGCACGTCAGCCCAGATTTTCCAGGAGCTCGTAAGCTGCGCGCACAGAGCTCCGGGCGATCGGCGCAACCTTTCTCTTGATTTCTTCATATTTCTCTGACGCGAAGTTTCTCTTCGGTACCACGCGCGCACGCTCTCGAGACTGGCCGCGCGTGCAAAGTGCGAGCGGGCGACTTTTTCCCATCCTATGAAATATACCCCTCTGGCGGTTTTTATTTCCGCCCGCTCTGCGTCTTCGCCGGCCGCTATCCTCGAAACGGGTCATAAACCCGTGTTTTACGACTGCGCATTCTTGCAAGCTGTCGGCCGCTGCTCGCGCGAGGCCTTTAGTATAGCAGCTCGCACAATGCAAAGCCGCTCCCTTGCGGTGGTGGCGCCGACCCGCTTTTTTCTGGAGTGTGCGTGTATATATTTCTGGCGGACGCTGACTTTGCGTGCATTTATTCCTGCAATACTTTACGGATTTGACGAAAACACTCAGATATCCTCGGTGTGAGAGATTTCCCCCGTTTGTTATGGCTAAGCCTCGCCTTGTTTCGGTGGCCTACTCTTCAATCGAGGGCGTTTGGAATTATCGAAGGCCTGGCATTGTATTCAATACTGCTTTTAAAAATTTGATGTTTTACGCACCGAAGCTATACCCCTGGGCTTATGAGGCCCGCCGTAGTGGAAGGCTCCGGATTAATTTCGCTAACTGACGATCCTTAGCGTGCACCGAAATCTCGACACACGGCTGTTTTCGCTTTCCGCCTCCATCAGAAAAAGGGCCGCTGCACTTGGGATTGAACCTGCGTCCTTAGGCTCAGCAGCACAAGACATTAACCCCTGAGTTACGCAGCGGGTGTATCTATATTGTAATATTGAGACCCTTGTCATGTACATAAGGTTACCAACGCTTCAATAAAGGAAGTCGGGACGGGGGAAGGGGGGGGGGGGGGCGTACATTAACATAGGGAGCCAGTGAAATCAGGTTTCTTCTTTGCGATACTTTTCAGACAAATCAATTGTTTCTTTGTTGTTGCGGCCTCTGGAAGTGATACTTCAGCTTCCCACGTGCTGCTCGCAACACTTCCTGTTGCCGGAGAATGTATAATCGTAACAGTTGTCGCACTTCACGTGGTAGTTCAGCCTTTCCCGTAGCTCTGCCCGTACAAGTTCAACGCGCATACAGTTTCTTTCGTCTCTCCACATACTCTCCATAAACGGGAACATCCTTTTTGTAATGAATGCGTTAGATCACAAAAAAATTTCTAACTGGATGGTCTGGAGAAGTCTGGGATATATTCCTGTCCCGACAGGGACAGCGCGGGACTCAGGACGTTGTATGAAAACTCGGGACAATTCTTTAAAATCCGGGGTGGTTGGTGACCTTACATGTGCACAGTGTCGTGCCGTGTCACATCCCGTTGTGCGTTCTTGTGTGAATGCGGCTGAGTTTTGCACCGACTGTATTATCCGTACGGATTTCTGCATATTTACTCGCCGACAAAATATTGTGTATGGTAGAAGGAATTGCTTATTATCTGAAGTCACGTAATTAGGCGACTGCATAGGCTCTATGCAGCCGACACGAAAGAAAGCGCTAAGAGCATAACGTCCATATTTAAGGTCGCGGAACCTCCAGCATTGTTCTGTGCGGAACTTGTAGCCATTAGAGAAGAGGCTCTGCTGACTATAACAGGCATCACTTTGCATCCCGGGTCGCGCATCGTATTTCGAACGGATGGCCTTCAAGCAGTCTGCTTACTGCGGTTAGTTAGTCGTAGCCCCATGTTGTCCCAGAATGTTCTTCAACTTGCGGCACGAATTCCTCGTGAGATGCAGGCTGAATGGGTAACGCGTGACCTACCTACTGACAGCCCACTTGCAAACTTGCAAGGCAGACGTAGCAGCCCGGGGGGGAAGAAGGGTGTGTGTGTGTGTGTGTGTGTGGGGGGGGGGGGGGGGGGGGCCTTAACTACCGCCGTGACCAGCCAAAGATTCTTTTGCAAACCCCAGTTGCCCAGTTTGCCACCGCAGCGATGCAACTGCCGACATCCACCCCTTGCCTTGCCTTGCGTCCGACGGCGATTCGACATCTTGCAGCCACTGGCCTCAGCGTAGGCGACGCGACTGCACACAATGCGGGGATACATGGGCCTCATCATCGTTCCCTCCTGGACTTCATCCGCGAAGCGAACACTTTCTTGTTTATTTGATCAATTTTTCTCATCATCACCTCATACCCCCTCATTTATGCCCTGTGGCGAAATACACGCTATTAAAAAAAGAAAGAAACGTATATGAATCAATGCGATAAATGCCATATTTTTTTTCGAAATGTGGTACAGTGAAACCTCTGACGCAAGTTTTTTTACCTTTACTCTCCGCCAGGAAACAGGCTCAAAAATGCATGCCAGTTCGTGTAGTATCCCAAGGTAGCCACGTTGCTGCGCACTGTCAGTAATACGGCTACGTTCGCTTACAAACTTAGCACTTCCGTGTGTCAAGCGCGCGAGGCGTACGGGAAGTGAGGGGAAATTACGGTAACTTTTCTGGATCTTCCTTGTTACTATAGTAACATTGGCCAGGGCATCCGCCGGCTACCGATTTTCCTGTAGCAAAATACAAGCGCGGTATCTTCCACATCAGTGTATCGTTTAACGTTCTTTCATCCAGTTTTTTCTCGTTGTCCTTTCGTTCTTTACATTTCAATAAAATCCTGTGGGCTTTTCAGCACATGCGCAGTTCGACCATCCTGCCTCAGTGAATACTACAGCGCCACTCGTCAAGCCCCGAAATGGCTGTTTATAGAGTGAACCAGTTGAATAGTTCTTAATAATAATGATCAGGCAGTGAAGACAGTTTCACGGCTGGGCAGCGCCCGGCAATTTCCGAAGTTCCCATCTCTATCCTGCACTGTTCGTTCTGCCGTTGTGAAAGCACCACCATTCCAGAAACACTTCTCTTCTAGGGATTGACTGTGGCTGTAGTACTTCCGGCGATTATTTTTGGTTCCGGCTACTAGGAAGAACGAAAATGAAGCTTTCCATGGGTAGTAGAAAATATATATACGGAGGCATTGCCGAAAGCTTCCTAGGTCAGTTGATGCAATGCTAACTAGAGTAATAAAAATTCCTCACTCCATCGTCCTAAACATACTGGAGGAAATGGGGTGTTTCATGATAACTGTGACTCGTTAAGACGCACAAAACACGTGCCAGCTGACATTAATAAGAAAGTAGGAGCCTCCGAGATGACGTGCCCGCGACTAAGCAATGTCTGCTGGAGGAGCGCCCGTCGAACAGCAACTCAACAAGTCTGGTTTGTCCTGTGGCGTGTGCATTAGACGTTACGCAAGTGACCAAGTAGATGCACTGCGGCAGCCAGCGCGTTCCAATAAATTGATGTCTCAGCAAAATGCACTCTTTGGAATCTCATCTAATCGCCTCGAATGTAAGAGCTTCTATGGACGCCCATGCCAAAATTCAAAGCATGGATGTAGAGAAATTTCGTTCTATGGTGAAACACTCAAGACGTGCCCGCTGACCTCCCTTCGTGCCACCCTCATCTACAGCTTGGAGTAACAGGGGCTCAGATTTCTAAGTTTCGTTTTATTACCACATCGCGGGAACCAAGGCATAACGGACGCCTGCGGGAATAACATGTCAGGAGGCGCCTGGTACGCTTCACTCCCAAGTATATTCTGACCTACCCTCGGCTGCGAGTATATACCACGAAACGGCGCTGCCCCGACCGGGAGTGCTAAGCGCGGCTATTTTCCTCCAGCAACTGGGAGCTCCCTTGTCCGTTTATTTGCGCGCTGGCTGTCATAAATCTTTCGATGCCATCGCACTCACGAGCGAGTCGAACACGCAACTCGCGGCGCCTTCAGGCGGCTCAAATTGACTCTGCCCTGATTGAGTGACGTAAATATGCACACGGAGCTAAGACGTTCGTTTAATGTAACCTTTTCAAGGCAACGTGATCTTCGGGGAACTGCATCCTGGTGTACTAGTCGGAATGCCTCGACAGCGATGTTTGCTAATTCGTGGAAGGCGAAGGCCAACTGTTTCGATCAATATATCGGTGTTCGCAACGTCCTGTTCTATTTATTTATTTATTTATTTATTTATTTATTTATTTATTTATTTATTTAAGCAATTTTCTGAGCGATAACATAACCCGATATTAAATTTCAAAAAAATAAGGAAGTAGCAACACAACAAAAGCAATTTTTAATTTTTGACACTAAAATATTTCAAGCATACGTGAGCCTAGGATTCGCAAGTGCAAAACAACACAGCAACATGATGCGATATGCGTAGCATGTCGATAACTGTAACAAGAGATGTAAGATCAACATTATTTATCAAGTGAGTGAGGTGTAACACCAACATTAAATATTAAGCGCAGAGTACGGATGAATGCTCTAATTCTCTAATTAGTGCGAAAATAGTTGCGTGCTATAACACATAAAAGACAAAATTAAATATAAGTGAGAAGACGGGAATGATCACTGGGCTTACTCTGCGTTGTGTTCAATGATACTTCGCACAACGCCAACACGAATAAACAGAGCAGTTATTGAAAAAATACATACTCATTCAAGTACTGAATACGTGTGGAAACACGGTGGGGAATCGTCTAGGTATTCATGATTCACTTGTTTATTGTCTTCATTTATTGTTGCTAAAGGAAAAATGAGTAATTCAAGCCGTTCGTGTTGCAGGAGTCTTTGTCAATTTTCATTGAGTGTTTTCGACGTGTTGCGTTAACTCCGTCAAAGCTGCTATAGGTCGATATAATCCTGGAAGTGTGGGGCATATGCAAGTGTCCCGTGCGATAACTGAACGTTATCTCGCAAATTGACTAATATTCGCGCGTATAACCCACTCCTGTGTATAATCCGCACCCCCCCCCCCCCCTTTCAGCCCGCCTGAAAAGAAAAAAAAATTATCGCGTATTGCCCGCACATTTATTTGATACAGAAAAGGCTGCCCCAAAGCTACTGCTCAAGCAACACATCACATACTATGTAGACAGAAAAAGAGTATATTTAGCAAGCAGTATACACCGACTCCAAGGCGAAAGTCACAACTAGCTAATAAAATTCAGTTGTTAAATTGCGCTCGCCCTTGATTTTTTTTCCCTTGTCCTTGTATGTTTTGCGCAATAGCTGTCATTGAAGGCTTACTGCGCAGGAGCTTCACGGCACAACGCGTATTGCTGCGAAGCTGCTGTAAAGGAAAAAAAAAAAAAAAAAAACAGCGTATTATCTGCACCCCTACTTTGACACTGAAATTTTTGCATTTTGGTGCGGGTTATACGCGCGAAAACACGGTATATAGTACCACCAAATTTTTATCTTAGCCCGCTATCAAACGGCAATCAATCCAAATGCCGACCAAGTTTGACAAGTTCTCTCTTTAGCAGTTTCGCGAACGTCGGGAAAGCATGGTCAATTAACTCACCTGAAATGGCAATGCCGTAGGGCTCACAAGGATTCTTTTTTTCCTTTCCTGTCTTTGTTTGCAGCGCTCGGGAGTCTTGCCAAGATCACATGCATCATGCTGCCTGGCGCATTCTCGTTCCTTTTGGAGAAGCAAGCTGTTCGCAATGACAAACACGCAAGCCCCCCGACACAACCCGGTGAGAGACCGTTGCTGTGTACGCGTTATTATGTAGCGCTCGAAAGCGGGAACGAGCCAGGACCGAAAGGGGAAACTGCGGGTCGAGCGGGGTGACGGACCGTGCGTGCAGCGAGCTGTAACGTCACTCTGACTCGCCGCCGTACACGTGAGACCGCGGCTCCGCTCTCCGAGGCGTCCCTCGAACGCCAGACATGGAGACGGATTTGTAGCGTTCCTGGCGCGTCTTCGGCATCGCGGAGCTCCGTTTAAAGCCTTTCACGGCATGTGGGGTCGGCCTGGGTGGCTCGTTCCTTCGAGGGTGGCGCTCAACTACGCCGCACGCCCACGAATTGCAGACATTTATTGCCATCCAACAGTATCCTTGGAAGCTTGCAGCGGCCTGTGGTTCTATTTCGGTTAAGATCTAGCCGAGTGTACGCTCACAATAAAGAGTTGGTGATTTGACCTGCCTCATATTGTGTCTGAACAAGCGGGTGCAATCATTTCCTGGCGATGCTTAGTGTTTAAAAGTAGTTGCGGCCGTAACATCAGCTTCGTTCTCATTATCACCCGCCTGTTTACGTGCAATACAAAGTGAGGGCCCCTCCAGACCTCTTCCAACCGCTGCAGTCACAAGCCAGCTGAATCCATTCATTTCCAGCGACTTTTATTTCTGCCAAAGTTTTCCGTACTCCTACTTGGTTCCTTTAAACCTGCTGTCTGTTTTCCCCATCGCATAAGGCCATCCAACCTTCACTTAGTCTGAGCGTAGCGAGTCGGTTATTCTAAGCTGGGATACCTTCTGGATATCAGTGTAAGCTGGGATATATCTTGTGAGCTTTCTCCCTTATCCATTGCACTGGCACTCTCGTCCTTCACTATAGTATCATCCTTCTTCTTCAATCTTTTTGCACTTGTCTATGTTTTATTTCAAAGTGTTCAGCATGCGGATTTTTAAGTTTCTACACCAAGTGTTGTCGCCGGATGTGTATCACAGGTGATATCTATTTTTTAGTGATTAGTGCTACTTCTAGCCCTCAGTACTTGAAAGTAGTTTCCCAGTGCGCGTATGGCCATGCTAATTGTACTGCGCCCCAGTTCTTTTTAGTGGTTAAGATCAATACTGGCAACTTGTCCAAGAAAAATAAATAATTATATAGTCGCATTCATCCACTACCCGCCGTGGTGGCTCAGGGGTTAAGGCGTTGTGCTGCTAAGCCCAAGGACGTGGGTTCGATTCCCGGCCGCGGCGGCCGTTTTTCTGATGGAGGCGAAAAGAAAAAACGCCCGTGTGTTCGAGATTTCGGCGCACGCAAAGATCCCCGGGAGGTCAAAATTAATCCGGAGCCTTCCACTACGGCGCACCTCATGGCCTGCGTTGCGTCGGCGCGTAAACCTTACAGTCGATCGATCGATCGATCGATCGATCGATCAATCAATCAATCAATCAATCAATCAATCAATCAATCAATCAATCAATCAATCAATCAATCAATCAATCAATCAATCAATCAATCAATCAATCAATCAATCAATCAATCAATCAATCAATCAATCAATCAATCAATCAATCAATCAATCAATCGATCGATCGATCAATCGATCAATCGATCAATCGATCAATCAATCAATCTCCTTGTCTGTCTCCCTTCTCGGTAGGAAACCTTTTTCTTCTTCTTACGAAGTATTATCCTGCCGTAGTACTACTTTAAATGTGAGAGCCTTGGAGAAGTCTCCTCTGCTCTCTTGACTCGTACTTATAATAAGAACCAGCATTTCGGGATTGCCTCCGTCGGCAACGGCCGACCATCAAATCGGGTGAACTCGGTGGCAAGCGAACTACCAGGGTATTATTGCGCCTCATAACAAACTACGTCTTCCATTGTCTTGCCTCGCTTCTGGAGCAGGCTTTTGTGAAGGTTACTTCAAAGTAAAACCAAAGTAAAGTTCACCAGGATGGAGGCAGGCCGCAGACAGCGCTTAAGTAGAGTATCCAGGAGGTGCACGTTCCCGGGGAAAGCGCTGTTCGCTGTAATCTATTGCGTCCTGGTAGCCATGCATGCGAAAGAATAAAGGGTCCTCGCTGAATCGAATGCTCCGAGTTACGTGATGAGCATACTGGGCATCCCAAACACATAGTCAGCAGCTGTGTTGAGCACAGAATTACCGCTACTGTCAGTTCCAGAAAACGCAGTTGTGACACGAGCATGAAAAAATTACGCTTCTCAAGTTTACCTGTCGCGCGTTGACATGGCGTAACGTTTGAAATATGAAAACCTCAACGAAAGAATACAAACACCGCTAAGAATTGAACTCAGTTGCGCCTTCGTAAAATGACTTGAGTAACACACCTCATCCGTGTACTATTCTTGGTATACACGGCGCCCTGTTTTCGGGTCGCACGCAGTCCCCCCGTTGGCATTCTAAGACCGCGAGTTCGGGTTCAATGTCGACACGCGGGCCTCAGCCGTGGCCCGAGCACGCTGTTCCCGAGATATGCGAAAGCAACAAGAAAGTTTACAACCTCAGCATCAGCTCTCTAGAGCGGACTTGGAGGAAACGTCTCGGAATAGAGAACGCGCCGCATGTCCGTTTCTCTCCGAATAGTTATTTCTTTTTCCCCGTTCTTTCCCTGAGGAATGATCGCTCTGATTATTCTTCCTCCCTTTCCGTTAAAAAAAAGGATGTGTTTTGGTTCGCTCCGTCGGCCGCGAATTTTACAAGAAAAATTCCGCGCGCGCTTGTTCCCAAGCGGCTCGACAAAAAAATGGACGCCCGAGCGCCACGGACCATTTCTCTCCACATTGAAGGGAGTGTCGGCCAGGGCTGGGAATAACTCGCTCGTGTCGCCCGCCGCTTTCTCCTGTTCGGGATGAAGGCATTTCTGGGACATGCTCAAGCCATCCTGTCATTTATTTTCTTTCGATCGTTTTCTCTCGTAGTTGTTGTTCTTGTTGTTTATCGGCTTTGAATGCGTCCTGAGTGTAGATTTCAGTACGAAGGTTGTTTTTGCAGGCTTTTTATTTCACGCTGGGCGCAATGATTCAATTAAGACGCGACAATCGCAACGCCGTAAAGCTGTCGAGTTGTCCGGGTCGCGATCTTTTATGCTACTGAGCTTCAGTGAAACCTTCTCTGTCATGGTGTAATATTGATTTAAAGCTTTAATGAGTCTGGTCGTCAACTTTGTTACCAGTGCGATACATAACAGAAAAGCGTCGTATGGAGCTCCATTGTTAATGCCTTTGGCCGTATGGGGGGGATGATAGGTCGCTAGACGCAGCGCAAAGGTCGGAGACGAGATTCCGGAGGAATCACTTCTCCCCGCTTTTCTATTCAGCTCGCTCACGTTGGCGGGTGATTATACGTGGTGTCATATTCTGAATCAGGTTTTGCAGAAACAACGATTTCCTAGGTTTCCCAGTTCCCAGTACCCAATTCCAGTGCCCAGTACCCAGTACCCAGTACCCATAGTACCCAGTGCCCAGTCCCTAGTACCCATTACTCGATACGTACACATAGAACTGACATAGCGCTGAGTGAAGAAAAAGTGGGCGTTATTAAAGCAATGCTTTAGTGCCCTCACTGATGCCGTCGTACGTCAGTTAGCCCTGCACGAAAGCCAACTTTCTCTGACGATGATGATTTATGATCGTGAGTGAAGTGAAAGAAAAAAAATGGCAGCATCTCCACTCCGTGGATGATGGCGAGGGTGTGGAGTACGGGGACTCGAAATGACATCCAAGTAACGCGCCGAATGACATCCGATTTGCGCCCCGGCCGTCATTCGATTTGAGCCGTGGGTTGCACCTTGATTATTCCCTAAATGAAACTGCAACTCACGGCTCAAATCGAATTTCGCTTGATTTTCGCTTGATGGTGGTGTGCACACGGATGGACGCGGTCGGACATTGGGAGGTGCTAAGGTACTCCGCACCATTACAGGCGAGGAAGTAAGCCATTTGACTCTCGGGTACTAACTCTCGGTCGTAGCCCAATGGGCAAGACGACTAACTTTGTCTGGTCTACCAGGCACAGGCTCGAATCCTGCCGGTGCCTGTGTGATTTTTTGCGATTGTAAATGCTATACGCATGGACACGGACGGACATTGTGCGGTTCTAAGGTACTCCGCACCTAAAAACGTTTCCCGTGGCCATAATCGAACCCAGGAACCTCGCGTTATGAAGCCGGAGTCTATCTGGTTACTCCATTTCGACATGGTCGAAGCGAACGCCAAGCGGCACGTATCGATTCGCGCAGTACACTCCAAATTCTAACGTTAGGCCTACGGAGTGCTCACCCGACAGTTGCTGTGGGTATTCTAGAAAAGTGGTGTGTACCTCCAGAATAGCACGTACTCACAGAGTGGGATCAGCCAACCAAAGAATCCATCACTAGAAAGCTTCGCGTCCAGCCATCGTCATCGTTAGACGTAGGGGTGCACGATTGATTGATTGATTGATTGATTGATTGATTGATTGATTGATTGATTGATTGGTTGATTGATTGATTGATTGATTGATTGATTGATTGATTGATTGATTGATTGATTGATTGATTGATTGATTGATTAACTAATTCATTCATTCATTGATCATGAAGTTTAACGCGCCTACACTACACAGGCGATAAAGCGCTCCGTAGTGAAGGGCTCCGGATTAATTTTGACCACCTGGGGATCTTTAACTTGCGCCAAAATATCAAACAAACGGGAGTTTTCGCTTTTCGCCTCTGTCAAAAGAGTGGCCGCTGCTGCAAAATTGAGCGTTATTTGCGCAGGTGCCAGCTACGAGGAGCATTTGCCATCCCTCGAGATAAAAATGAAGCAAGCTCACACTAACGCCTAAGACTTCAAGGTAGTGAGCTGTACGCAACCTTCACGACCATGTGAAGGTTCAAGTCCATTATTGCAGCCGATTTGCTTTTTATTCACTGCCGCATAGACCTTCACTCCATAATTGTTGCTATAAGTGTAAGCTTATTTCATTTTTTGTATGTGATAATCATGGCACATCACTTGGGGGGGCGTATACTAGACATTTTTTCCTCGTTCCGAGCAAGTGTTTGCCCGATTACGGCGAACGCAGGAACTTTTTTTGCCAATCTTGGCCAATCTTCTTGAACGGGTATGCTTGGCTTGACAGACGCGCGCCGGGGACGCTGGGCGGTCGCCGCGAGGCATTCACACGGGAAAACTGGGCATTTTTGTTTTTTTTAACTGCCGGGCGGTCGCCACAATCATGGCCAATCTCCCTCATTGGTTATGCGTGGCTTGGCGAATGTACGCATCGGACGCTGGGTGGTCGCCGCGAGGCTCGCGCCCATGTGCGCGTGCTCGGAAATTTCTTGGTATTTTTAACTGCGGACACGAAAAATTACGATTTTCTAAATAGCTTCGTTGTTAAAAAAAGCGCATTTTTAAACGAAGTGAAACTTCAAACAACTGCGACTGAAGTAGCAAGTCAGGCAGCCTTCCTGCCTTACATCGTCAGTGCATTAAGCCATTCTCTCTCACACTCTCATGCTCAGTAAACACAATCAGGCTGAATAAAACTAGTAAAGGATGGGACAACCATGGTCAAACTAATAAGGCCCTAAAGTAACTTGAGTGTTCCATGCTTTCCGCGGAGCTTCGTGGTCTGTCTTTCCCCGCCTTGTTGCAGTTGTCCCGTCCCCTCCGCACCATCTTCCAAGTCTGAAATATGAACCCCTGTCGCTCTTACACCGCGCTACCGCCTCCTCGGGGACAAGCTCGTCCTCTTGAGACACCCGTGCGTCCTGGAAAACGGTCGGAACAGGGAACGTACACGACGCCGCGAGCCTCCTTCTCTTTTCCTTTTTCTTCGCGTCAATCTTGTTATTTCTGTTCCACCTCCCTTTTCGTGTTCAGTTTTTAGTCTTTAGTTCTTAGTTTGTCTTTTAGCTTCTTAGTTTCGTTCCACCTCAATCTAAACCCGCCAGCCGCCCTAGATGTCAAGTGTCTCGGACAGAAAAGGAAGGTACACGACTACTGTCTCTGCGAAACTGAGTTTTTAAGATCTTAAAATAAATACAAGATTCACTCTATCCGCCCACTATAGAGTAACCTTTTTCTTGGGAGTTTTCTGTTGTATATGGAAACATTTCTTTCACCGCCAGCAGCCTGTCGTCAAATTCCGCGCAGCCAGCCTTCTTTGTCACTTTACGGCAGCTGCCGCGTTCAACGCGGCGAACATTACAAACCACGGTTCCAGAAATCTCGAACGCACAAAAGTTGCGGCTTCGGAATTCGCTCGAATACAGAATGAAGCAAAGCGCAGGGCGTAGTCACCTTTGTCTTAACTCTGAATTCGTATTTTCCTGTTGCCGACACTCGAAGATGCGTATCCCTGGAACCCTCCTCCCGTCTTGGATTTTACTTGACTCGAGCATCTACACCGCAGACATAACGCAACTGCCTTGCGCTTTGTCTGTCAGTCTGTTCGCGCATGCGTGTCTGGGCTTCTTTCTGTTCAAAGCAAGTTCGTGCGCCGACAGAAACGCA
This sequence comes from Haemaphysalis longicornis, assembly GCF_048455015.1. Taxonomy (NCBI): domain Eukaryota; kingdom Metazoa; phylum Arthropoda; class Arachnida; order Ixodida; family Ixodidae; genus Haemaphysalis; species Haemaphysalis longicornis. The sequence continues at coordinate 73,576,577 of NW_027526460.1, read as the reverse complement.
AGCCGCCCCGCGAGTCGGGGAACAGGAAACGCAGTGTAGTCGTTGGGGTGTGTAACACCCGTAACGCGATGCCCCTCGAGTATTGCTCTCGCTCCGTTTCTTCTCCTGGGGTTCCCCAATGCCTTACCCTAGCTCCAACACTTTTTTTTTTTTGCGAGTATTTCTTTGCTTCGGGTGTGATTCCCGCCTGGCCGTATAGTGAACGCCCTTTCGAAAGTTTTTACCGGCTGCAGCGTTTCCGTACAAACCGCGCGGCGTGTAGAAGATAGTTTGCTTTTTCACTGCTTCCCGCTCCGAACTAGCCAGCTCTATCAGTCCCTTGAGAGCCTTAAAAGTGAAAGACTGGGATTCTTTCTTGCTTTAAGGCTGAGGCCAAACCCGTGTTCCAGCTGCTACCTCCTCACCGGCCTTCTTCTCGGGTCTGTTGCGTTATGATCGCTATTATTTTTCCGCGCTCGCTTGACTCCGCCGGCACCAATGGCTTGTCGTTGTTGGAGTCAGGCCCGGCGCTATTGTTGGAGCGCCTGCCTTTATTTCCCCTTGTTTGGCTCCCGCCTTTTTTGGTGTCCCTATCGGGAAAGCTTTGTCTCGGAAGCTTTATCTCGAGGTTTTATCCGGCTTCCGGAACAAGGATGCGAATATAAGTTTAAGAGAAAGGGGTGACGTCCCCGAAATCTCCAGCTGCCGTTTCGTGCCCAGCCGTTTCATCCTGGGACGAGGGCGCCACTTTAAGGAAAACGGTGGTACAAGAATGCTTTCGCCTTGTTCGGTCGTCCGGATCGTATTGAGCCTATGCTATCTATACGATAAAGCGCAGGGTTAAAGGCTGGATTACGGGGATGTATTTCACGTAGTGCCGCGGAATCCTACAAGGCTTTGGGAAACAATAAGTCACGTGAGCAGAGGACGTTGCTTTTTTTTTTTTTTTTTCTCAACAATACGCTGCTTGCTCGAAGTGCGAGGGAACGAGTAAAAGAAATTGAGAATGATTTTCACTGACGGACGCGTTTATGTGCGGATCCTTAGTAATGACGGTGTATTTTAATTCATCGGCTTGATATATACTAGCTTTTACAAACTTAACAGGATGATGCCGTCCGGTTATAAATATTAACGATACTATTTTAAGGCAGAGTTAGACTTATTTTGATTAGTAGGTATTATCACGCATCCCTTGTTCAGGACATCTATCTATACACTGTGCGCTTAGGGTGCGGTTTTCACTGCATTAAACAAAGCACAACGTAATGCGTTTCCGCAGCAGCGAGGATCGAACAACGCATCGTAAGCTGCGATACGTAAACGGTAGAATGGCGCTTCAAAGCACAGTCATCGCCGAAACACATCCACACTAATGACTCAACGCGTGCTGAATCACAGTATACCGCCCCAATTCTCTTCATCTTTTCTCCGTATAGGACCCTTCAATTCGGATGCTGGGACGCATATATATTATCGCGGCTTGCGCTGACAGACCGCAAATTTCGTCTTTCTCTGAATACGAACACAGTGTCGTCGCTAACAAAGGATCTTGATAGAATACAGCACATGCGGGGCGGAAAAACACTAAACGCATAAGTACAATCAAGACAGCGTCGAAACAGGAATAATTGAATTCAAAAACCCCGCCCAATTTTCTCTTGGCTTCCTTTTGTAAGACCGCATAGTTTACTTTTGCGGCGCCGCGACGGCACCAGCCGGCGCTTGTTGCAGACGACTGAGCGTTGGGGATGAATACTTTGCGGAAAAAAGTTTCCTGATTATTCCGTTCCTTCTCGAGAATGAAGTATAGAAGAAGAAGGAAATACACTACGGTGCCTTGGCGCATCTGTCTCCCTCGCGCAAGACCCGAGGGCCTCGAGAAAAGTGAAGGAAAGGCAAGCGTAGAAAGACTGCGACGGCCATATAGATGGAGTTTTTTTGAGTTAAAAAAAAAAACTCGTGGTAACCTGTCACGATCGGATGATGAATGAGCGCTCGACCCCTACACCGCCATCCAGCGATGCGGCCGCTCCTTTTGAGACCTTGCGGGATTTGCGCCGCTCTCGTTTCTATCCGCGTGGACGGATGATTTTTCATTTGTTGGTTCATTTTTTCGCAAGGTTGAATTGAACTTCTTTACGGGGTTTTCTTCTTCGAGCCCCCTCGTCTTCAACTTTTCGTTCTTCGCGCAGTGGGCGCGCGACGGTTACACGAATTTCTCGCATTTCTGAGCGAATATATGTGCCTCGTTTCCGCGCGAAGAGGCGCTCGCGCGTCTAACGTTGGTGCAGGCGTATTGTTTTCGATATTTTCTTTCGGGAGAAGAGGCATTTGGTTTCCTTTTTTGTCGTTAGTTTCTTTCCGAGTGTCTGCGTTAGGGTCCTCATCCACTTTCGCCTCGGTTGGCGGATGGTCTCGTTGTACCTCCTTAGACGGGGCTTCAAATGCATCTGCTATTCTTCCACTCCACTTATTTTGTCGTCTTTTCTTATTTTGCTGCGCCATTCTCAAAGTGTTGCGTCAGCGGGATCTCTGTGTCGTTTTGTGCACTTTTCTGACACACGTTCTTCCCGAGCCTACACGCACCGTTGGTGTTCCTTTTTACAATGTCCTTGTTTCACGAAGCTTCCATAAGAGAAGTAGTAGATTATGGTCGCCTGTCTGTTGCTTCCCTCGCATCGTGTGCCATTGTACGAACGCAGCTGCTTCAGGCTAGAATGGGCCTCCCAATAAGCGTGCGTCAGTGTTTGTTTCATTTAGGCTTTGGTTATGACGTCGAACGTGTTGCACTATTGCAAGATCTTTACTAGGAAGTTTCATTAGTCTACTGATTGACATATTTCGCATCTTATGTAATATAAAATTGACGCTTGAAAGACGATATCTATCGCCTGCTCTCCTCCCGCTTCAACTACAGAAGTTATTATTCCGCAGTCAGCGAAAAACTCACTCACTCACTCTCACTCACTCACTCATTCACTCACTTACTCACTTACTCACTTACTCACTTACTCACTCACTCACTCACTCACTCGTTCACTACTCACTCACCACTCACTCATTCAAACAATAACTCACTCACTCACTCACTCACTCATTTACTCACTCACCACTCACTCATTCACCCATTCATTCATTTACTCACTCACTCACCACTCACTCCTTCACACATTCAGTCATTTACTCACTCCCTCACTCACTCACGAAATCCCTCTTTTGCTCCTTCATTCACTCCACCACTCTCTCACTCACTAATCACTCACTCACACATTCAGTCATTTACTCATCGATCACTCACTCACTTACGAAATCACTGTTTTACTCCTTCATTCACTCACTCACTCACTCACTCACTCACTCACTCACTCACTCACTCACTCACTCACTCACTCACTCATTTACTCAATCACGAACTACTCACTCGATCACACATTCAGCCATTTACTCACTCACTCGCTCACTCACGAAATCACTAGTTTACTCCTTCATTTACTCCATCACTCTCTCACTCATTCACACACTGATTTACTCACTCAGTCACACAATCACTTACTCAACCCCTCACTCGCTCGCTTACTCACGCATTCGCTCGCTTACTCATTTACTCAATCCGCTCACTCAGCCACGCATTTGCTCGTTTACTCGCTCACTCATTCTATTCACTCAATCGTCCAGTCACTCGCTCACTCTTTCACTCGCTCTTTTGCTCTCTCATTTACCCACATATTCTTTAATTCGTAGCGTACTGCAGCAACTATGAGTTGGTACACTGACACGACTCTCGTTGTACGATCGTCTTCTCCAGCTCGTGATGCGCATTTCATTGCGCGAGCGAGCGACAGCGTACCGTACGCGGCGAATCCGAACGGGCCCGCTTCACCCGACACCGCGAGCAAGACTGGCGGAGGAAGGGGGCGGCACGCTGTGTGCGGCGTCAGATCGATACACGTAACTTCAGAAGCGGCGTCACAACCACAATGGATCGCCGAACGCCGCGTGGGGCTGCAGCCGGGGAGAGCCCTACCCATCAGCACACACCACGCGCGGCGAAACCGAGAGGCGGCTCAGCCGTCGGACACACGCGTTGGGCGGGAAAGCACCCACTGCGCTGGAGGGGGCGACACGAGCCCGGGAGATGGCGGGAACGCCCGTGCGCCTTTCATTTGCTCGGCGCACTTGCTTGTCGTCCCCTTTGCGTTGTTATGTGCGGAGAAGTTTCGCCGCGCCGTCTCCCCATATTCGCGTTGCTTGCGATGTTTGCTTCATCTGCTGGACGGGCAGTGAATGGGCCGGGCGGTGGGGGATGTCTGGCCCGGAACTAAAGAATGACGTACGAAGAAAAGGCTTCAGCAACGCCACCGCCCTCTCTTCTACAGTAATTTTCTGGAGCGGCTTGCATTTTGTCCAGGCTTGGATTCCTCGCAGGAGACGATAAGCAACATCTTTGCCAGGAAAACTTTTTTAATCACTGGTACACAGCTTGCAGCGGTTGTGAGATTTACAGCGCTATGGGGGTTTTTGGGATGTTTGTTGTCGCAATAGATTGTGCTACTGCTTGTTCAACAAATCAATTTTTTTTTCATTTCATCATCATCATCACCAGCCTACCTACGCCCACTGCAGGGCAAATGTCTCTCCCATTTATTGTGGGGTTTAACGCGCCGAAACTACACGGGTTATGAGGCGCGCCGTAGTGGAGGACTCCGGATTAATTTTGACCACCTGTACAGCTTCAACGTGCGCCTAAATCTTGAAAACACGGGCATTCTTGCTTTTCGCCTCTATCAGAAAAGCGGCCGCCGTGGCCGGGAATTGAATCCGCGTCCTCGTGCTCAGCAGCACAACGCCACTGAGTCACCGCGGCGGGTTAGAATTTTTCTGTATGCTACATTCACCCTAATGTTAAAGGATAACAATTTTTTTATAGCTTAGCGTATCCCGACTTTAGATGAACAACCTTGATTCAACCATGCCAAAGACCGAAATGCCGGTGAAATGTACAAACGATTCAATTAGCACACACTAAACTACTCCGTCTGTTATCATATTACTGAATATGTTCATCCGCACCTCGGTGTTGGCGTTACGAATCATTAAATAGTGTCCTGCATCAAATCTACTCAGCCAGAGGGCTTTTGTTTGGTAAACTGACTGCAACTGCACAGTTCAGATAGGTATCGCACAAGTTACGAGCTCAGAGATGCTAAAAGCCGCAAAGTGTGTAGCTGTATATATCCTATCCAAAGTCACCACACACCGTAGGCAGGTTTTCGAGAGATTACGATAGACACACCATGCACAAGAGTAAGTGGTATCCGAAAACTTATAAACAACTGATAGATAGCTATAGGTACAATGCCGCTTTACCGGCCCCTTACTATCTGAGGGGTAAGGACGGGTTGACGAGAGGTGCGCTTTTTTTATTTCTACATCGACGATGATGATGACGGAAACGAAATATTCTAGCCAATGTGTCAGTAACAGCGGCGCTGACAAACAAAATCAACTCTGAAAATATTTACCTTGTAAAGCGACCGGCAATAGCCGGAGAAACCATATAACCATGCAGGGTTCTATCTAAAACACTCCTGGTTTCTACAAAGCCTTCAAAAATGTAATGGGTACTCATGCCCTTCAGTCCGCATTCCTGCTCACACGTAAGACACATCTGGGGCAGCTTGAAATTGTCTTACCCTTGGGCTGTCATCTCACTCTTAATAAGTCACCCAACCGCGCATGAACGCTGGCCAATCACAAAAAGCTGCTCTAACGAGACTGACGTGAGGAACAGCGGTATGAATATCGGCCAATATTTTTGCAAACTACACCCCAAAACATCTCCGGCTTAAAAATAAGTTCCTTTTCATTGGCGGTGTACAATCAGTAAATGAACAATAAGTAAAGGTATACTAAAGGTACACTCTTATGATAGTAAAGATGTACTGTCAGTGAATAGGACCGGGATAATGGGAGACCTATGGGAAAAACCTTTGCCCTACAGTGGGCGTAGACAGGCTGGTGAGGATAATGATGATGATGATGATGACTATCAGTAAACGTACAATCAGTAAAGGTACAAAGGTCAGTCAATTTTATTGAATTGCTGGTTGACTTTTGTTAGTTGGTCATTGACAATGACCGAGTGCCAGCTTCTCAGAACCACTCGGTAATCTTTCGTAAATTGCTCGAAGGGTCGGCGGTAATTTCTACCTAATTACTATACGATCCCGGCATACCCCTATATATTTGAAATATATATACCTCCATTGACGCCAAGACGCGCGCAACGGTAGTACCAAGGCCACCGCCACGGTTACTCCCTAACAAGTAATGGCGGACGTGTCCGTAAAGCTAATTGCAGAAGGGTCAGCGGCGGTGATGGAAACAACGTCGAAAAATCTACTTACTCTCCAAGAACAAACAGTGCCTGGCCAGCGCGACGCACTCGAAGCGAGCCTTTCTTGTTGGCCGTTCTCCTAGGACCCCGAGAGGGGAAATGGTTTATTGGTGCTCCAAGGCACGTTGTGTCGTCGTCCCGATTCGATTTATTATCGATCAGAGTGCAGGAGGCGGTGTACGAAGGACCCTTGGGCCGAAGGAGCCGAGCCGAGATTGATTCTAATGCTTTCCCCCTCGTCGCTGAGCTGCCACTCGACCCCGGCTGAGGGCTGATCCTGTCGTCCCACAAGGAGCGAGCGAGCTCGCGTGCATGCGGCGGCCGAAGGCTGCCATTCATTTAAGGGTGGCGCTCCGAAGCTTTTCTTGTCATCAGTGCTGGAGAAGGCACGTTTTCTGTCCAACATTGTTCGGAATCTCAAGACACTGCGTGGTTCATGCCGTGACTTGCATTTGCTGGCAAATCAAGCGTGGGCTATGCTATGGTAGGGCTCATTCACACCGATAGAGTCAGACCTGGCATTTTTGACCGTCGTGGTGGAACGTGCAGGCTATGGGTGCTTTCCTGCACTGCGCAGGGTTCCAATCGCGGTTACAGATACCAATACTCACTTATCGCTTTCTTCTATGGACGCAGAATAGCAGAAGAATCAGGCACGAAATGTTGCATACGTGACAGTATATACTGAATGTTTTAGCCTCGGGCCCTTTTCTTAGGTGTATAAGTTGCGACTATTGCACTTGCTGTATACCAAACCATTAAATGTCTGGCACACATTGCGAGTCATTGGTCATGACTGGCTCCTCACTAGCTTTCAGGTCTGCCCATGAGCAAACGTTCATCGTCTGCTCTTCTTTTTCTAGGAGAGAAAGAGAGAAGGCTCTTTAATGTGATCTGGTGAGGTCAGCCCTGCAGTCGGCAGGACTTGCCAGATGTGCTACAGTAAGCTGGGTTGAATGCTGTACATTGCGGATGCTATTATCGTTAGAAACAGTGGTAGTCTCCTACCACAGTGCACGCCTGTAACATGACCTTTGAACCCGCCATTTTTCCGGGCCCAACCTCAAGTTTGCCTCCCTGTTCCCAGAATACTATAATCTTCAGCTTTCAGGTGGCTTCACTTGTTGAATTTATGCGTGTATATTACTCGACTGCACACACATTCAAACTGAGGATTCTGCGTTAATACCCAGCTGAAGCCGGCGCTCTATTAGTTCCCAATGAATCTTCAACACGTCGCTTCAAAATCGCAAATCCTATAACCTCAACTGTTTCCTGGGTTTCAACCCTGCGCTGCACTTTTCTATACATCGACTGGAACCCTTCCAAGTTATTCTTCGATAGTTTATGCAATCCGCTCTTCAAGCCGATCGCAACGAACAACTGGCAGCATAAACACCTAACCTTGTTAAGTACATCGTCGGCTATCGTGATGATGGGGTCCACGTCAACGGCGTTTCAGCCAGATGGTCTACTCGGGAGCGACCACGACCACGACCACGATCTGCCCAAAGAGTGTGTATACCCCTTTTAACTTTTAAAGTTCTGAAGTGTAAAGGGTACAACGTTCACTTCCCCGTGACCCGAGTGCAGCCACATTCAACACCAAGGACCGCTGAAGAACGCCTTTGACGGCCTTGTTTCATCGCGCCTACTTCCACACGCGCTGCTGGGGTCGGAAGTAACTTGCTTGTGCAGGCCTGTGGCTTGCGCGTGTTTTGCAAAGGCATGCTTCTTGATTATCTAGATGGCGGACAGCGTCTTATATGAAGCCTTGAATGTTGAAGAAATGGAACGTGTCAATGCCTCATGATCATACCCGATCGCCAACATAACCGATGTCATAGAAAGCCTACATCATCAACTTCCGTTCAGCGAAAATCATTGAACAAACGTTATCCCCGTCAAAATAACGAAGCCCACGTACAGCGGTCCTTCCGCTATTGAAGCCTGCTTTCCGGTGGGTAGCCCTTAGGTGTCTTGGTAGGGTGTAGAAACGTTGTGCGTCTACGCTTTTGCTTATTTTCCCGGTAGCAAACCCGGCGTTGTTGTTTCGTTAACTTCCCGGCATTTCTTTTACCTCCATCCCTGTATCTCACTCGGTGCTGCACCCGTGAAGGGTAACGCAGGGACCCTTGCGCAGTTGGCGGCCTTCTAAATAAAGTAAATGCCGTTTTTGCCAATGCCGTCAGCACCGACAGCTGACGGCATTGGCGAAAACGCTTTCAATGGATGTACCAAAGCAACCCAAGTGTTAGCAGATTTCCCCGTACCGCCTGCGGTCAACATGGGGACCCCGACATCAGTCTATCCCTGACATTTCTGCACGAAACCAACACGGTGTACAGCAGTTGAATTCCCGTTATGCCGTAAGGCAATCTCTTGCATAAAAAAGAGAGTTACCACCGCAGCGGTATTGTATTCAAAGGCACGTGCCCTCGAAAAGGATTGAGAAAGTGTCCACCGCACCTGACGCCTCCAGCCATCACGGCAACTCAAGAACACTTAGTTCATTCAACTTGCACGAGTTCAACGCGCTCGGTGCTACCGAATCATAACGCCAAGGTCGGCCTTGCGTCATATTTTGTTTGAAATACGGTAATGTTAGAAAAACAAACAAGGCATAGGGTGTCGAACCGGAATTTTTTCGGGTTCGGTTCGGGTTCGGGTTCAAGCCTTTCGGGTTCGGTTCGGGTTCAGTTCCAGAGCACCTTTCCGTTCCGGTTCGAACCGGTTCGAACCGGTTCAAACGGGTTCGAAGAAAAAAAGCAGGCGTGTTTTTTTCTGTTAATTGTTTTTGCTCGGTTTTCGTTTCCTTATCAAGTCGGCATAAAAACAAAGTCATAAGGAAGGTTTCTTTGTCCAAATATTTTGTCTTCGCCAACCTAATGCGACCTTGCAACACTTTTTTCAACTTTTTTCTATATCTTGAGTGCATGCACAAAGTAGTCAACCAACACATTAGATTATGGGGTCGCAATGTGCCTCAGCCAAAAATTACTGCTATCACCTCGTCAGATAACATAGAAACTTGCTCGAAATATTTTTCTCTCCTTCCCGGTCTTCGCGTTCTTCGGCCGCTGAATGACGGCATTGCAGTGGTGTAGCGGTTGTTTGCCGGCTTTCCAGTTGCAGAATAGAACGCATTTGATAGCCACTTAAAAAAAAGTTACAAAAGCGAAGCAGAAACAGAAGGTATATCCGCAGCGACGAGCAAATCCCGCACTTTTTCCCAAATCATGCCAGGCAATAGCTGTAGTTTTCGCAAGGCTTCCAGATGCGAAGAAGAGTGAAAGCGTTTATCGAAAGTGTCTATTTATTTATGTACTGTTTTTATTTATTTATTTATTTATTTATTTATTTATTTATTTATTTATTCATTCATTCATTCATTTATTTATTTATTTATTTATTTATTTATTTATTTATTGTTGGGTTTAACGCGCCCACGCAACGCCGACGACGAGGCGCGCCATAGTGGAGGGCTCCGGAATAATTTTGACCACCTGGGGATCTTTACATGCGCCGAAATTTCGGACACACGAACGTTTTCGCTTTTCGCTGCCATCAGAAAAAAGCGGCCGCGGCCGGGAATCTAAATCGCGTCTGTGTGCTCAGCAGCGCAACGCTTTAGCCACTGAGTCACCGCGGCGAGTTTATCTAAAGTGTTCAAGAGCTCCTTTAACTGTACCTGCAAAATGTTTTCTGTGGTAGTGTGACGAGTATGTGGCGCCGACTGCCATAGCGTGGGAGGTGGCGTTTAGAGAAATTTCCTTCTGCTCATCTTTTATCTGCTAACACAGCTGTTAGAAAGAAAGAATGGATATAAAGACTCATTGGACGGCGTGCATGGGCCGGCATTGGATAGGGAAGCACCGGAGATAGGAACTTGTTAATGGCCCTTCAGCGACTGGTGACAGCAATTGGGCTCTGGGAAAGATGATAGCCAAGTGAAGTCACAAGCGGCAGTAATGATCACTTGTAGAGAGAGAGAGATAGAGAGAGAAAATGAAGTTTAATTCAATCGAGTCAAAGTTTCAGAGAGGCGACCTCATTCGAGGGGGCTGAATCGGCAGCCGTTTCCATCAAGAGCAACTGGTCTTCCAGGCCGGAGCTGGCCATGGCTCCAATTCTCTATGGAATTCTCTATGGAAACGTGGAGGTTGGGTGGATCTACGGCAAACTTGTCGCAGCCGCCTACTATGTGTTTGAGGTTCCCAGGCTCTCCACAGGAGCAACGAAACGGAGAGAGTTGTGTCCCGTCAAATAGGTGAAGCCTGGTGTTATGTGGGAAGGTGTATGCCCACAGGGTGCGGAGTAATCTTTCCTGGTTAATCGGCAGCGATTTGTGCTGGGAAGAATATGTTCTATAGAAGAGGCCAAGAGGCCATAGTGCTGAGTAACTTCCTAGTCTGTCACTGCAGGATGCATGCACTCGGGCCGGGTTTCATCAGCGCTGGCTAAGCGAGTGAAATCTCGACCCACGAGGTTGGTGATCTTGTTTGCCGGGGATGCCAGTATGAGGTGGTGCCCATACAATTGTGACTGGTCACGTTGGTGGTCTCTGATTGATCATCGGAAGTGTTGTAACATGCAATCGACTGTTGGCAAAGTTGGGCCACGCCTGCTAAGAGTCTGTTATGAGAGTTTTGGTGCCGCTTTGGCTAAGCGCACGTGCTATCGCCGCTTCCTCAGCTTGAAAGGGGCTGTGTTCGGGGTTTGAGATGCTACACGTGTGGGGGCTGCAGAACGGTAACACAAAGAGAAGGTATTGAAGATTGCTATCGGGCGTCTTTGCATCAAACCAGTTGATCGTCCCTCCCTTTTTTTCTTACAGTTTAGTTTCTTTCCAACGGTCTCCCCTCTAATATACACACGTTTTGAAAAGCCTTTGATGAATATAAAATATGCATTAGGCAATTAGTTATTACCTTAGTCCCAGATGTCAATGTTAATATAGCAAAACATAATAGCGCAATACTGGCATACAGAAAGACCTGTTATAGCATTCAGGCGTCGTCACATAACTTTGCGGGTACTTTGTGCGTGACAAAATTTCATGATTGGTCGAGAAGGAGAACGCTGCTAAATTTCTAAATGCCAAGGATCCCAAAGTTTGGTCCGACCGTCGAATCCGGCTTAACTGACCCGCTAATTTCTTTATTCCAAAATAATCAACACGCCAGTCCCACTAATTCGCATTAGCTCATTCACTCACCTAATTTCATTTCATTTCATTTCATTTCATTTCATTTTATTTCCTTAAAGACCCGCGAGGGGGAATTACATAAGGGGTGGGTAATTGTAATGACAAACATAGAAGCCAAAGATTTTAACAAAGGAAATGCTTATTAATGTTTTCTATGAAGGATGATGGGCAGGTAATGGTTGCGATTTCGCTGGGAAGGCCATTCCAGTCTGGCGCGGTACGCGGAAAAAACGAGGCAGAAAAAGTACAAGTCCGGGAACGTGGCCGAGCAACTTGAAGCAAACGGCTCGTGCGGTGAGATATGCGTGTTGCGGGAACGACATAAGGTGGGGCATGCAACGGACTATGAAAAATTTTGTGGAACAAAGACAGGCTGGAAATACGACGGCGAAGTTCTAGATCCGGTAAACCAGATTCTGATTTCAATCCAGATACGCTGACAGTGGAAGAGTATGAACAGTGAATAAATCTAGCGGCCCGGTTTTGAAGCGATTCGATGGCATGTGTAAGATAAGATTGTCTAGGGTGCCAAATGGGCGATGCGTATTCTAGTTTCGGTCGAACAATGGATTTGTATGCTTCTAATTTTACGTGTTGTGGATCGAGGCGTAAATGGCGTTAAGAAAACCCAGTGTTTTATTTGCAGATGAAATGATGTTAGTAACGTGTATGTTCCATGAAAGATCCTACAAAGAGTGACGCCCAAATACTTGTATGACTGAAAATTTTCTAAGGGGATGGCATTAACTGTGTACGGATACACAAGCGGCATGCCGCGGCGGTGGAATAAAGCGACTTTACATTTACTGGGGTTAAGTTCCACGAGCTAGCGCTCGCACCATTCCTGGAGGCAGTTTAGGTTGGCTTGTCACCCCAGTCTACCCGCTAACCCGCACTGATCGACTTCAGTCCATCCGCCTAAGTTTAAGGTTGAGCAGATTCAAGATAACATGAAAATGCCGTCAAATATACTTTAAAAGTAGAAATTAGGATTCCCCTTTTTTTAATATCTCATGTTCTCTTATAGCAGTAACTAACGGACACAACGGCACTGTATACAAGAAACAGTGACGTTAATTTTGAGAACTGCGAGTGTTGGTGTCTCAGTGCTGTTTGTATATAACTGCCCATTGAAACTAGAATAAGTGGGAGATATGAATTTATTGTTGATGGTGTCCCTGAAGGCCTTCACAAGCGGACAGGTATGCATGCGAATTAACAAATGAAAACTTTACACGATTTTAAACACCATGTAGATAGAAACCATGAAGATTATTCCATGATATGTTGCCTCGCAATATGCGTTATAACTTAAGTTATGCTAAATGTAAAAGATAATTGGGAGAGATGGGCAGTACCTAACGCAAACTGATAGTATACACGGGCAACTTTACAATAAATTGAGGGCAATAATTAGAAGAGAACGTGATGGGCCTTGGGAACTGCAGAGTACGCAAAATATTTCATGGTTCTGTCTGGCGAGTGGCAAAATATCTTCAGACGCAAGGTAGGGTACCGAAATGGAAAACTAGAAATGACATTTTTGAGGCCCCGGAACCGGTTCGGAACGGTTCCTTCGATTCGTTCCGGTTCGGGTTCAGTTCCAAAATGGCGGAAACAATACGGTTCCGGTTCAGTTCCGGTTCCGGGCAAAAATTCGGGTTCGGTTCCGGTTTTCGGTTCGGTTCCGGTTCCGGTTCGACACCCTGGATATGATGTGTGTGGGCTTAAGAAGGCTTGCCACACCTGCCATCCGTTGTCTTGCGTGATCATCTCAAAGCCTAAGATGAGTCTCCGAAAAAAAAATTTCCATTTTTCTCGCCGGATCGAGTCAAACGTTCCTTTACGAGCGGCCACGTCAAAATGAACGACAAATCTTGCCTATGAGCGCAGCTCACTGGTTCTCCGAACTGGGAAGCTTTCAGCTAAATGGTCTATCCTTCTGGCTTGCGAATATGAAAGCAGGCTTTACACGAGGGATAAATTTGGGCATTTCCTTTCTATACAAACCACCTCCGAAACGAGCGTACATGCCCTTGACGACTCATGTTTCCGCTGATAGTGGGGAAAGCCTTGGCCAAAGCTTTCCAGGAAGGCTCCCTAAACTACGGGGGCTTAAAAAATAGTTTATTCCCTTCATTCCTCCTCCCTCCCCCAAAACCCGAACCCATACACCTTTTTTATGCCTGTTCAAGAAAGTTCGTAACCATGACCAACTACGTCATTCGTGCTTTTCACCAAAAACAAAAAAAAAAAGAAAAGAGTGTGGCCTAGGGGGTGTCCCGAACTTGCTTGCCCTCCAGACACTTGCCCTCCCCTTCGTCTCTTCGGCGTCACCTCGTCTAGAGCCAAAGTGGGCCGTCCGCCACTCCACT
>NW_027526460.1:73403345-73562514 GCF_048455015.1 Haemaphysalis longicornis | reverse complement strand
AGAAGAAACAAACGAGGCACAGATATGATATGTGTGGGCTTAAGAAGGCTTGCCACACCTGCCATCCGTTGTCTTGCGTGATCATCTTAAAGCCTACGATGAGTCTCCGGAAAAAGATTTTTCCATCTTTCTCGGCGGATCGAGTGAAACGTTTTTTTACGAGCGGCCACCTCAAAATGAAAGACAAATCTTGCCTATGAGTGGAGCTCACTGGTTCTCCGAACTGGGAAGCTTTCAGCTAAATGGTCTATCCTTCTGACTTGTGAATATGAAAACAGACTTTACACGAGGGATAAATTAGGGAAATTTGGGCATTTCCTTGCTCTATCAACCACCTCCGAAACAAGCGTACATGCCCTTGACGGCTCTTGTTTCCGCTGATAGTGGGGAATGCCTTGGCCACAGCTTTCCAAGAAGGCTCCCTAAACTACGGGTGCTTAAAAAATAGTTTATTCCCTTCATTCCACCTCCCTCCCCCAAAACCCGAACCCATACACCTTTTTTATGCCTGTCCAGAAAGTTCGTAACCATGACCGGCGAGGTCATTCGTGCTTTTCACACAAACAAAAAAAGAAAAGAGTCTGGCCTAGGGGGGTGTCCCGAACTTGCTTGTCCTCCAGACACTTGCCCTTCCCTTTGTCTCTCCGGCGTCACCTCGTCTCGAGCCAAAGTGGGCCGTCCGCCACTCGACTGTGCCGAGCGGATTTATGCCATCGTTGCCCAAATCCTGTTAAGGAGAACCCGACCAGAATTAATCCCGAATTCCGCCCAGATGGGAACGGGAGGGGAAGGGGCAGGTCCAGCCGCCAAGACGACGACGCCGCACACGTACCCAACAATGGCGACAATAGGGGGTACACGGAGGAGGTTATGACCATGGTCTGAGAAGACAGACAAAAGTGGATATCGAGGGAGGAGAGGGGCATAGGGAACAAAAGGAGACAAATGCTGCACCACCAACCCTTAGATATCAAAGCCCGCGACATGTGAACCATTATGTAAATACGGTGTTAACTGAGTGTATCTCCTTCCAAACGATCCAATCGGAACACTATCATTGAAGGTGCGAGAAGTTCACGGTACCGACGGTTGAAATAATGGTAACAATGGTACCAATTGGCATTACGACGTAGCGGGTGTCGACTGTACTGATTGACGACGTCACGTGGACGTCAGTCTGCCGGCAGCGGCGGCTTGGGGTTCTGTAGGGGGCCACTTAGCCCGGGTTCGATATCAATTGGATTACAATGGGGCGGTCGCCGGCGTACCGGCAGGCTATAAGGCGGGAGCCACGAGCACGGGGATGAGTGGGAGGTGGAGGGCGAAGCCGAGGGCTCGGACGACGAGGATCTGCCGGCCGCGTGTCATCAGAATCCGGGAACGCGATGAGCCGCGACATCCACGAGCAGCCGTGCTTTGCTCGTGGGTCAGCGAGCGTGAGGCGATGCTCCGGGAACCGTGTTCAATCTGTGAGATATGACGATGCGGTGGGGACGCGGATACGCGCGATGCTGGACCGCAGGCCCCTCCCTATAGTGAGGCCAAGAATGACAAACACGAAGAAAAAGAGAAAAAAAAGTTGGCGTGTCGGACTCGATGACGCGAGTTGCGCGGTGTCAAGCCTCTTTTGCGATCAGTCCAAATTCCACCCTCACCCCTCCCTGCGCAAAACTTTTGCATTTGGCTGCGCCTATAGAGGCTACATATTTTTTGCATTGTGCAGGCTTTTTTTTTTTTTGTCAGTTGAATTCTCGCTCACGAAAAGTACTGGCCCGAAGTGGCTGAGCACAGGGTTCCACGCACTAAACGTGACTCGTGAGGTTAAGAAACACCTTCGAGCGGAGCACGCATCATTGCGCAACACTGTTTACATGCAGTTCATGAATCAGAGCCTAAAAGAAAAGACATCAACGTCTGCCTACAGGGCGGGTGCTGTGAAAAAAAGGTGCCTTGTCTCGTGGTCTCATGTTCTTGAGCAGCGCACTGCCCCTCTGCTTCGTCATCATTGCGGATACGTGTAGGCTCTTAAGTGCAGTGGCAGCGCGATGGCGGGAGAAGAAATCGACTCGTTGTCGACTTGTCAGGAATTGTCACTTGTGTTTGACAATTCGTGTTTGATGATCTGTGACACTCATCACTTCTAGGCGTATCATTATCGCGAAGTCCTGGCACCACAATTTCGCATCACATTCGCGTAATGCAAGAAAACGTGCGTATGTATTGTGTATATAAGTTCATACACGCTATAGACGTATTGATGCTGCATTGTAGGCGCCTATACTGTGGATGGGATATTTTTCACTGAGCGCACGTGGGGCCTTTCACTGCTTGTAGTTTCTTATGTGATCTCTATTGTATACCTCTGGGTTTCTCAAGGCACCGAATATACATTTCCATTACCACAATATTTCAGAGTAGCCAGCTCCTCTTTCGGTTAGCGCTAATCTCTCCAATAAATTAACATTTCTCCTTTCTCTATCCTTATCTCTTCCAGCAGCATTCGTAAGATTTCCGCTGTGTTCCCGCATTAAGGATTTGAATAAGCATATGCCTTTTCTGTAAGGTCTGCAAAGTGGACTATTCTAACAGCCTGCAGAATTAACCTTTCAGTGGACACTGTTGACAGTTAATACTACGCCTTACCAAAATAGGTTGCAGGCCGGGGAACTCCAAAGGCGTGTAATCTGAGTCCGAAGTTACTGAACCAGCCCTGGAGCCATACCGTATTTCCCGCCGAAGCGCAGCGCTGAGATAATGAGAAACTCGACAGCGTTGTTCCCTTGTAGCCCCTTTAAGACCACGTTAATGAATATGCCGCCTTCCCCACATTTCGATATTCGATCTCATCCCCTCGGGGGAACCATTGGCACAATGGAATTTCGGCTGAAGCAGAAATCGCTCAGTGCTGAGGTAAAGTCCGATATCCGATTTTTTTGGGAGAAATTTGATGAGAAATTGGGAAAACAGGGCTACCGCAAGAAACTTTGTTTTCCGTGTCAAGGAAAGAAAATAATACGCAGCAGATAAAAAAATCAGGGTAGCTTGCACTCACGCGCAAGACTTGAATAGCGATAGTTGTAGGTGATCATTGATGGACACAAAATTTAGCTTTAGTATCGTTGTGGTGTCGTGGTTGACGTCGGCGACATGGCATTTCAATGACCTTGTGTTGAGCAAGGCCAGAGCCAGCTCGTCGTTTTAGTCGACGTTTTAGTACGCAGTCTGCAAGCGCGACTTATCGTCTCTAGCGGATGCTTTGCACGGCGAGCCTCTCGAAGCGCGGCCTCTTCCGCGGCCGTGCGAACTATCCGCGGCCGGGAAATGTGGAGTCAATGATCACCAACAGCAGCTTCGACATTCAAGTCTTCTGCGGTACAGAGCGCATGCGCACGACTCCACGAAGACGACCGAATGAGAGGCGTACGCTATGACGTGTCTTTCTCGTCCCGCCATAATACAGGGGCGCTGATTTTTTTTTTTTTTTGGCTAATGTTAACCGATCTCCTTAAGTGGGTGTGCTTGGTTTGACGAACGTTCGCCCGAGGCACGCGTGCAGGAGCACTCGGCATTTTCTTGGTATTTTTAACTGCGGACACCCTACACCAACGATTTACACAACAGCTTCGCTGTTGAAATGAACATCCATAATTGTAATTATCCCCCCCCCCCCCCTTAGGAACGTACGCGTGTTCCTCATCAAAGCATCGTCGATAGAAAACTCACTGCACCAAGTACACTCAACGCGTTTCTTTTAAGGTGAAGTCCGTTAGGAGCTGGGGCTGTTGGTGTCTTCTGTCGTCGTCGTAATAACCGTCTCATGTAGTCACGGTGCTAAAACATCGGGACACGCGTTTACGCCATGCGCTAGAATGCTTCGTAACCCGTACTAAAAAACACCGGGGCACTCGTTTGCGTTTCACGCTAGATAGCGTCGTGCTTCAAAGACACCAGACTTTTGCAGCAAAGCTGTCTACCTCTACCCCCCAAAGGTTTCATCTCCGTTGGCAAAAACGCCAAGGCGCCAAGAATACACTTATACACTGCAGGCTTCACTCCTTCCCATGTTTCACTTTGGTGGAGATGGAGAGGGAATTTTTTTTATCTTCGGTTATTTGCAACGCCTTTTTCCCGACCTTCATCGCGGAGCGTTTAAGCATCTGGGCTGTCAATTTATCAACTGTTCCGGCTCCTCGCCGTCAGTATACACAGGTGTTACCCAGAGTCATTTACCTGGCTTATTTCTCCTTATTCGTTCATCCTTATCCATTACTGTCCCCACGACACGGAAACTCAACCTGCAAAGTGCCCCAACAGAGAAATTGTTGCGAGAGGTCAGCTTTGTTTAAAGAACTTTGAAGGAGAGCCGCTCCGCATGCCTCTTTGGATGATATATTTTTTCCTATAGGTCATTGGATCACCAGGAGAGACATTTTGCGCCTGATCCTCGGGTTTTTAAGGGACACACGCCTCAGTGACTCCGGGTGATTTCCCGCGAATAGCGGCAAGGTGTTGATCGAGGGAGCAATTGCCGGCATATGACGCAAGGCTAGATCCCTCCGTTAATAAATATCATCACCACTACCACCATCAACCCTTAATAGCCACCTACCATCGCTTTTCTGTAGCGTTCAGAAACTTGTTTGTTGTTGTCCTCGATGCTTTCGTCTTCCATCCCATGCCCTGTTACCACGTAGCAACAGAGCTGGCATAACGCGATGACACTGATTAGTCTACGGAATAACGTCGTGGATTGCGTCTCCCGCTCCTGTTGCGCCTGTTTTCCTCGTGTCTTGCCCATTCCCGCGATATGAGGGCCCCCCATCGCTTTCGCTGAGATTGCCCTTGAACACCACCGGCTTTCCACACAGCCCGATATTGGCTCTGATGCGCGATCGCGAAGCCCGACTTGATTACATACCGGGCGCAACTGTTGCGCAACGAGTGCACGTCAGAGCGCTGGGTTCTTAGCACGTTTCCAGCCTTAGTCAACCAATCTTATAAGAACAAGCCCCAACTACTTTATTTTCCTGCCCATTTCTCTTCGCTGAATGTCATATCGACCAGCAAGCCAAGCACACCGAGCGCGAGATTTTCTCGCGCGAAGTGCCAGTCACGGTTCACTTTTTGGTCGGGCTAGTAACTTTCTTTCTGCATGCCTGCGAAGTGTTGATTTTGGCTAGAGTTAAAAGCAATGTCCATAGCTGCTGCCATGAGCCAGTTAATTATCATTCTTTGTAACTGCAGCAATATATATATATATATATATATATATATATATATATATATATATATATATATATATATATATATATATATATTTATATATATATATATATATATATATATATATATATATATATATATATATATATATATATATATATATATATATATATATATATATAATATATATATATATATATATATATAATATATATATATATATATATATACAGAAAATAAGGGTTGGCAGTCAAGAAAACCTCGGAAAGCAAAGGGGAGGTTGTGGTGGGTCATAGAAAGAGATGAAGAATTTTTTGAGTCGAAAAGAAAGTGGTGAAAAAATGCCCGGCGGGTGGGATCCGAACCCACGACCTCCAGAATACCGGTCTGGTGCGATAACAACTACGCTACCGGCGGGGCTGTTTCCCCAGCACTTTCTCGGTTATTTATGTTAAGGTATTTTTGTTTCCTGCACTTGGGGGTGGTAGCCAGCGCCACTCGGACTACTCGGGGTGAAGGGGACCTTCTTTTTAACCCCCGGGCCGTGACTCGAGTGTCTACGACATGTCGAGAGTGGTCGACCAGCGTTGAACCCTCTTAAGCTCCCTTTGGCACCAAGACTGCCAGAACAGAGGCCCTCGCTAAGCGTGTAGCGAATCAGAAAATGGGAAATGAGGGGCTCCGTGAAATAAGACAGAAAATAAGGGTTGGCAGTCAAGAAAACCTCGGAAAGCAAAGGGGAGGTTGTGGTGGGTCATAGAAAGAGATTAAGAATTTTTTGAGTCGAAAAGAAAGTGGTGAAAAAATGCCCGCCGGGTGGGATTCGAACCCACAACCTGCAGAATACCGGTCCAAAAAAAAAAATATATATATATATATATATATATATATATATATATATATATATATATATATATATATATATATATATATATCATTTGTCATACAGCGACTTCTGGTGGTGAAATGCTCTTACGAAGCACATGGTGGTGAACCACGGGTGGCACACCACACCCGTGTTTCATCACCGTGTGCTTCGTATGAGCATGTCACCCCCAGAAGTCGCTGTATGACAAATGGTCTGCAAAAACAAAAACAAAAAAACAAGCAGGCGAGCGAGAAAGGTAGAGCAGAAAGATAAAGACTCGCACTTTCACCTTTTGGCCGCCAAACGGCTCTTTGTTTCTACCGGCCTATCTCCATTTAGAAAAAAGGGGCGAAGGAAACGGGAAATGAAGAATGCACGAACGAATGGAACTCTGCAGGCAACGTGCAGAACCGGAAAGCAGGGCCGCGAAAGAAAAAAAGAAAAAGCGGTCGGAGAAAAATCTTGCCACTCGCGAAGCGACGAAAAGTGCGCACGAAATAGCGTCTTTATCAAACCGCAACCGTTTTCCTCCCCAAAGGCAGCAGCTTCAGCAGGAGCGCCCATGCCGTGCCATTCCTGCGCCGTTTCTACCGTGTCTTGCATTCAACGTGTAGTCAAGCGCAGAATCACCGCTCATATACGAGGCATCCTGGCGTCTTTCTGCTTTCATCGTCGCCTTCTCGTCAATTCATCGGATTCGTCCGACTAGGCGCTACAGCGGTTCGAAATCTTGCTAGTTATGGTGAAGGAGCAAAATGCTCGTCGTCTAGCTTACGTCTAGTAGCGCTTCCGTTCCGGGCTTCTTGACCTGGGCGGTGACGAGCGAAGGAGGAGGTTGTGTCGGCGCCATAAACAGGTCCTGGGGCCCCGCACCGCTCGGCGCTCTTGTAATCACGGCCCGAAATCTGAAACTGGGCCGCAAATCATTCCGTTCGCCGAGATTGGGAACCAGAGTCCGGCCGCCTGCCGCCACACGTTTCGGTAATTAAAGCGAGCGCGCCCGCGTGGGCCCGCGGTTCCCGGCGGAGCAGCCTGCGGACCTGTAGCCTCCTCCTCCCCCTCCTCCCACCATCCTGCTCCTTTCTTCCTGGCTGGCCGGCTTAATGCCGGGGGAGCCATTAAGTTGCCCACGGCGCTCGCCGCTGGCCGTGTTGTTCCTTGGCTCCGCTCCTTCGTACTCCTCGGCTGCCTTCTTAAAGCAGACGGCGTGGAACAAGAAAAAAAAGAAACGACAAAGCCGGGCTTTCGCATTCAGAGTCACAAGCCCCGCGGGCATTCGACCGGTGTTCTCAGTCATGCCAATCTTGCGGCCGAACCTGCGCTGCTTTTCTTTTTCTTATTTTAAGAAGGCTATATTTGTTTCATTGTGGTTTGTGGTTGTAACGACCTGACAAGCACATCTGCGTTGTGTCAAAACTGGTGGTAGTCGTTTCGCCCAGCGGGCTTGTGTCCGAACGGACGGGTTATTTTCCCGTATACATCCAGCTTCAGCAGAGCACGAGATTGGGTTGAACTGCCGCCTAAGAAGATGTCGACGACTTCAGATTAGGTCATTTGTGAATGAACAGACCCTAGGCCGGAAGACGCCGAGGAGATGAAGAGCGCTAATGAGAGGTCTTCGCCTCAACGAAGGAATACGGTAGGTGCGCTATTAAAGCTGCTTCCGTCGGCGAAAAAAGGGGCTACGTAATCAAGCAAACATGGGTCGGAGGTTGTAAAGGGTGGATAAACATCAACTATTTTTTCTCTTTTCTGTGTTTTTTTATTTATCACGTAGCAGCTAAATGTACCCCAACTTTGTTTGCATGCGAAATGTGTGGGAAAAGCACCCTCCGGTGCAAATCTCAAAAGCTCACTAAACCTACCTACCGAATACCTGTTCTGAATAGCACCTGAATACGTCCTCAATACCTGTTCTGAACACCTGTTACTGAATACTAGTTTTTTGTGTGTGTGTGTGTGTTCACAAAAAGAACATAGTATATAAATTGAAAAGGGTGAGAGGGTAAAAACAGACACATTGGATTTGAATGTTGTATTAGCTCTAAAAATGGCGCTGATTTGTACGTATTACTTCACATATTCATAATGGAGTAAAGGTCTAATTTCCATAAGGCTCTCAGCCGCGACGCAGTCTCGTAAAAGAACTGTGCGTCGCCGGACTGCAGTAAGACGTCCAGGCCTGTCGCTGTGCTGGCTTCACTGCAGCGCGCGGAGCATCCGCGGGTGAGCTCACTGCGGAGTAACTTTTTTCGCCATTAAAAATATTCTCGGCTCAGTAAACTGCGTGCCTGATTCGCAACAATACCCACAAGCGGAATGAAAGTTAGTATTACGGGTGTGGCAATGCGGGAAGTGTGGTGTTGGGAGCTTGTGTGGGTGCGTGTGTGTGAGCGTGAGTTTGTGGGGAAAATAGTGACGTTTGAAACTGGCGCCATATGTGGGCGGCAGCGTGCCCTCGACGGGCGTGGTAGGGACAAACAACAGGAGACACGCTGGTTACTTGTATACCACACTGCAAATTACTTGTAGAAGGGCCGTCCAAGTCGATATAAGAACAATAAAATTAAACTTCAGTTCTAAACATTAGGGGTGAAGCCCTTTTGAGGCTGGGGCTGTTGGCGTCTCCTGTCGTCGTCGTTATTGTCGTCCCACGTAGTCACGGTACTAAAACACCGGGAAACTCGTTTACGCCTCGCGCTATAACGTAGCCTGTACTAAAAAACACTGGGACGCTCGTTTACGCCTTGCGCTAGATAGCTTCGCGCTTCAAAGACAAGAGACTTTTACAACAAAGCTGCATACCTCTACCCCCCAACGGTTTCATCTCCGTTGGCGAAAACGCCAAGGCGCCAAGAATGCACTTATAACCTGCATGCTTCGCCCCTCCCCAGATTTCACGTTAGTGGTGATGGCCCGGGATTCTTCTCCTTGAACCAAACCGCTCACGCGCATCGTCACAGAACTGTCCCACTGAACCAATGGTTATCCTCCTCTCACGCGAATGCCCTTGACCGCACCATTCCTTGGGTCCCTCTAATAAGGAAGCGTGCCCCCGAATCATCCTGGTCAATGTCACCCTCATCAATCATCAGTTTGGAACTCCTACACATACACATACAAAGCACACGGCCCACATAAAATCCGCACGTTGGAATCCTAGATTTCTCGCTCCTCGTTCTCAGCCAGAAATGTCTTCCTCTAACCGCTTTCTTTCTTTCTTTCTTTCTTTCTTTCTTTCTTTCTTTCTTTCTTTCTTTCTTTCTTTTTTTTTTCTTTCTTTCGTGGTCCCTGTTCCTTCGGAAATTCTCACGGGAAAAGCGGAGGATCGGTTTCCTCGGGACTTTTCTGTACATCTTCATTCTCTGCCACTTTCCAACCCTGCTCAAAAGTCGGATCGTTTTCGTTCGAACTGTACGTCGTCTCTTTGAGCTGCGGTTTGCGTAAAGCGAGAAGACGAAGGGAAAAAAAAGTGTTCCGTACCAACACCGAGACGGTGGCGCCGGGCTAAGTATGCCCGTTTCTTTCTCTGGTAGTCGCTGAAGAAATATTACCCTGTCATCGCGGCTTCCTGCTTTTCCAATCCGTTCGTTTAAAAAGGGGGTTAGACCGAGCGACGCCGACATGCAGATTCCTCTTTGAATTGATTTGCTCTTTTCGACTTTTTCTGAATGCTTTATCGCCTTTAAAGTCGCTTTATGACCGCAAGAATTGCGCTTGCACGATTTTTATTTTCGGTATTTCTCCTTCCCCGCAGCGTCGATTAAATGTCTCACCGTTCTAAAAGTTGCGTCGAGATTGTCACCGTATATGAGCAACCGTGGGCCCTGCTTGACCGGCAAATTGTTCGTTCAAAGCGAAGCAATAGATCGGGATAGATATATATGGCAAGTGCGGGGATTCTACCTACTCGCCCTACTGAAACGTTCCGTATATATGGAATTATGCGAATACGGAGCTCATAAGTAGTATGATGCCCCCAAGCGCACCTAAAGTAAACATTAGTTTAATAAACAGGAGAATCATATTCGTTCACACAATAAGACGTTTGGCACAGTTTTCGTGTTTTTATCTTCAATATTAAGCAAAATCACGCTCCGTATGTTTTCCGTATACTCCGAATATACGGAAGTCATACGGACAATGATTTGGCGGTTCTAGTAAACCTACAGACATAAAATCGGTGTCAAATTTTTCGATAAGTATGCAACATTTTATTTTCATGTGTTTCTAAAAAAATATTCCTTGTTTTGTGGCAGCGTTGTGTCATTCTGGGAAAGTACTGCGTATTCCCATATTTTCGTATATACAGAACCTTTCAGGAGGGTGAGAACGGAATGTCGTGAAAAATGGCAAGGTAAATAGTTGCTAGACTGTCCTCTGAAGGGTTGTACTACCGAGGCCAGCATACAAGTATCGTCATCATAATAATAATAATAATAATAATAATAATAATAATAATAATAATAATCATTCCGCTCAGGTCCACTGCAGGACGAAGGCGTCTCCCATTGACCTCCTACACCTCCTGTGCTGCGCCACTCGAGTCCACAGTTTACCCCCAATTTCTCTATTTCATCCCTCCATCGTGTTATTGGTCTTCCCCTTCTTCTAGACCCATCTCTAGGTATCCACTCCGTTACCCTAATCATACGCCGGTTGTCGGTTCGTCTCACTACATGGCCAGCCCGAGTCCATTTCTTTTTCTTTATTTTAACTATGACATATTCTGCTCTATCAGGTAGCTC
This sequence comes from Haemaphysalis longicornis, assembly GCF_048455015.1. Classification (NCBI taxonomy): domain Eukaryota; kingdom Metazoa; phylum Arthropoda; class Arachnida; order Ixodida; family Ixodidae; genus Haemaphysalis; species Haemaphysalis longicornis. The sequence continues at coordinate 73,551,675 of NW_027526460.1, read as the reverse complement.
GTTTCCTGTCCGTGAGTGCAATCTGAGCGGCACACGCACACCGTGAGCGCCAACTTTTTTTTTTTTTTGCCCGGTAGTTTCGTTTTCCTGTGTCGTGCGACTATTTATTCCTGTACATTCTTATGTAGACCTGTCAGAGCTACATGTAAGGGCATTAAACGATTTACGCATAACACGTTCAAACTTGAATTCTCACCGCGTGTGCTGACTACTTTTTGAGTTGTTATTAACAGCGGAGCTGTTGTACAAGTCGGAAGTTAGCCGTTGCGGGACAAAATACCAAGAAAATGTCGACCGCTCATGAGCGCGTGCCTCGCGACCACTGCCGAGCGTCCCTGACATGCGCAGTGGCTTTAGCAAAAAAAAAAGAAAAAAAAGAAACAGTCAAAAACCCCGAGGAGAGAGAAAATTCCGAGCGCTCGTGGGCGAGTGCCTCGCGGCTACCGCCGAGTCCCCGGCTCGCGCAGTGTTTTAGCAAACCGAAAAAAAAAACTCCAGCGTGGTTGTCAAGCGCTACCGCGCACGTAAAAAAGAAACCTGAAAAAGAAGAAAGAAAAGAAAGAAGAAAAAGAAAGATGAAAACACATCCTGCTTGTGAGACGTTACTGCAGCCGCCGCCTTCTCTAGAAGCCATTATGGATAATTGCTGCCGTGGCTACGAGTGTGTCAATCCTTCCCGAGACAACTTGCCGATTCCACCACCGCTTCCTCGAGTCGAGGACGAAGAGCTGGTGGAAGTCTACAACGCTGAGGATGACTTCGCATCCACCACTCACCGCTGAGAAGACGACGACCTCTTCGATGCACATGAGGACGATTAGTAGCACAGCAACTATAGCAACAAACACTGATACCAAAACTTAACTATGTGTCCGGCAATGCTGTGGGCATGTCCTGTTCTTGCCATGGAATAGAACAGAATAACGCGCCGTCGTTATTCGCACTGCTCTCGCGCAGCACCGAACTGCTCTGCCGATAGACTCTGCCCACAACGGGTTCGAGAGCGAGCCACGAATCTCCCCGCGCGTGCGCGTTGTCAGTCATTTCATTGGGAAGCGATATCTTTCATAGTACAGGGGTTTATTACGCGGACAACCACGATACAAACGCTACACTGCACTACGCGCCCAGCCCCTGGGGCATACACCCGTCAGCGGGTGCCCAGCCCGTAGTCAGGCAGCAGTGAGCGTCCGCCGGCGTTGGCCGGCCGCGACGCTCGCTGAAATAGGGGAAGGGGGCTCCCTGTGGCCGCTACACAATTCAAGCCACTGGTCTCGACCGGGTCTAAGCATCGACGCTCGTCCGCTGACCTTAGACGGCGCAAGCCGTCACAGCGCGGGTGCGGGAGCAACCCACCAAGGAGTGGAATATGCCCGGAGAGTCGCCGGACATCCTAGATAAACGCGCTGACGCAATTCAAGGCATGCGCGAATAGACACGGTGGGTGCCGTGACCCACGGAAGTGGGAAACAACGGCCCATGCAGGAAACGGCCAAAAGTGGCCGAAAGGCATTTATGTACCGTGAGATCGCTGCGCGTCCCAAGGACGGTCTCCGGGGAGTCTCCTGCGCGCATCCCTCGTCGCCTCGCAGGGAGACGAGGGAGGCGCGCGAGGATCGCCCTCACCCCACCAAGGAGGATGACGTCGCTAGCGCCTTCTCGCCCCGATTGGAGCTTGACCTCCACAATACTAATCTACAACAGCGTCGCCATTCGAGTCTTGCGCGTGAGAGCAAGCTTCCCTGACGTTTTTGTTCCTGGTAGCGAAAGTAGTATGTCAGCCCTGGCTGTTCGGCTTATTCGGCTTCTATTTCACTCCCGCTGTGGTGGCTCAGTGGCTGTGGCGTTCTGCTGCTGAGCACAAGGACACGGGTTCGATTCCCGGACGAGTTGGCCACTCTTCTGATGGAGGCAAAAAGCAAAGAAGCCTGTGTGTTCGAGATTTCGGCGCACGTTAAAGATACCCAGGTGGACAAAATTAATCCGGAGCCCTCCACTACGGTGCGCCTCATCGCCTGTGTAGCGTCGGAGCGTTAAACCTTACAATCAATGAATCAATCCATTTCACAAAAATCAATGGGCAGTAGTACATTTAGTGGGAATGCGGTTTAATTACTCTAAGGCATGGTTTCTCAAAGTGGGTTCCGCGAAACCTTGGGGTTCCGCAGGCCCCTCCTCAGGGTTCCGCGAGCCACTGATACATTTTCCCTGGTTCCGCAGTCGCAAAGTCTTATATGATGAACTTGAGGTGCGATCGATCTAAGGAACCTCCATTACTCACGCCCGAGTGTCAGTAAGCACATCTCGGCGCATAACAGAAACGCGCGAGCTGCGCAATAAATCTCGCCAGCAGCTTGTAGCCAGCCAGACTCCGAAAACGGGCCACGTGGTTAAACTATTGCACTTTAATCTCGGCCTTATATTTCCCCCATGCGCATTTCTCCTGTTTGGAGATAGGTGCCGCTAGCGTACGCATTCGCGTAAAGTCGACGGGAATAAACGATACCCTTGCTTGCTTTAGAATTTATTGCACGTCAATGTAGCATGAACGGAATGAAAAATGGCGGAAGGGGAGGGGGGGGGGGGTTCCTTGGCATTTAACGGAACTTAACAGGGTTCCCTGGGACCAACATGCTTGAGAACCTCTGCTCTAAGGTTTAACAATTAGCCTTCATTAGAAAGTCTCGTCCCTGTTTTTATTTGTTCCTTTTCATTATTAGTTGCATAATAGATTTCACATTTGAGTCATGCAAACATTTCCGCGCGGCAGGAAAATTAGGCGTTCATTGTCACTAACGCCGGCGGTCTGAAGAGAATGGTTTCACCTATGCGCGTTCGCCGGTTTTCGCGCGGGTTTCTGTTCTATTTTTTTTCTACATTCCACCACAGACATTCTATGTGTACAGTAAGGTATTGCACGTTGCAGTGTAATGCCATTATCGCCGAACTAAGTAAGCGAAAACACACTGCGACAACCGCATATTCCGAGCAGTACCCCGTCTAGACGCAAGGCTAGCTTTACCAACCGCCCTCGTCTGATGTCAACGGCATCCGTTGCTGCACTCAGCGTAGCTTCCACAGATGGCGTTAGTCACAGTTCCATCCGAGTGTTTTCCTAATCCCTCCAGCCCCGGAGAACAAAGCTCAATACTCGGCCCTTCAGTATTCGCTCGGTCGCCGTGCCGTCCACTAATCGATAGACAGCAACACCTTATCACAGCATCCCTCCAAGCTTTCTTGCGCCGTCTCGGAGGGGATAGAAACAGGCGATTCGCAGGCACGGCAGGCAACGACTTTCGTCATAATGTCCACCGACCTTGAGACGGTACCCCAACAATCGAGATCCTACCGTCGCGAGCGCAAATTTGCCGATGCGCATTCGCTTTCACCCCGCGTACCACTTCTTTTCCACGCGGGAACACCTCTGTGCGTTGTCCGATATAACTTGTTTTGTTTTATCCGCCCCCCCCCCCCCCCCCCCCCCCCTCCACCTTCGCCTAAAATCTCCCGCGCTCCTCTCTCCGTCGGCGGTCAGTCCATTGCCGTCGCAAGTCGTTGCAACAGCGTCCTCGTTTCTCGAGTGCGCGCTCATTTTTATGCGTTCCTCTCTCCCCACCACTCCTGATCGGCATCTGACAGCACGCGAGGAGAAAGGCCGTCGCACGAAATACGATCCGAATCGCACAACACGCGCCGCGATTACCGCGATTCGTCCGCGGCGAACAGCGGATTCGTTTTAGTCCGGCCCCCTCGCCTTGCGACACGGCCCGCCCAATGGCGGCGAGCGACGACGCGGGAAAGGGAAACGCTGCCGCGCCTTATTTAGGCTTTTCCCGCGATAGTGTCGTCTGTTCGGGCCGTGGAGCAGACGACGCCCGTATCGCGTCTCGACATCGCCATCGCGTAAATTTCGCCGCGGTCCATGATCGAGCGCGCGAGTCGGCGACGGTATTCTCATTTGGAACTTCGGTGACTCTCCGGTTCCCGGAGACGTCCTCCGCTTTTGGTCTGAGTGGCGGCAACGAAAAAGCAGTACGCTTGAGAGAAATGACGCGCCAGCAGGAGATTTGGCTTACGATTCTACTTTACCTTCTGCCTCTATTTATCGCCCAAATGGGTTTTTACGAAGCCGACAGTGTACCGGCGGGTTAGTGAACAGAAGTTATCTGGTTACGGGTGCACATCGGCTTATGCAGCCGCCATTCTTCACAGGATCCGCGTGTGTTGGCCTCACGGCTAATTACCCGTCGCGCTTAGGCTGAAATGACCCAGAGTGCGTTCACGTTTGTTGGGTGTTTGTTGAGTTTATTTAACGAGGGATAGCCGGTGGGCAGCCGTGTTTTATTTATTTTTTGCCTCCTAATTTGTTGTTCAACATGTGGAAGGACATGAAACATTCCTACGTTCTTTTTACTGGTTTCATCGCTGGATGCAAAAGAAAAATATTTGGCTACAAAATGCGTCTTCTTTTTCGTTCATTTTCATTTTTTTAAGCTCCAGTAAACGTTATTCAACAGCAACAGAAGGCAGGAGCGCTAGCGTCCTGTGTGCACAGTTTAAGCAGTTCAAACACATGGTTCATGAAAAGCAAGCAATAAGAAATACACTCATCAAACATTTGCACCGAAGGGAGTTCATATATACTTTTGCAACGTTGCCGCGGATGTAATCGTGCGTCGTTTTTGCTGCTGGTGGTTCTAGCTCACTTTCAGTGCGTTCTTGAAAATCTGCTTTGTGATGTGGATAAGGTGTTGATCTCTGAATACTGGAAACGGTGCGTGCTAGAAGCGACATATGGACGCCGCGACGTGTGGTTATCTACCCATCTACGCATTTCATGTGCCCTTCTTTCCTACGCGTACTGCCCACCAATACGTGTCCAAGGCCAATGTGTAGAATTTCAGGTGGTCAAACATACACGTGTCCACTGAAAATAAGAAGCATTTTGCAGAAGACCTACGAAGTTCGCCGGCAGTGTACACCCAATCACAGGATGCTCTGAACGTCGTGGAAGATAATTAACAAAGGAAACGGCAGGTATTCGCAAAATAAGGCAATATATATTTATTTATTTACAAATACTGCAGGCCCTATTCGGGCCCGAGCAGGCACATACATAGTAAAGCAACATTAATTACAACTATCGCTAACATATGTTTTATTAGAATCAATAGAAAAATGAGCTCCGCAATTCGGAACACAACAGTCATACAGTAGTAATATATATGTATATACATCAATGCAACACAATACGCAGCAGTAATATAACAGTAATAAAACATGTACATACAACGATGCAATACATAGTTAATAACACAGGCGGTGCTATTTGAATTTTTAGTGCAACAGATATCGTCCAAGTGAAAAAAAAAATTGGGCCCATCTCCCCGCGAGGGGGACTCGAGTAAATGCGTCGCATAGGGGGTGGGTGTATTGCGTTAACGTTTAGTGTTTGGGGAGTTGGTGGTAGTGAATGCGTTGTATCAGCAGCTTCTTGACGTAGTTTGAATGAGTCAAGGATATAAGGCGCGTTCGTAGCCTTTCATTCTGTGTCGGTTTTGTGGCGCAGTGGAAGAGCACCATGTACCTCGCGTTCCGCCCACAGGTAGTGAATGCGTTGTATCAGCAGCTTCTTGACGTAGTTTGAATGAGTCAAGGATATAAGGCGCGTTCGTAGCCTTTCATTCTGCGTCGGTTTTGTGGCGCAGTGGAAGAGCACCATGTACCTCGCGTTCCGCCCACAGGTAGTGAATGCGTTGTATCAGCAGCTTCTTGACGTAGTTTGAATGAGTCAAGGATATAAGGCGCGTTCGTAGCCTTTCATTCTGTGTCGGTTTTGTGGCGCAGTGGAAGAGCACCATGTACCTCGCGTTCCGCCCACAGGTAGTGAATGCGTTGTATCAGCAGCTTCTTGACGTAGTTTGAATGAGTCAAGGATATAAGGCGCGTTCGTAGCCTTTCATTCTGTGTCGGTTTTGTGGCGCAGTGGAAGAGCACCATGTACCTCGCGTTCCGCCCACAGGTAGTGAATGCGTTGTATCAGCAGCTTCTTGACGTAGTTTGAATGAGTCAAGGATATAAGGCGCGTTCGTAGCCTTTCATTCTGTGTCGGTTTTGTGGCGCAGTGGAAGAGCACCATGTACCTCGCGTTCCGCCCACAGGTAGTGAATGCGTTGTATCAGCAGCTTCTTTACGTAGTTTGAATGAGTCAAGGATATAAGGCGCGTTCGTAGCCTTTCATTCTGTGTCGGTTTTGTGGCGCAGTGAAAGAGCACCATGTACCTCGCGTTCCGCCCACAGGTAGTGAATGCGTTGTATCAGCAGCTTCTTGACGTAGTTTGAATGAGTCAAGGATATAAGGCGCGTTCGTAGCCTTTGAATCTGTGTCGGCTTTGTGGCGCAGTGGGAAGAGCACCATGTATCTTGCGTTCCGCCCGCAGGGTCGTGGGATCGAAACCAGGCACCGATAAGTATTATTTTTTTATATAGTGTAGGGGGAGGGGTGCGAACCTGTTGTTGAGAGCGAGTAGGGCAGCGTGATGCGGGAGAGGAGGAGTGGGGGAGAGGGCGCGCTGAGCTGTTGCGGACGGACGGCGGACGCTACATGTGAGTTAAAGAAATGCTCTGCATTTAAAAGTTTCCGTGGTTTGATGCTGTCTTCTCGCTGGGAAAGGTCACGCTTTTAATTGGCTCACCGCGATTTCGTTCCATTTGACAGCGCCAGCAACATGGACTGCGCGTCGGAAAGTCGGTGGGTCCATCGCAAAAAAAAATGTCATCATAACCATGAATGGACGCGCGTTACTTCACGAGACAGGCTAATTAAGGTAGCAGTTGGTGATTTATTCACAAGTGACGTGTCCTCACGTAAGATTGGCCGAGAAACCAGGAACTTCAGCCATATTATCAACCTTGCCTACGAGGTTAAATTGCCGTCCGCGTATGCAGTCAGAGAAATGGAGGAACAAGCATTACGCATCGTCGCCCATTTCTGCTTATTACCTAACGCTATACTCATGCTAAACACTAATAATACAAAGAATTCCGAGGACGCCTAAGCACCTCTTATTGGTTGTAAATACTGCCGCAAGGGTAAGCACCCTATCAAAGCCAACTTCGCCAGACACTTCAATGGCAGCTGCGCTGTCAGCCGCTATAGAACTCATCTCTTATCATCATCATTAACATTAAACCACCGTCTGTGCGCATCATCGTTTTAACGGTGGAAAAAGACATCCCTCGGACTCTGACACGGCAAGCACGCAGGCGCTGCTGTCATCCCTTAACTACTCCTTGGCAATAAAGCCAATTGTACTACCCCTCGACCACTGGTATCTATCGCCTCATTCTCCACACTTCGGTATAATTACTGTCTAATTAAAGCTATCCGAATAACTTTCTAAACTTGAATCGTCGTCTTTATCAGAAGTTTTTTTAATAAACTCTAAAAACGTTTTCTTAACGAAAAAATACACGGCAACGTTTTCGATGTAATGTTTGTTATTTGCGTACTTCCTGTTATGGTACAGCTTTCGACCGCTAATTGCCCGTGGGTGATATATATCTCCCTCGTTAATGAGGTGTTGCATCACGTGTCTAGCCAGCCTTGGAGGACGTTGTTTCCAGGGTCTGTGCTGGGAGAACATTGACCTACGGCTCTTTAGTCCAAAGCAGTCAACCCTTCAGGACACTTTTTAAATCTGGTCTGTGTCTAGCCTATACATAGTCTTTTATATTTAAACCTGGTCGATTTGGGACACACCCTTAAAACTTGTCGCATCATTTTACACCCATTTCACTTTGGGCCAGCCAAGTTTGCTTTAGTGTTGCTTAGCGTAACAAATCACCTACCGGGCACCCCTCAAGCGAAAGCAGTCTTTCAATAGCGCACGGAATCGGGAGTCAGCACTTCAACGACAACATTTTTCCTCAGTTGCATTTAAAGCTACCAAATATCATAAATTTAAAGAGAGAGAGAGAGAGAGAGAGAGAGAGAGAGAGAGAGAGAGAGAGAGAGAGAGAGAGAGAGAGAGAGAGAGAGAGAGAGAGAGAGAAGGAGGGGCTCTTTAATGTGAACTGGTGAGGTGAAGGCTTTGCTACACCATATGGGGGGTGAATACAGTGATGAGGGGTGAATATTAGATATTAGGGGTACGGCAAAAAGAAGACAAACGTTAAAACGAGAAACAAGAGAATGCGGCTAGTAGCGTCCGGACATAAAAAATACATTTGAAAATAAAATCGTTAATGTGTAAACGCTAAATCAAAATGCAAAGTAAACGGCGCAAAAACGAAACAGCACCAGCCCAAGAAAATTAATAGATGAACACCACAGCGCAAAACAGTACATATCATGAGACACTTGCGCTGCCTATGATATAGAGAAATTTGTCCACTTTAGAGTCGCGTAGGAACCGGAGCAGAACTTTTGTACCCATGGTACTCAGCACTATTGACCCAGGGCCCAAGAAAATGACAAAGTTCGAGCCTGCCTCCATGACTACACAAGACAGGGAGCTCGAGACTCACCGAATAGTGGCCGATTCAATATGCCACTATTTGGTGAGGCTGGAATAATGTGATGCACTTGAAAATTCCAGCCCACCTTGCTGCTGCTGTTGTCGTTGTCCTTGTCGTTGTCGTTGTCGTTGTCATTGTCGTTCTGGTTCTGGTTCTGGTTGCGGTTATGGTTGTTGTTGTTGCTGCTGCTGTCGGTGTTGCGGTCGTTACTACCATGGTTCCTGTTTTTTTTTTGTTGTTGTTGTTGCTGTTGTTGTTTTACGTAACCAGCGACAATTTACATCCTTCGTGGCAAGCAATCATACCGGCCATCTCGTACAGATCCGCAAACTGCTTTGGCCACTGCGGCCCTCCTGGCGGACTTCGAATACGAAAACATAACTCGCTCGTATAAACATGATAAGGAAAAAGAGATGTCATCGCATTGTAACAACAACGTTAATTTCGGGTTACCTGGCTGGGTTATTATTCTACTGTAACGACGTCTAGGCACACCGCCTCCACATAACGAGTGTGGATGTCAGCTGTTTCCGATACCAGGTTGCGCCTCTGTGGAAATCGAGACGTCCATTTGCATTTTTCGTTATCTCTATACCGGGCTTACTTAGCCAAGCGCGCCGAGGAGGTCAGCCACTTCCATATATTTGGGCCTCGCGCTTATCTGGCCGTTCTCACATTACAAGCCTAGCCGCATCGGTGCGCAGGTAGGGGTGGGAGAAGTCGCAGGGCGCCCGGCCCATTTATAGTCTCCGGTGTCTTACGACCAGTGGCGCCGCCCGGAGTACGGACGGCGCATTAGTGGACGCGTGTAAAGCATCTAAACTCTCGACTCGACGACAAGTACTGCGTCGAATATTAGCTTCGAAGGGAACTTCTCAGCGGGGGTAAGGTATGGGCCTCTCGGGCGCGTTCCAGGCTTTCCGCAGCTTATTTTGCGCGGTGCCGTGGTGCATAAATACAGTTCAGTCGATGGTTCGCTCGGTGCGGGTTGCGCCGACCCTCCTTCGGCGACGGAGTTCTTATCGCAGCTCGGCTCCTGGGCTTGCTTGCTCGCCATCCAATGCCTCTTGTCTGGGGTGTGGGAGAATGAAAAAAGTGGGAGTGGAGAACTAAAAAGAGAAATGAACAACGCTCTCAGGGTGCACTCTGAGAGCTTTGCTTTTTTTTTTATTCGCAACGAAATATACCTCTCACGGCATGCCGTGAAAGTTATATTCAGTTGCGGGAAAGTTTTTTTCACCGACGTAAGTTAGGAAGCCCATTTTCTATAACGGACGGAGAGGAGGAGGGAAGAGGGGGAGCAAATTGGCACTACATTTTGTGGTCGGCCGCATTTCACCCCAGTTTTCTGGTGGGAAATGAAAAAAACAATACCGCATGCATCTGCAGTAATCGTTCTGTATTTATTTTTTAGTGTTCCGCGAAGGCTCTGCGCTGAAAGTGCTTAAAACATCTTCACGGCTATCATTCTGACAGTATGTAACTTTGCTTTGTTCGAAAGATCGTGCTGCTCATACCTGTCTAAATTTTTGCTTGGCGGTAAAGGAGGCTGCCACTACTGAGGGACTTTCCTTTAGACGAACATTGCCATTTGGCCTTTAACCTGTATTACGTGCCAAAATTCTCTTCGTGACTTACGTGGGAGAGCAGACAAAAACAGGCCGTCGGTATGCTGTCTATATGTCAAGAGATGCGGCATGCGGAAGGAACCAAAAGTCGGGCAAGGGGCCTTTCCCAGCTATAAGCATGTGGCCGCGGGTACCGGACATGCTTCATATAATAGACCTGAAGCTTAGGTTTTCACTTAAAGGGACACTGAAGTGATTTGTAAACATTGCGGGATTACTAGCGCAAATTGTAGTCCGGAGTCCATAGGCCATGTTTCGACCACTCTGAGCGCGTTTACGCAAATTTATTTAGTAGAAAAGCAATTAGAAAATGCTGTCTTCCTTTCTGCACCCTCGCCCATTTTCTGTGGAGTTTTCGTGTGACGTCAGGAGGAGATGAGCTGGCAATTGGCTGCGCTACTGCACGACTCGCCGACCTTCCGACAGAGTCAGTCGGCCCAGCGACGGGTCGTCGCAATTCGCTCGCTCCGTTGAAACTAAGCCACAACTCGCTTGTGAATGGAAGAATGTGTACTGCTGAGCACGAGGTCGCGGGTTCGATTCCCGGCCGCGGCGGCCGCTTTTCTGATGGAGGCGAAAAGCAAAAACGCCCGTGTGTTCGAGATTTCGGCGCACGTTAAAGATCCCCAGGTGGTCAAAATTAATCCGGAGTCCTCCACTACGGCGCGCCTCATCGCCTGCGTTGCGTCGGCGCGTTAAACCCCACAATCAATCAATCAATGGAAGAATGTGCCTTTCTTTACTTTGTTAGTTTGTACACTCAAGTTCGCAAGTTCGAATCCCCGAGGGTATATGCTTTTTTTTTTTTTGCAAGTTGATTTTTTCGTTGGCGGCCGATGTTTTCTAAACTGAGTTCACAATTTTTTTGGCCGTAACGTTCACTGCTCCACGAGCGAGTTCGCAAAACGCGCGCAGACTGACGCTGACGCGCTAGCGAGTTCTTGTTGGCGTGCTGTTGCCACAAGCGCCGGCTACTTGCGGGCAGTGGGCACAGGCCAGAATCAGCACACCCTTGGCCTCGCGCGAACACGCTTTTTACGATACAGGCATGAGTGAGCCAAGCTCCGAATATGCGGGAAAAGCGCATGGCATTTCAGCGTCTGCGGTGACGCGGAGGGCGTTCATCCATTGCGTAGGCCTCGGCTAGTGATTGCTACGATTTCAAGCCACCCTGGGAGGCTTATTTTAGGCATTTTACAGCCGACAGCATGGCAGTAGCGCGGTGCGACGATTACTGAGATATCGAGAATGCCCATCCAACGATGCCGTCGGATGTCAAGCATGTTGTTTTACAGAACCGAAACCGAAACTTGTTTGAATGCTAACCTTGGACATTATCCAATCAAGGTGCATCTCCTCCTGTCGTCACAGACTTTAGTGTGTGCGGCCGCCACAGACCACGCGTGGTAGTTTTTCTTCCTTCCCGCTTTATAAAATAATTACCAACTTATCAACCGGATAAACGATGAAAAGTGTGCTAATTTGAGCCAGTCTACGCAGTGCAAGCAAAACCGGGATCTTGACAAATTCTCTTCAGTGTCCCTTTAATTCGTCCTGTGTAGCTGAGAAGCTCTATAGGGGAACCATGCCGTAGAATGAAGTGATGAAGGAGGAACAGGGCCACGTCGCGTGCCGTAGCAATGTGGTCTACGGCCACGACAACCCACCCGTTCCCAGAAGGCGTGCATGGCAATGGCAATGGACAGTCCCGTTTTTTGAGGTCCGCTTCTGGCATCCCGTCTATTTGCCCCGTAATTAGTAATGATCCCGTAATGAACGTGAGGTAGTAATAAGTAACAGTAATGAGCGTAAGGTCGTCGTGGGATAGAGTCAGGAAAGGTCGGTGGAGCGGCCAACAGGACGGAGTGAATGGCGTCGGCACAAGTCAGGGTTGCGGTGGCTGGGGTTTGCAACATCGTGTTGGCATAGTTGTTGTTGATGATGATGGTGATGGTGGTGGTGGTGGTGATAATAATAATAATAATGATGATGATGATGATGTTGTTGGTGATGATTATGATTATGGTGATGATTATGATGATGATGATGATGATGATGATGATGATGATGATTGTGGTGGTGGTGGTGGTGGTGAAGACGATGAGGAGGAGGAGGAGGAGGAGGCCCTCAAACTTTTAGGCACGTACCCACAAGGCCTGGGCTAACTCGGTTGTTGAGATTGGCTGGCGATTGACGGCTAAATTTCTTTCGTCTTTTTCGTGCGATAGGAATTACAGAGAACGCCTAGCATGGATAACCTGCGCAAGTAGAATTTCAAAAACGCCACGAATCGTACTGTCATCAGGAAACATTTCTTCGCGTTGAACAAACGAGGACAGTTATTGCCACCACGACGAAAACAGTGGTAGCTGTGTTCTTCCTGTCACCTTGAACCGATGGGTGCTCAACCATATAAAGTAGGAGAAAGAAGAAAAAACGTACACATGTATACGCTGCTTAAAATGACCGCGGTTTAGCTAAATATGTACCACGAGCAGTGTGTCTTGAGATAACCAAAGGCATTCTCAATGTCGCTCTAATTTGGACGTCCGGTAATTACTAACGCAGGATCTTGGTTCGGCTGAGCGGTAATGATGTAATGGTCCACCTAATAAATTGCCCCCTACATTCTGTCGCCGCTCTGTAAACACCGCCATAATAAAAATTAAGAACTCCTCGAGGACTTTCCTCAAGGACAGTTTGTTTCCTAGCTATACAAGACACACAACTCTGCAGGAAATCGCAAAAAACGCACTAAATTATTACACAAGCTAACATCGTTTTCATACCAACTGAGGACACCTTGGAATGGCAACCCTCCTAAATTCAGCCCTCCCTCCTCGCGCTCTCGTCAGAAATTTTGAGCGGACCTACTGCGCCAATAATTTACCCAGTTAGGCAATTAGGTAAGTAAAAAAATTGTCAGTACGACGACAGTGTAATGGACGACAGAGTGTTGAGAGAAGGGGCGTTTTTATACGGGGGAAATGACCCCGTCTACACAAGTGTGAACGCGCCCGGCCGTTTACGGGCTGAGACCAGGTATTGAAAGCCGCATTATCTTTACGAGCTCCGTTGCCGCTTTTGCTTTCTCAAAACGCTGCCGTCCCACTCCCGCTTTCGCTAAAATTTAAGTGGTCGTTGCCTCGGCAAGCTCACTGCGATGCGCACGCGAGCGAGAGAGAGAGAGCCCGTCTTACGACACAACGACCTGTCCCACCTTTTCCTACGCAGGTTCGCCGTCCTTAAGAAAGCAGAGAAGCGTTTCCCACTAATTGGTGCGCCGTACGTAACTAGGCCGAGGTCTCTGCGGTGAATCCCTGCAGGGCATGCACGTTCACGTAAGACTAGGAGGGGTCAAGAGGAGCTCGGCTTCTTCTCGCGGGGTTTACGAGCGGCAATCTCAGATAGCCAATGGCTGCACCACGTGAGTGCCCGGGTTGATGTTCCAGAGGCGCGGGGATTCGCGGTGCGTGCATTCGCAGCGAGGCTGTTTTTATTGGGGGACCTCGAGAACAACGGGGCAGCTCGGTTAGCCGGCCGTTGTCATGAAGAAAGCGTGGTTCGTTAGGAGGGCACGTCTGCATCGGTCATATTCTGCGGCAAAACTGCGAGCGTATTTCTTGGCGAATGTGTTCCCATAAAATTTTGCCTTTATTTGCTTGTTGCCCTGAAAGTAGGACTCTTCCGTTAACAGAAGAGCTGTCTAGGCTTGAGCTTGGACCGGTGGCGTTCGCAGAAAAATGACAAGAAATAATACCGAGCGCGCGTGAGCGTGCGTCCCGTGAGGAGCGCCCGGCGTCGGCCAGCTCGACCTTGCAGAACACTCTGCCGAGCGTTCGTGGCGTGATATCTCGCGTGCTCTTCTACTCGCCAGTTCGCGTGCGTTCGCCCCTAAAGTGGGGAGGCTGAGTTCGTGCTACAGACGCTGAGTTCGCGAAGCCGGTTGCCGCCGGTGCTAACGCGATGCAATTTTTACCCTCGAATTCCCGGGATCTTGCTGCGTTTTACTATTTTATTCGTTTCAGGGTGAAGATAGAATTTTAAGGTTGTAGGTGCTGGTGTTCGTAAATATTGTAACAACTTTAAGCAAAACGTAAACACCGAAACGCAAGATTGCCACAGATAATCTCGGATCATGTGTGGCGATTTCAACCGAACTGTGGGTTATTTAACCATGCGTTAAAATTTGTTGACAAAAGTCGTGTAGCAAGGAGGGTAAAGCCCTTTTAAAGACGATAGTCTTTCTTGGGCTCCTTAAACCCAGAAATTTTGGTCTGTCTGTATGTCTGTATGTCTGTCCGTCTGTCTGTCTGTGACTCGATTCAGCCACCCGGCCAAAGCAAAACAATGCCTGCCCATTAGTCTTATATAGTCACAGCTAAATCTACCCGTCTATGTCCGGTGTAAGGTTCATACTTGTCAACATTGTTGAAGAAGAACAAGACATTACGCAAATATGAGACAGCAAATCAATACAGAAGTGATATTTGCAGTGTTCCTTTATAAAAAAATCAAACATGCTTGCTTTTGCAAAATTAAATACTTCATCAAATGCAGAAAAAGAATTCACTTCGCCGTCGCCTACTGTCGCCCGCGCCACTATAGCTTCTTGCGCCATTTCAAGAAATCAACCGGCAACAGTTACGCAAGGTTCCACTAGATAGGTTCCACGTTCTGCTTGCAACGCACGTGGAGTAGGGAAACGCGGTTCTATAAACGTTGAAGTAGGGCGCCTCGATTAACGCGCGTCTCCGCCGTACAGCAGCGTTCGCATCGAGACACCCGGTTTGGAGCAGTGGAACGCGGGAAATTTAAAATGATTTAAGCAAACCTTTGGCGTCTTTACCTTGGGAGGAGCGCGACGCAAGAGGAACAACATGAGAGGTGAGCGGCAAAGCGAAGGGAGGCATTTACTTCGCAATAGCCGATAAAGACTATCGTCTTTTGACGACATTTGCAACGAAAGGAGCAGATACGCGGCCAATTTTTGTTCTGTTGCGACGCCATGCCTAACACCGAACCCGAAGACAACCGCGAAACTTACGATGATTAACAGCGTCTCGTCCAATTCTCTGCGTCGACGATGATGACAGCGATGATGGTCGTTTTGTGATGTATCACACTTAAATCTTTACCCTTACTCTGATGAAGGTTAGTCCCTTGCCAAGTAGAAAGTCGGACGCAAAGGTTGAACAATAACAAGGACGCGGTAATGGACTAACCGTCATCAGAGTAAGGGTAAAGATACGGATTTATGTGGGGAACCGAGCAACAATATCGGTGAAGTCTAGCCGATGCAATGTGTCCATCAGCTGGCTTTTTTTCTCATAGTAATTTGGCAAACTCGATATATTGCGTGTTCGAGCACGAATAACGTAGATATATAATAACTATGAGTTGGGCTTAGATATAGAAAACGCTCTTGCTTTTATTCCTTCTTTCTTCGCTGAGAAAGCTCTGAAAGCTGTGACGAAGGCGCACTTATCACGGCGTACATTTAATAGGCCGTCGAACGGGAAAGAAAAAAAAATGAATTTTTGCAGGATATCCAATTAGGTCTTGCAATAATTAATGAGGAGGTCAAACAAATGAGCTTTCCTTCTTTGTTTCGTTTTCCTCTAATATATCGTGTGAAGCAATTTTACGCCCCGCATCGAGCGTTTCTCTCTGCCTCCCTCTAACTCTCTTTCTTTCTCTTTTGTCTTACTGACTCGTCTTCGGGCGATAATTTTGAGGAACCTCTTACATCGAAGTAAATAATAAATAAATGTGAAAATCAAGTAACTGAGATCTTAAGGCAAACCAAAAAGAACTATTTACATAATTTATTTAATGCAGAAACCCTACGATGAAACGACATTGTATGGCAAACACTCAATACTTGACCGAGGACCGCAGCACACGCAAGATAAGCAGGAGCTCAACTTGGACGGAACGGTGACATCTGGCCCAGCGCTTGTCAACTCCTTTAATCATTTTTTTTTTTGCGTCCCTCGATAAAAGTGCTATACGCCAGCGCATTTTTGGCCCCGACAAGCAATCACGAAGTCTATCGCACCTTTTTCAGTTTTCGGAACAGCAGTGCCCGTGATGGATATGACAGAAATGACCAGTCAAATACACACTAAATATAATTTGCGCAGTGCTTTTATATGCATTTAACCTAACCTTCTGACAGGGTTTATTCCCAAAAAGCATGCAACTAGCCAAAGTAAGTGTAATCTTCAAGAGTCGTGATTTGAACTGTTTATCTAACCATAAGCCAATATCGATACTTCCGGTTCTTTCAAAAGGACTTGAAAGCCTAATCAATGACCGAATGACTTTGTTTTGCGGGAAGCATAAAATAATAACAGGATCACAGTTTGGTTTTAGAAAGGGTCTTTCCACGAAATGCGCGCTTTTAACACAATAAGAAATAATCCTTCAGACTATTGAAAACAAACTGCTAACACTCGGCGTCTTTGTGGATTTTAGAAAAAAACATTTGACCGCCTCAACCACACCACTCTATTCAAGAAGCTTGAACATTATGGTTTCAGGGGGATACTTCTAGATTTATTGAGTAGGTATTTGAATTTCCGTTGCCAAAAGGTAATTATAAATGGCCAAATGTCTGACGTAATGAGTATGCAATGTGGCGCACCGAAGGGAAGCATTCTCGGTCCCCTCCTATTTATTATGTATATAAATCACCTACTTGGAATTGACCATCCTTCCAAATATATAATCTATGCGGATGACACTACATTACTTTTCTGTTCGAACGACGCTAGTATTATTGTTCATGCTAATGATGCATTAAATAAGCTAAAGAAGAGGAGAACACTCAAATCCCTAACTATTAACACCACCAAAACCAAGGCGGTACTTTTCAAACCAAAAATAACCAGACTGTAAGCGTTGATGTTGACCTTACGATTGGAACGTCCGCCGTGGAAATCGTCACTACATTTCGAAGTCTTGGAGTGGTGTTTACGAACACGTACTGCGGAATAAACACGTCGATTCGCTCGCCAACACACTATCGCGAACTGTCGGGGCACTCACCAAGTTGCGCTTTCTACTACCCACCAATACAAAGCTGCTTATCTACAATTCCCTTTTTTCTTTCGAACCTCAACTACTGCTTGCTGGTCTGGGGAAATAATACTACGTTAAATATTTACGAACTACACTTATTGCAAAAGAAAGCCGTACGGGCTATCTGCAATTCATCACATGATGCTCACACGAAACCGTTTTTCCAAAAATTGGGTATTCGCACTGCTGCGGATTTATATGCATACATACTTAAAAAGCGATATAATCTCGGAATAAAATATAATAACGCTTTCATCCCGAAACTATCTAACGTAACTCGAAACCATCACCGTTATGAGAAACGCCATACTGAAACTTGGTACGTACCTCCCGCACGTCCTAATTATGGCACTCAGATGTTGAGCTACACGTTACCATCGTTGCGAAATTAGCTATAACTGTGGACGTAGGAACTTCAGCGTTACCTGTAGAAACTTCAGCTGCATTTTTAAACCGTGCAACTTTTCAATGTGTTACAGTGCATTATAGTTTTCTATTCGCCCGATTAGAATTATGTACATAATGACTTACAACAATTGCGCATTGCTCCAGTAGTGCATTGCCCCATTCGCTTGTTCTGAACATTGTATAAGAACCATGTTGAAACAATTGTTGTTGCCATTTGCTTCATTTATATTTATTTTTCTCTGTGTTTTTCCATATATATATATATATATATATATATATATATATATATATATATATATATATATATATATATATATATATATATATATATATATATATATATATATATATATATCTTGTGTCTCTCTACATTATGCCGCGATGTGTAACCAGTGAGGGTGCGCAGACCATTGTCAAGCCGCGTCTGCCCACTGACACCTGTATGAATTGCAGCTGTCAAATAAAATTGATTGATTGATTGATTGATTGATTGATTGATTGATTGATTGATTGATTGATTGATTGATTGATTGATTGATTGATTGATTGATTGATTGATTGATTGATTGATCTATCTCTACTACCTGAAGAGACTTGTGGGGCTTTTTGACCCTTGGTAAACCACTAACATTTCAGTTAAAGCATGTTTTTCTCCGGAACGAGTGAAGGGCGAACGTTCCGCATCGCGTACTGCATGGTAGTTTTTCGCCTAATCAGGCTTGGAGACCTTTGCCTGTATATGGCTATGCCAGCATTTGCAACTCCGTGATTACAGTATTGTGCCGAATAACGTGTAATGTCCGATCTTGCGAAAATTAATACGAATGCGAGCCACATGAGTTTTTGTTTCTTTTTGGTAATGCACAAAAGTACGCAACAATCGATAAAGTATACCCTATGCCACGCTGTCTATATATGCGAAATTTTCTTCGTTAGATTGAAAATGATCCCTGTACAATGTTTCTTCGCTTTGTTTGCTAGTAACGTTTTCAATTTTGCGCAGTATGTTGGCAAATACTGAACTTCGTTTAATTTTTTTTCTATTCCCGGCAAAACATCCTCACTTAGAGTCTCTATCGTACTTCCGACGGTTAATTTAAAGTACACGTACACATAGCCTGCATGTGACATCACCACAGCTCTTTCCGTAGCACTGCTCTCCATTTCCCAGTGCTTCTCGATGTAAGAACGGCAGATAAGTCCACAGCCTTCCACCGTGCAACCAGTGCTCCAGCATGGCCGCTACAATGACGCCGGTGCAAGCTATGCATAGATCATTACTTCTTCCTGCTGTGAAGCACATAACAAAAAAAAAATAAAAATCGTGGAATGCTCACAACAAGTGGTTCATGTGCAAAGAAAAATGGAACTTACCCACCAAGGCAAACGGTATTCACAAGATACACGTTTATGAGCAAATCCGCCCTTGTCCGTTGTGTGCCTTCTTGGCAAATATAACGGCATTTCCTTTTATCTGATCTCTTATCACGCTAATTATACCCCTAAGGTGCCTTTTAAAACGCGAATCGATAGTAATGCGACTAAATAAGTCCATGTGTAATAAAAGCGTTGATATATAATCCTGTTCGCGACCAAAAGAAAAGTAAATTATTTCCCCTTTTGAGGGATTCAGGAACGTGACAATCTGGCAACATTGACAAATAGCAATAGGGGAGTGAATATCATGTCTACGAATCCCAGTAATTGCGGGAAACGAAAGCACGAAGCAAGCGACCCAGAACATGACTAATATCGGCGTCATTTTTTATGGTTTTAGGTTATCAACGTCAGCCTGTAGGCCTTTTAATCCTTTAAGCATTGGTAGTACGTTTGAATGTTCTGTACTGTACTGCGCTTGCGTGGTTACATAATCACGTCGGCAGCGCCAATTCAATCGACCTCAGCAGCAACGTCCAATGATAAAACTGGTTGCCCAAAGCAAAGAAAAAAACTTTACCACCCCTTCCTAAAGAATGTAGAGAGAAGTGCGAGAGATTTCTCACATAAAAAGTGCGTCAAAAGTGTGCCAAAACCTTCCCTGAAAGTGAAGTAACTAAATAGCAAACAAAGAACGAACTTTCGCGCACTAAGTAAACCCAACTACGAACGATTTAATTGTTTGTTGATACGTGGTTGATGAGATAATGGTATACTATTGTACTCCTTCTTCGGGATCGATGCGTGTATTGTTTGATCTATAGAATTACCGTTCCTTTTTCGCGATTTTCAAGTGACCGTTCTGACGCAGTTGAATCCCGGTTTCACGCATGCGCCGTGCGTCCAGAGATGTTACCAGAGCTTTCCGGTCGACCGACCGATCTATGGGAAAACGCATTAGTTTTTTTTTTTTGTTTTTTTTTTTTGACAGGACTCCATCGGTCCCACTACGAAAGCTTTCGTTTTAAAAAGCTTTCGCTTTAAAAGCTGAGAAGGTCTATAGTGTGCGGTGTACGTCACTGAATCTAAAATATTACGGCTCCTTTTCTACCCTGTTCACTGCCACCCTCCTAAATTGAGCTTGCACGCACGTATACTTAGTTCAGTATATCGTTGGAGTGAGTGAAACTCGCCCGCGCAACGGCAGCTTCGAAAAACAGTGTCTGCTCTCCTTATTCCAGCCGCACTTCGCCGAGTGGCGCATTCCAAGTACTCCTGCTGTTTTCGCGGCCTCGCCAGCTAATTTAATTCCTGGCCTTCCGGCGTTATTAGCTGGGTACACTAGCTCCTCTGTGACTTACCAGCGCGGGCCTACGCTGCATATCTATATGTGTGTGTAGCCTTCCTATTATGTGCGTGCGTCTGCCAACCATTAGCTCTCGCGCGGAGGGGATTTGGACCGCTGATGTGAATACGAAGACCTCCTCCCCCGGAAAAGCCGGTGGAAAAACAAAGTTAACGCCAGCTCGGCGTAATTCACTTTCCTGGTGGCGGCAGCAGTGAAAGCCCGCCGGTTCGCTGCGTGATGGAAGCTGCGTGCACAAAAGAGACTCTGGATCAGTGCTGGCGTAAGCGACGCCTGCTAGCCAACAAAGCCTCCGAGAGAGAAGCAAGAAGCACGTTATGGTGTTTCCTGCAGCCAAACAATGAACGTCTAAATGACCAACATGAAATCCAAAGCGTCGTCGAAAAATTCCGATAAAACTAATCCCTAATCACGGAGACACAATTGAACAAACTGATTCGAATGTTTGCTTCCGGGCATTTGAATATGATACGGGTGTTCGCCCAACACGACGCGGTCGCAAAGCATTTCAGGCGTTGCATTCCGCGGTTTGGAAGCGCCCGAGTTCGCGCGTGCTTGGCAACGGGGCTGGAACGTTTCTGTCCGTTGTCTCATGGGCCCTTTTTCTGTGCGTGTATATCCCGTTCGGTTATCTGCGTTTATACCATTCTCGCTTCCGAAGCGCCCAAAGCCACAGTCAACGGCACCCGATCCGCAGCTCACATTGTCTGCACGTCCCTGTATTATACTTGCGGGCGCTCGAAGCTTCGCGCTTCTTGTCCGTAGCGGAGAGAGAAAAAATCGTAAGCGGGCATGGAACTTGCATAGTTGAAAAATGGCCCCGTATCTGCTCCTTTCGTTGCAAATGTCGACGACAGACGATAGTCGACTGCGCCCCTGCCATGTAAACGCCTCCCTTATCTTTCCCGCTCACCTCTTATGCTGTTCCTTTCCCGTGTCGTTCCTGCCAAGATAACACACTAAAGGTTTGCTTAAGGTTATGTAAATTTACCGCGTTCTACTGCTCCAGGCCGGGTGCCTTGATGCCAGCGCTGCGTACGGTGGAGACAGGCGTAACTCGAGGCACCCTACTACAATGTTTATAGGATTACGTTGCCCTGCTCCACGAGCACTCCAAGCGGAAGTTGGAACATTTTGTTACTGTTGCCGTTTGATTTCTTGAAATTCCGCCAGGAGCTATACTGGCGCGGGAAACAACACGCGGCGATTTTCTGCAGTTGATGCAGTATTTCATTTGATACCGTAAAAACCAAGCATCCATATTTTTTGTATATAAAGGAACACTGCAAATATCACTTATAAATTGATTTTCTGCCTCAGATTTGCGTAATGTTCTGTTCTTATTCAACAACGTTGACAATTATGAAGATTGCCACCGGACTCAGACTTTTATATTTGGCTTTGGGTATATAAGACTATTGCGCAGATTCTGCTTCACTTTGGCTGGGAGGCTGAATCGAGCCACAGACAGACAGACAGACAGACAGACAGACATATAGACAGATAAAACTTACTGCGTTTAAGTAGCCCCAAAAAGACTATCGTCTTTAAAAACCGCCCTGTAATATAAGTACATGTGTTTCCTTCTAGTGAGCCGAATCCTTTTCTGTGCACACCGGCAGTGCCCTGAGATCGCTTTACATTAAATAACGCCTGTTCAGATTTCGGGCATTGTTTCACGTCTCGCGTACCGCCCTCTATTCGGACGAACAGCTCCTCGAGTTTTGCGTGGTCCCGACGTTCGCGAATGTTTTCGCTGCGCCTTTGTGCGAGGGTGGAACCCAAGGAGGAGGTTTTGAAGACCGCCATCAGCATTCATTAGTGACCCGAATACTGCGGCTAAGGTTTCGTCGTGCTGCTGTTGCTCGGTGGGTGTAGTCCCTCTTAGGACTCCTCCGCGAGCCGTTCTCATCGTCTCGCCTACGCAAGAGCTGTGGTGTGGTGGGCGTGCTGCACAAGGCTTTCACTGCAGGTGAAAGGAACCGCGACGAGTTTGAACCTTCACCCTGACTCTGAGACGTATATGATTGTTCGTTACCCCCGAGTAATAAACGTCGACACCCGCCCATCGCGGGTGGGACTCGTGTAGGGCACACAAAAACGCAAAATAAACACAAATGCGCCTAGTTAAAAAAAAAAAAAAAAAACAACGGACGTATATGTTCGCTTCTGGCATACAGAACAATAGGTGCAGGATAAGTCGAGGAGGAGAGGGCGCGTGGGATGAGTTGTAAAAACGTCTTGCTGCGACGCCCTTTAGTATAAGTAGGGCTGAACTAAAATTAGCTTGGCCGCATTCGCTTTTACGTTATTACTGCTGCTGTTTGTCCTAACATGTTTTTTCTCGCTCGTGTATCATATGAACTTTTTGTAAATAAAATTCGAATTCAAATCGTAATAAAAAAGTTAAATCCAGTCCCGCTGACTCTGAAATGGGCTTGAACGACGGAGCTGTGGGTTATCTTTAAGGTGATTTCGTTTAGCTTCGGCTTCTTCCTTGCGCGTAATTAGCCGTTAAGACGACTCTAGTAGAGTCGTCTTAACGGCTAATTTTCATATAATTTATTTCCAGATACTTCTGGTAAAATAACGGTTACGGCCGCTTTTTTTAACCATGCTCCCTCCGTAGGTGGTCGTGTATTGATAGCAGAGAGCAATTCTGTAAAGTTTACAGTTTCACTCGGAAGTAATAGATATGAAACTCGGATGATGATAAAGTCGTCTTAGCGGCTAATTGGCAAATGATTTGTTTCGGCATAGTTTCGATGACACAAGAGTTAGAGTGGTTTTCTGCAAACATACTCACTCCCTGGGTATCCATGCTTCCCTGTGCAACGAATGAATGAATGAATTTATTGTCAAGAAAAAGGAAAGGAAAGACCACCAGCAGGCGTAAATTGTCACACCTAGGGGTGGACACCGGAACGCCTGCTGGTGTGGGGGTTGGGGCAGAGGATGACAGATTCATAGAGAGGAGAGACAGATGATAGAGGTGACATATTTACAGAACACAACACAGGGGAGAGAGGCGCATATTTACAAGGTAACACACACTCACACACCCACACAAAGTCTGGTCCAGAGAAAAAAAAAACGGAAGAGTCCACACAATTTGGAAAAAAAAAAAACAGCTCACAACGACGAAGCTTACACCGATCTTCTTATAGTCGGCTTCTCTTCTGCACATGAAGGCATCGTTGAGAAGACAGTATAAGCCTTTTTATATCGAAATATGAAGGCCTTAAAGGAGTACTGACACGAAATTTTTATGTTACGTTTTTTTTAGCTGCTATGCGTGCCTACCAGCCCACTAATCATAGAATGACAGATTAGACGGTCGAGCGCAGCGTAAACATTCATTTACGGCGTCGTTTATTCGTGCCAGTTTCGGTTTCGACAAAAAAACGCCGAGCGGCCGCCATGACAGCATGTATCACATGGCGTCACCATTCTTGCCGTATCGCTGCCTCTCTTGAAGCGCGCGCGAGCGAGCGCACGCGCGCGCCCAGACCGGCCGAGGTCTTCGCCGTCCCCACAGGCCCGGGCAGCATGACGTCAGTCCCAAAACCATGACGTGTACACACGCCCGAGCAGCGCGCGCCAACCACAGCCAGCGCGTCGGCTTCGTCATGGGAGCCCCGGCGTCGACAGTTTGGGGCACGTAGCAGATGGTGTCACGTCGACCCGCTCTGGCCTTTCTCGTGCGGGCGAAGAATAAAATGAATTTTAAATATGATTCGCTGAACGGTTGCTGTTGAAACTTGCTGGGAGATATCTCCTGATAAAAAGGAAGCGTTTTACATAGTTATCTCGGCTTTGAAATTTCGTGTCAGTACTCCTTTAAGACCTTTCTTTTGTTGTTTTTGAAGCTTTTGTATACTGGTAACTGATTTGTGCGCGGCGGAAACCAGCTCCAGAGAGAGGGTGACGCGATACCAGCGGAGGCCCGAAACTGTCGTCACGGCCAGCCTTAGAACAGCTCCGCTTCTAAAATTGTAAACTTTTTGCTGTTGTTCTTGCTGCTGCTGTTGCTTATGTTGTTGCTACCGATGTCGTTGTTGTCGCTGCTGTTGTTGTTGTTGTCCTTGTTTTTATGAGCAAATTTATCAACCTACTATTTGGCATCGCGCGCAACCGGAAGTGTACGTAATGACTACGGCCTGTTGTGTCACGACTCGAGTAAACACGGCTCTATGACAGAGAGCGTCAGAGCGCGTGCAGAAGGGGGATGTTAAGAGGAGTTGCGAGCCGGCGGCGGCTTTAGCTGCAGTGGCGCTGCGTTCGCTCCGCTGCCAGTACACGACACGCCCGTCGACTGGTTTTTCGACGCGTGCCGTCAGCATTTGTGCTCGTTATAAAGTGGAATGCGACGAGGTCGTACGGTCGAGCGGGAGGAAGAAAGCATAGGATGGGACTGATGGTGACGAAGTTCTGATACCCTGGATAACAAAAGGAGGAGGAGGAGGAGGAGGAGGAGGAGGAGGAGGAGGAGGAGGAGGAATACTTTTATTGGAAGGGTAGACTCCAGGTCCATATGTAGAGAGGGGTAGTGGGGTGGCAGTGGGATTATGTGGTGGTCGAAGACAACAAGTTGTGTTTGCGTCTCAGAGGATGCAGGCATATGCATTTATGTTTCCATCTAAGCTAGACGCTGTTGGTTCAAACGGGGTGATTTCAAAGAACCAGGGAGGCGTCCGCGTCGCGCCAGACCTCATGTCCGCGAGGGATCTAGGTGCGCGTGCATTCTTAAATACCCACCAATAGATTTGGCACTCATTTCTTTGTTTCTTTTCCTAAAATGTCGCTTTCGCGATTTTCGTCTATCCTACTCTCCTATTTCTAACGTAGGACTATCACACCACAACACACTCCATTTGTGCCTATTTACTGGAGTGCCGAAAGGAGTAATGTTTTTAAAGTTAAATTTCATTCATTCTTACGAAAATCATCTTACTTGGTGGTGGTTGGTGGCGGTGGCCGTTCTTTTAGGGTCTAACTTTCCCCTTTATTCTTTTGTCCCTTCATGCCCGTTCCGCCGGTTACCGCACTCGCTACGTGAAGGAAGATTCGCGAACACAAAACAAACCGCGAGTATTTTCATCGTACAGAGCTGGTATGACACAAAAACACAAACCTTGAAACACAAAAAACACAAACACAACAACCTTGAACACAAAAAATGTTAACAGCTACAATCCGGCTCCCTAATCATTCTTGGACCACCTCTTTCCTGTTTTCTTGTTATTACACTCTCGTACACAGCGGCCAAGCGGCGAAAGGTCACTTCGATGGTGGCAGCTGTAATCCCCCCTGCACAGTGCGCCATCATCGTGCGGCGCGACACGCCCTCGTAGATTTCTCGCGACTCTGCTGAGCCAACTCGAGCCAAGCCGAGCATTCCAGCCGAGATGATTCCGGCGGTCCCAAATCGGCTTACGTCTCGAAGCACGACCGTTGGGCGCGCAACTTCTTCTGCCACAATCGCATCGGAACGCGGAACCGAATAAGAAGGGGCGAGACCAATCGAGACTGTTGCCCGGCCGCCTTTTGGCTTTCAGCGCCTTTTCGGCCGGCCTCTGGATGGCTGGACAGCCTGTCTGCGCGCGTACGTGCGCGCGTCGACGAGCACCGAATCGATGCTAAAGGCGGCGGTAATGCCGGTCATTTGAAGTGGTTAGGCTGAGTAGTTATTATAACGGCGCCCTTGCGTTGCGTTCTGTCTCGGTCCGGTACATTCAAAACATCAAAACACTACGCCGGCTGCATGTCTAGATAGCTATAGGCTGCCTTCATCCCGCCAAATCAGCGTACCGGCGTAAAGAGAGGGGCTTCTTTCGCCGTCACCTGCGGACGTTTTCAACCTTACACTCATGGGCTAACGCTAAGCCTTGGTGTTCTTGTGGTTCATGATTTAAAAAAGTGGCGGGAAGATGGTGGGAACAATTCACACAACGAACGCTAGCATGAAGGTCGGTGCGGAGTTGTTCGTGAAAGGTATAAATATTTACAACTTTTTTGTTGTTTGTTCGACACACGACAAAAAGGCCAGGTTGACGCCAGGTATGAGCACCGGGTACTCCTGATCCCGTTAGTTGTAAAGTTCCTGTTAGCCATTGCAAAGTTCACAGAGTTAGAGTTTTAGATAGGATAACAAACTACACCAAATTGCAAGCAAGACTTTTACGTCAAGTAAGTGAAAGAAAGTGTGAACGGTGAGTGTCAGAAACGGCGCAGAGTGAGTTCATATATGAACAGCGACAGATCACAAATAGATGGCAAGTACGCACCAGACAACACGGAATACGTAATGCCCCTTAAAAACTTTAAGAGATTATACAATTCTTGTTTCTGTATTGCTGAATGTCTGGTTTGTATATAAATAGTTGCAATTGCAAATGTTTTCTGAGGATTAGCTTGGGATTTCTAAAACGAGATTTATTTGAATAAAGCCTTTGCGTACAGTTTTCTCTTCGTGCGCCATCTAACTTCCGGCCCATGTCTTGAGACCTTCAGTAGAAGAGCATCGCCAAGCTTGTAACAATGACGAACACTCGGGTCCCAACCCGATAAACAACGCTTCAAGGTTGGCTAGCGCAGTAGTGCAGGCCTAAAGTGTACACTCAATTTGAGCAGTTTCTAAATATCGTCCAAATTACTTTTTGAGTGCGCGTTGCGTGGAAATACATCGCATGTGATTGTATAGCATGTATAGCGTGACTATTGTACAGCATGTATATTTGTATAGCACAAACTACATGTAAATGTATATATAGCATCTTTTGGCACCAACAAAAGGCGAGCGCGGTCGAGCGATAAAGTAGACGGCTTACCACAATGCATGCTTATGCTTGTTCGAAGAAATTTAGCTTCCGCGGGGTCAGGAGCCCGTTTCTCCGAGGTGACGGCACGACACGTAACCCGTTTTTTTTTTTTTCCCGAAGCTTGGAGGACCTTTTTATGCTTTAAGCTTTGATAACAGCTTGGCATGTTCTGGAATGAACTGCGCGTGCGCAGTTAGACAACCCTATCAACTGTAGAAGTGAAATCAGTGCTAGCACAGCGCAATCATAAAATAACTGCCCGTAGGATAAAAATAACTGCCCGTAGGAAAACAGCTGAAAAGGTATAAAATCAGAGCCCATTTCTTAAACTTGGCTAAAACGCGAAGCTTTCTCCCATAGAACCTGAGTCAAAGTCAAAAATCCAAACTGCTTAGACCGCGACCGAAAGGTGCAACCGCCGCGGTGGCAAAGTGGCTAATACCCGTGCCACACGTACACGAAAAATGACATTAAATGCTTAATGCCTTAAGTTTTAATGCCATTAATTTGCTGCTACACGCAAAAATCTAATGCCATTCGCTTTAATGTCATTTTGGTTTAAGGAGTTGTGCACAACTCATTTACCTTCGCGAACACCTTAAATCTGCCTACTCTCGAACGCGAGGAGCACCAAATGAAGCCACCGAAACTCTCAGCACCAGAGTGTTGACGCGGAAATGTAGCTAAACTTCGAAATATGACGATTTTTTGTGCTTAATTGGTAGCGAAGTTTTGAAGAAGATAAAGTTCACTAGAACAGAGGCAAAAGTAAGAACATCGCGTTGCTCTTCGGGTTAAATTTTTCGGATTTGGCTACCGCTGGCCGGCGACGGCATGCTGAAGCCACTTTTAGAAACGGCTCCCACCATTTTCAAGAAAACACTATTTCTCATAAAATTTTCTTTCGCAAAAAGCAGTTTTAACGCTTCTAAGGCGTTTTTCTCTACATTAAAGACTTCTAAAATATGAGTGAATTTTTCTTTTTGGTCATGATCGCCATCATGCCTAACACATTTAATGCCTTTGCGTTTTCGCGTGTAGCACGGCCCGCCCAATTAATGACATTTGCTATATTAAGGCCTTAAACACTTAATGTCATTGTTTGTGTACGTGTGGCACGGGTATGAGGCGTTATGCTGCTGAGCACGAGGTCGCGGGTTCGATTCTCGACAGCGGTGGCCGCTTTTTTGATGGAGGCGAAAAGCAAAAGCGGCTGTGTGTACGAGATTTCGGCGCACGTTAAAGATCCCCAGGTGGCCAAAATTAATCCGGAGCCCTCCACTACGGCGCGCCTCATCATCTGCGCTGCGTCGGCGCGTTCAACCCTTCAATCAATCAATCAATAAATCAATCAATCAATCCGAAAGGTGCAATCGGATAGGCGTCGCCTTCATAACGCGAGGGTACTAGGTTCGATTCCGACCACGGGAAGAATTTTTTCTTTTTTTCTTGAGGCGCTTGATGTTACTTCGCTTATAACGATCTTTTTTTTTTTTTTTTTGTGAAACCCGTTGGGTAAAGCTGGCTTTCCTGCAGCGCATTTTCGTGACGGGGTGGTCGCCATCAGCGATAGCATAGAAAGCTACGCTTTAAAAAAAAAGGAAGGCAGCAAGATGGCTTTCGTTTTCCTAAAATGGCTATTTACGACAGCGCAGCTTCCTTTGTTCTTTTTGCCGTTATTCCGGGCCTGTATTCATCAACCTTGAGTCTCTGATGCCCCGTATATAATAGGGTTAGCTTTACGTGGGGAATCAGAGGCTAGGGCTAGCTGAGAGGGGGATGTATTAAAACAGCAGAAAATTGTTTTTTAGCGTCGACCGCCATTCATCACTGGCTCGGTCGTGCGTTCGACAGCGAAATGCCGTGGCTCGCAAATCTTCCCGTTGCTGCGCATATACCATTAATTTTCTTTAGCCGCACTATATATATCCGTTAAGGCACGCAGGACTCGGTTTGCCTCAGTAGATGCTCCCATCTGAAAGCGCACAACTGTAGTTAGCATGCTGCGAAGTAATCGTTGTAAACTCAAAATTCATTCAATTGTATTGGATATTTAAGGCTAGGGCAAATGATCTGGTTTTGCAAGCTGCTGCTGTTGTCAGTGGTCATGTCATTATTCTAGCGGATTCAGCCGCAATTTGACCCGCCGCGGTGGCTCAGTGGCTAAGGCGTTGCGCTGCTGAGCACGAGGTCACGGGTTCGATTCCCGGCCGCGGCGGTCGCTTTTCTGATGGAGGCGAAAAGCAAAAATGCCCGTGTGTACGAGATTTCGGCGCACGTTAAAGATCCCCAGGTGGTCAAAATTAATCCGGAGCCCTCCACTACGGCGCGCCTCATCGCCTGCGTTGCGTCGGCGCGTTAAAACCCTACAATCAATCAAAGCCGCAATTTGCTCAGAAGGCCTACATTTGTATTAAAACGAGACCGCTGTGCTGCAGCATTTAATCACCCAACAAAATTCAGAAGGTAACATATATAATACAACGCATATCTGTTCTCGTTGAGCCGCGGTTGGTGATGACACAGTGAATACGGAGGGACCTCTCTGTTGCATAGGGCCAAAGAATTGCTTTCTGGCAGTGGCAGCGTGTACCGTGCACATCATAGAGCCTCATCCCTTCTCGACAGCGTACAGTAATCAAAATGAAAGGCATAATTCTATACGCCGCAGGAAAGTCACAGAAACTAAGATATCTAAGAAACTAAGCGAAGTATTCTAGGCGAAGAGGGGCAAATAATCCAATATTTTTGTGGTAATTTGCGTGATCATGACCGATCGGTGGATTTCAACTGACCACTGAAGGGGTACTCAGGTCCTGTACAGGGCGCGTCGTTCCACGCGTCGCATTACACGAGCTCGCGCGCGCGCGCGCACGTACAATTACACGAAAGCACACGCCATCAGCCTCACTCATATTATTTAGTTTCATTCTTGTGTAACATTCGAATTGCTAAATGTTACTAAGGGAGGAAAATGGGCACAGCATGCGCCCCAGGTTAGAGTCGGAACTCGGAGGCTTCGGATGAGGCGCTCGACAGTTTACCACTTCAGCTACAGGGGAGCTATATGACTCCTCGAGAACCCCTTACTTCCACATAAATTGATGAGCACACCTCTTCAGTCCACAACTCACTCAACGTCATAAATGGTACGACATCGAAGCTACCTGGGAACAAGGTAATCAATTCTATCCTCATACAGGTTTGAAATATGACGTGGGTGAGGGGCGGGCTGGCCGCCTTGGCCCTTCACGACTTGCCAGTGCGCGCAATCTTGAAACCGACGCTCATCACGTTACTCCTGAGTATACGTGACAGGGCATTACCGGCCCCGCTATGAAAGTAGTGGGTCTTCATTGCGAGTGGAGAGTAGAAGAGGACTGACCGTCACTGTGATTTGCTGATTGTATTTTTGCGATTCTGGAATCAAAACCAGTCGCTGCGGCGTACCACAAGGGGCTATACTTTCTCTGGTTCTTTTTAATGTCGCATTGACCAAGCTAATTCACAGCGTGTCCGCGGGCGGAGGTGTGCAAGTCATGGCGTATGCGGGTGACGTTACCGTCTATACGCAGGCCGCAAATCCCCTCTTTAGCGAGGTTGCTAAATGACGGCTATCTTCGCTGGGCCATCTGATCATGACAGGTTAATTTGAGCATTTTCTTGTATAATGTTCATCGTATTCTCGCGTCAAGCTCCTGCTAAACAAAATTGCGTCTATACAGCTTACATGGTCGTATTTGTTTAAGACCATCATTTCATAGCACAGACAGTAAGCTGCTGAAGGACACATCTGCGCTTTCCTCGGAGTGCACAGAACGCCCGCCGCTAAAGAACGTTGAGCTTCCATGGCAGCACAAGGGTGAGGAGGTAACCTAGCTCTGTGGAAACTGAGTTTTGAAAACGTTGGCGTGCACGACAACGTTGCACAGATTTAAAAGCGAGCGACGGTGTGACCTCAGATAGATGGCTGCTGGGCGAGAGGGTATACTCTCTCTCTCTATCTGCTTCTTTCTATTCCACACAGCGGGTTTCGGTAATCCGCGCTGTTATTTCAGCGCGCGTAATTTGAGGTGATTTCACCCGTCTCCTGCTCCACCTGCCTCGCGATCTCCTGCCTGCAGGGCGGCCTGCTTCCTCCGTGTTACGAGCTCCTCGAACGACGTTGGCGCTGTTATTATTTTCTTCAGCTTCGCACTCATCTTGTTCGCGCTTTCTCTAGTTTCTCTTCTGCGCATCGCGGGTGGTGGTGCGTCCCTTGCTGAGGTCGCCGTACGCGTGAGCCTGCGGTTCACCGAGACGCCGCGAATGGATCGCTTTTTAATCGCACTATCGCCGCTTCTGCTTGCCGCGAGCCTCCAAACTTATTACCCCTTCTCGAGAAACTTTTTGTTTTCCTTGCCCCTGCATTGTCCCGTTTATAATTCAGCGTATACATAACCAAGGACCTTGGGAAAGCCCGAAGAAAAATATATCGCGTGCTTCGCTTAATTGCGCCCAAGCGGTGGCCCTCTAAGATCGTGCCGCTTATGCGTGGCAAACAAAGGGACGACCCGCGCCTGTGGGTGACGAAGATACGGGCGCGGGCTTTCTTTTCTAAGCGCTCAAAGGCATCGCCCAGATCTTGACTCTCGAGGGCTTTGCTGTTACTGTTCGCGAACGTGTTTTTTTTTTAAGGCGGTCTCAATTGTAAAGTTTTGATTTTGTTAAAGGGGTGCTGGCGGGAGAAAAGTTTTGATGCGGGCCTGTAAGTACCACATTTGCACGATTCTAACCAGCACCTTTTTTTTTTAACGTACCCTTTAGGAACACTGTGTTCCTGTAAAGTTCAGGAATGGTGTAAACATAATAACGG
This sequence comes from Haemaphysalis longicornis, assembly GCF_048455015.1. NCBI lineage: Eukaryota > Metazoa > Arthropoda > Arachnida > Ixodida > Ixodidae > Haemaphysalis > Haemaphysalis longicornis. Next base: position 73,519,614 of record NW_027526460.1, on the reverse strand, counting down.
TACCCGAATACAGACCTCAAGCCGCACATAAGGCAACACTTGCGCAGAACATGGCGAACAAACCGGAGTTAATAGACAGGCAACACACTACATGTAATAAAGCCACATTTAGGACGATACACAACCGATTCACGCAACAGACACACAGAAGTTGCCTTAGGAAGGTTACAGATGGGCCACACACATGTAACACACTCCCACCCGCTCACTAGATCACCAATGCCCACGTGCAGCGGGTGGTGAGAGGGCCTATCCGTAATCCACGTACTTATTCACAACACGGCGCAAACACGTCCCGCAACTATACACACGACATATTCCACAACACGCGTCGTACTTTTAGGAGACGAGCCCACGTTTTCCGTGAAACGTGTTTTTGAGTTCCTCTCCGACGCCAAATTTTTACATCTCATTTCTTATCATGCATGTTGACAACCTGGCCCTTTACACCAGTCATCTCTATTGCATTGTTGACGTTTGTTTGTACTTCACGTTTGTTTTTACTGAAATGCTTTTCTTTTAATTTCACTCTCAAATACACACCCTGCATACACAGGCTGCCAGCATGCTTCACGAGGTAGTGTTACAGTGGCTACCTGGACATTGTGGGGTGAAGGGGAATGTGGTGGCCGACGAAACAGCTTGCGTGGCCCACACCCAATCTAGTGTCATCATCCCGATTCTTTTCTCTAGACGTGACGCCGCGACACTTGCGTATCTGTGGCGCGGCAGTCACAACTCTCCATATGGACGGACGGGACAAAAAATTATCAGCCATTATACAGAATTGATCCCGCCTGCACTTTTCGAATGCCGTGTGGCCTGGGAAAGCGCGACGAAGCAGTCGTTCACCGCATTCGCCTCAACGTCACTTTTACCAGCCAATACTTGCACAAGGCGCGCCGAGTCCTCCCCTCACTGTCAAGTACGTATGCAGTGTCCGTGAGGACATAGAACATGTACTGTGTGTGTCCCCGTTAAGACACCCCGCGGCTAACCTGGAAGAAAACTTTGGGACTGCGTGCTGATGCACCATTGAAGCTTTGTGTCGCCATTGGTCCTTGGCACTCAACTGCCGCGGCAACACGGAGTACACGGGCTCTGGTGTCATTTCTCCGTGACTCCGGCCTGAACGAAACTCTGTGAATCTTTGCCTTAACTTCACTTCTGTTTGTGCGCCGTGTGCGTGGTCCTGCATTTGTCAGTTTGTGTGCTTATTTGCTTTTGTAGTGTCTGTATGAGTTTTTGTGTCTTCGTTTCCCTTTACTTTCGCACATCTCATGTTCATGTGGAGTAGCAAGCCAAGCTCGCTGCCAGGTTGACTTCTCTTCATTCATTAAAGGCATTCCTCCTCCCTCACTCTCATGAAATGACTTCGTTTTGGCGCTCTTTGCCCTCACTCGGCTTTGCGCCATTAAAATGCACACATCATCATCATTAAAGTACCCTTCAAAGTTGTGCGCTTGCTACCGGGCTCAAAACACAAATAAGCTTTAAAGCGGCCAGCATCATTGGCACAGACACGAACTCATCCCAAAGTTCAAATCAACCCAATCAAAAACATTCCATCGACATCCCGTGAGTATGTTTTGGTGCACCTATTCGCCAAATAGCTTACCTTAATCAGCGGTTGCACCTTTTTCTGCTGTTGCCATTAGCATATGCCACGTCTAAAATTATGAAGGTCAAGACACATAAAATCACACACCCATATAATGTTCACCGCTTCGGTTTTATTTCCAGCGGGAGCTTGGTAAGCAAGTTTGCGAATCACGCGTAATTTTTGCTGCCCCACAGTTACATGCGTCGAATAATTTGTCCTTCGCCAGGTGCGTGGTGTCATGTGCTTCACATCTATATGGGACATCTTGGAGGTCGCGCACTTAAACACGGACACTAGGGAAAGAAACGACAAACAACGGCGGTGACTCACAATCAATTTTTATTAGAACAGACACACAGTTAAATACTTCAACCTAAACCCATATGACCACACATCGTACATACGTCACATTCCAGCGTATCATTTCCAAAACATGACAGGCATGAAACAAAATGTGTGGGTGAAGGCGCGTTTTATATTTACGTTCCAGAGCGATTTAAAAATTCAAACTCACTCTCATGTAAATGAATCGACACTAAAGCACCACACCCGCTTTTTCTTCTTTTATATTCCTCAATAATCTCGCGTGTCAACGTGTCCTTGTGCACAGATAATATCACCGTTTCCTGGAACGCAGGCTCGCATTTGCACTTGGATACGTGTTGAGCCCAATAGACTACGCAAAATTTGTGGATCTGTTGACAGAAAGCTTAAAGTCACGTCGCGTGGCACAGGAAAGGGTTGCGGGGTGAAGCATGTGTCTCCTTTTGTTCCATGCAAAAAGTGTGTTGTCTACCTTATACCATTTCCTTGTGGTTATGCGTATATTGGTCAGACAAGTTGATGTATCAATGTCAGGTTGCTAGAGCATAAAAGGTGTTTAGGAGGGGACACCTACTCGCACGTGGTTTAACGCGTATCCAAGTGCAAATGCGAGCCTGCGTTCCAGGAAACGGTGATATTATCTGTGCACAAGGACAAGTTGACACGCGAGATTATTGAGGCATATAATATAAGAAAAAAGGGGGTGTGGTGCTTTAGTGTGCCGTTGATTCGTTTACATGAGAGTGAGTTTGAATTTCCAAATCGCTCCGGAATGTAAATATATAACACGCGCCTTCATCCACACAGTTTGTTTCATGCCTGTCGTGGTTTGGAAATAATACGCTGGAATGTGACGTATGTATGATGTGTGGTCACATTGGTTTAGGTTGAAGTATTTAACTGTGTGTCTGTTCTAATACAAAATAAGTTGTGAGTCAGCTCTGTAGTTCTTCGTTTCTTTCCCTAGAGTCCGTGTTTACGTGCGCTACCTTCAAGATGTCCCATATGCATTACCAACTAGCCCAGTTGTCACTTCCGCTTCACATCTGCGCGGTAGAATCGGGGTCAAATTATTGTTTTTTCGAATTTTCGTGCGTAAACGTACGTGCGTGGTACAATCGGTGGGGCGTTAGAATCGTGCAAACATGGCACGCTCTCTTGGTACTGTGTACGACCAGCGCGTCTTCACCGTTCTCTCGGCACTTGCCTTCAATGGCGTATTGAGATTTATTTCGCTCATACCATCACATCTTCCTCGGTCAATCAGCCGTTCTCTTTTACATCGGCGCCGACCCGTTGCGGTGTCTCCGTGGCCAACACGTAGGGCTACAGGACACAAGGGCGGTGTTTCGGTCCCTGCCACTGCGGCTGTTTTCCCGATTGAGCTAAAGAACAAAAACGCCAGTTCGTCGATAATTTGGCGCATCTAAAAGGTCACCAAATGAATAAATTATTCAGGTAGCCCTAGATATACTGTGTTCGCCATAGCTAGGCGTAGCTTTGACGCGTAAAACCGATACCAAGATCCTCAAATACATCGCCTAAGCATCGATTTTACGTATAAAAAAATGGCAGATGATCATTCGAGCAGGAAATGATAAACATTTGACACAACAGCGCTTATACTGCGACTGCATTGCGATACTACGACATGCGATTAAACTACGACATTTACGTAACCATGTTACAATGTCGGCGGTACGTTCCCTACCTGCCGTTTTATTCTGTAATGTGCAACGTCGTACATTATGCGGGCGTCATATTTGCGGTTCCCAGAAATACAACACCCAGTGTGCATTCGGTCACCGCGTTCGGAGGTGGTGATCCCTAGCGGTTTCGGGGGATGCCTGTGTCCATTCGATGTTAAGGAATGGTACTTTGCGGTTCCGCAACCGATGCAAATATTTCCCCCGCAACACACAAAATGTGCCCAGATCCACCTCTGGAAACACTCTCCAACATAAGCGCGCACGCGTTTGCCGACGGCTTCAAGTCACCAGCTAACCCGAAGCGGTCACAGAAGACGAATGCACGAATGTATTATCCTGGAACCACGACTGAACGGCCGCTGGTGTTTACGCTAGAATACTAAGAACATTGCGACAGTCAGCGCCTGATTCCCATTAAAATGTCGCGCTGTGTCACTTTCGGCGTCTATGCCGGTCTTCTTCTACATAGCCGGTGTTCTTCAACTCCGTCGACGTTCGATGAGGTCTCAGTGCGCTGCCATGATGTATGATGTACGGATTTACGGCAATACGGAGTTCTTACGTAGTCCGACACATGGCTGCCATAAAAGGGGGATATTTTTTTTAGAGATGCATCGTAATCAAATAATGCATGGGCTTCGAAAAGTTTGGCAAGTGTTTTTTTCTTCTCTAAGGCAGCCAGAAACGCCAAATCATTGTCCGTACGAATTCCGTATATACGGAGTATACGAAAAACATAGGGAGACTGATTTGGTCAGTTATTGAAGGTAGAAACACGAAAACTGTTCCAAGCGTATTTATTGTGAGAATTCATTCGATTGCACTGTTTTTGGAAAGATTATCTGCCGGAGGTACGCTTCGGCACGATATACTCCGCATGAACTCCGTATTCCCGTATTTTCGTATATACAGAACGTCTCACCCAATGCGCCACTAACAGCTTCGAGGTAAAAATAAAGTGTGTCTGCTCAACTCAGATCGCCGATGACACACGCTGCTGGAGCGGGCATCACGTCGATCGCATTTTGCTGAATGTCCGCTGTACGTAAATGAACAGTGCAGACTACGAGACAATGTTCATTCTGTGGTGTGGTGACGCCTGTTTTCACGCTTTGGAATTTTCGCGCGTTCATAGGTAACTGCAGCGGCTTGTTGTGGCGCGTTTATATTCACGGCACTCCTGTAGAAGCCAGCCTTTGGGATGCATCCGTCTCTTAGTCCAATTTAAATCCTATCCTAATGAAAATTTGTCCTTAGACGTACATATTCGCGCGCTCGTATCCCTTCCCCATTGATCCTCTGCGCAGTGACTTAAGTCTCAGCGTAATCCAGCCTTCAATTTTCCCAAGTTAAAAGTGCGCGCCCGAGTCATTCCTAGGCTGACCAACAAACATTATTCAAATTATACTATATGCGTGTTGAAAAGCATTAGAAAGAACTGGGTTCTGTCTACAAAAAAAAAAAAAAATGTGCGCCACCACCAAATGGGCTTAAAATCCCACTGGAGAATGCCAGTTATTACACAGCAAATAACACATCCTGGAAAAAAAAAAAGAAACTGCAGCGCGCCGGACCTCCCGGGCCTGGGAAGCGCTGCATTATACTCCGGCTAAAATTCTTGGTTTCAAACCTTCCGCGTGGACCGCACATGCAGCGCACGCTTCCCTCAAAGTCCCCCGAAGGCGCGCGTGTACACTCTGTACCATTATCGCAAATGGGGTTGCCGAGGCCTCCCTCCTCTACTTTTTTCACACGGTCCACATATCCAGCCAGCACGGAGGGGGGCCTAATTTGCACGGCGTGAAATATTCCCGCCGGTGTATACACCGACGGGCTCACGCGCGGCAACAAAAGCGACGAGACTCGAGCGCAGCCATGCAGCGTATTCTGCTCTCCGCCAGGAGCTTTACGGCGCCGCTCGCTCAACCAGCGGGAATCTCGAGACAGAGAGAGAGAGAGAGAGAAATCTCATAAGCGAGCCAGCAGCTCAAATGGGCTTCTTCCATACGCCCGGAGAGTGCCAATGACGGCCGGCACAAACAACGGCCTTATACGTGTACTCCCAAAGCGACGCAAACGGTGGCGGGTCGTCCGCTGTACGGTGTCATTTGCGACTGGCAACATTTGAAGAGAAAATAGGAACGGCGGCGACGAGGAGACATCAGCGCAGGGGTGTGACGACGCCGGCGGCATATACCGCGGCCTCCTCTCTGAAAAAAAAAAAAAAAAAAAAAGGCGTCCCAAGAGCGAGACGCGTCTATGTATTCTCCTGTGGGGTTGCGGAGGCGAAATGACTCTCGAGAATATTATATGCCCCCACGTGAGGAGCCAGGAGGTGTCAGTCACTGTTGCGCGCCTCTCTGGGGCTCATCATCGCTTGGCTGCAGATGTGCACTTTTCGGCGTCGGCGCTGTTGCGTCAAACTTCGTTGAATTGAGGAGCTAGCGTTGCGTGCCTGTTTTCTGAGTGTGGTTTCCAATTTCGCTTGAAGTTTTACGGCGGTAATGTTGCGTGTACGTCGGGGCCATCCCGTGGGACGAAACGCAGGTTAAAAGGCTCCTGCAACACTTTTTTCAACTTTTTTGAAACCTTAAAATGCTTGCAGAACGTAGTCACCCAACACACCCAGTACTTCTATAAGGCGGGAACGGTAAAGTCCCCCTATAGGTTCCCGCAGACGTAAAAGTTTGAAGCTAAAAAGACAAGCTTGTCTTTTCAGCTTCGGATACAGTTAGGGGCTTGCTTACATCTGTCGCCGACGTTTAGCGCAGAACGTAAAAATCAACACACCTCCAGTAGGTGACGATGAGTGTACCAGAATTTATTCAGGAAGGTTATGTATTAGAACGACTTGGGAGGTCCGTCTACAAGAAATGTAATGCAAATAGTACATTCGAATCTTTGAAATGACGAATTCAGTGTTCACCAGTCCTTATTTTTGGAAGTTACAGGTCGCAAATGTTATCACCATCAAATGACTGTTGTTGTTTTGTTTTTGTTTTTGTTTTGAAAAACAATGTTCCGCTGCTGCGGGACAATAGAGGCACTTCTCCAGCGCGATATAAATCGACGTACACAACTTGCCGAAAGAAGCTGGAAACTGGCGGTCTTTCAATCGCTGAAACTTTGTCGTACCTGGGCAAAAGCAAAACAAAATAAAAACAGCAGCTCAACAGCGTATACGCACGAACCGGGTGCCTTATGCCTGCTTCTGTTATTCGGTCCACTTTAAAGGTTCCATCTATAGCCCGACCCGTAAAGCCTGTTATCACGCGAACGTGACGATGGCGAAAGGGATAAAAACAACAGCCGCAACAACCACAACAACAAATATTGAAGAGTAGTTGCAACTCCCGCCGCACTGGGACGGCACGAGGGTCATAAAGAGAATCTGAAGCCGCTCCGCCGCTGCACTTTTGCTGGAAAACTCTCCAATGCAGGCCCGAACCGAACAAAACAGAGAATGGCGCGAAGCAAATGAAAGCCGACAATAACAGCGGCGGCAGATCTTCATTGTTCGCGACTGCTCCAAGCGCGGTCGTGCGTTCGGGGACGGAAAAAAAAGAGGGACCACCGGACGGTGCGGCTAACCACCGGTTTGTTGGCCCTTCAATTACGGGGGCTGCCGACTTGCACGAAAGAAAAGACAACAACAGGGCAACAGTGTGGAAAACGCTGTACCGCTCTAAAAAAGACAACGTTGAAGTGTGGAGAAGAGGCCGCTATTGAAGCGCTGACGCCGCGTTTGGCGCGAACAGCCACAAGTTTGTGCAAACTTCCTTGTTTGAAAACAGCGGCGAACCGGTGAGCCGAGTTCGTCAACTTAAAAGCATCCGAACGGTCTGCCGCTCCTCGCTCGAGGTCTTTGTAGTTTGACTCAGTTCATCCGCCGATCCATGGGCTTGCGAGTCAGAACCCATAGCGAACTGTGTGAACGAGCGTCGATAATTGTCTTCCGAAGGCGTCGTTGTAAGCAGAAATCGCCGTGGTTCTCAGGCATGCATGCAGGATAAGGTAGAATAACCCCGCCTGGCAAAAAGAGAAAAAAGGAAAACTCCTGGTGGCAGAAAAGTTTGTTCTGCATGACGAAATCTCGCCGAGTAACGTGGGAAAGAGGCGGCGATGCAAACGAGCTCGGAAATAAGAAAGATTGACTGCGAGAAGCTGCATGCGCGCCCTTTTCCGTTTAAAAGCGGTTTTTCTGCGCCCCATTTACACACGTTTGTCTCGTTTTTTCGTTTCTTGGTACTTCTCCCACGGCCAACTAGCCCGAGAATGAGACCAGTATAGCTGCCTTGCGGTGTGGGAAAAAGTCAGCGAGCTCTATTGTCTTCCGGGACGTTAAGAGCACCTCTTGTGCGAGGGCGTGAGCTTACGACTACGGCGGCGACGCCCGCCTCCGCCCGTAGATTGGCTTGGATCGGCTTGGATCGTTGCCGCTGCGCGTCGTTTCCTAGAGCACGCTACTCCCACGGTCCGTATACTTGCCTCGTGTGCGCTAAAGCCACGAAACTGCCAAGCTGTGTTTTTTTTTTTATTCTTTCATTCGGTTTTACTCAGCGCAGCCAAGATGGGAGTGACCCGGACTCCTGTATTTCTTGGTGTTTTTCCTTCGTGCTATTGATTGAGCTGGAGGCTACCTGACGCTGACGTCATTAGAGCTCCACCAATCGTAATGGCGGAGCCGAAGAGTCGCAGTGTTGACGGTCGCACATCCGCCAGGCCGTTGTGATGTTTCGGCAGTTGGCGGCTTGCCTTTTCTCTCCGTCCTTTTTTATTTTTTTTTTATTTGCTGGGGCATTAGAGGGGTGGAGTGCAAAGTAATTTAGTTCTGTGAGCAGAGACAGAGGAAAGTTCGTCTCCCCGTATATATTTACAGTGCCGGGCCGTGGTGGTCTGAAGTGTTAGAGCCACGCGAAGCTGGGTAGCCTGGTTTCCCACGAGATGACCTAGTTCTAGGACGTCGGAAGCTTTGTTTGAACGTCCCGTTGCAGCAGTGTTTCAGCGACGTTGAAGCATGTACCGTGTCAGGTGCAGCCATGTCAATTATTACGCTGTTTTAGCAAAGCCAGGTGACATATCTTCAGCAAAACTGACTTGAAAACTCAGTGTTACTTGCCATGCTCGTTAATATTTAAAATGATTTACACCCTTAATGGTGTAAATCAGCGTCTATAAATCAGTGTCTTGCACCATTGCAAAACAACATGAGGAAGCACCCTTTACGCCCAAGCAAAAACACAATAAACACCTTTTTAAATGGTGTTTTATCGTAATTGCACCCTTTCAACGGGTGTTTTTTTACAAAGTGTAAGGGCGTTACCTGTATACAAAAAGAGTGTAAATCATTTTACAGGGTACTACAGCTATAGGTGAGAGGAAAGATTTTACTTGTTCACGCAGTGGCATCACGCTAAAAGTGCACAGCATTGCAGACGACGTCATGCCACTGTTGAAATTACTCAAGCGGGATCCGTCGGTGAGTCCGTGACACTGTGCCCGCATTCAGTTAACAAAAGAGGGCGGACGAAGGTGACGACAATAACTACCCTGTAAAAGCATGTATCTACACCATTTTTGTACATAACTGATACACTTACACCCTCGTAGAAACACAGACGAAAACACCTTTTAAAAGGTGTTACAAGCGACAAAACACAGTGTAAAAGGGCGCTTTCTTTTTTGTTTTAGCTATGGTGTTAGTTGTATACAATACACACTTCAAAAGGGTGTTTTCTGCTTTTTTTTTGATAAGGTGTAACAGAGTTAGTTATAGATAGCGAAAATTCTCCTTGAAGAAGGTGCAAATGATTCTGCAATGTAGAAAAGAGGATATGTGGCCGATAATTGCAGTTGATGTCGAGGAAGCCATTTAATTGGTTTTGTCCCCCTTTTACCCCCGACAGTCGCCCACCCTGTAAAATTATTTACACCCTTAAGAGTGTATTTCACTGTCATTAACTAACCCTTTACGCCTTAGCATAAAAATGATAAAAACCCTTGAGGGTGTTTTGTCGTTTCTAACACCTCACACCCTAGCAAAAACAGAAGAATACACCCTTTTAAAGGGCGTTTTATGGTTAAAACACACTTTGTAGTGGTGTTCTTTATTTTTTGACAGGGTGTAAGGGTGTTAGTTATAGACAAAAAGGGTATAAATCTTCGTACAGTGAAGTAGGTACAGAAAGCCCTCGTTATAACAAAGTCCTCGAGACATAAAACCTGCTTCGTTATAAGCGGTAGTTCGCTAAAAGCGGGTAAATATGTCGGGACCATGAAACACTTCGAATGAAACACTTCGAATTCGCCCTTCACATTCATGCATGCTGCGCTCTTAAGCGACTTCTGTGCCAAATTAGAAACCGCCACAGCTACAGCGCCAGTCTTGTAACACCACGTCCATTTTCATGGCGACTGTCTCACCATAGCAACTGTCGTGCTACCACAGCAATAGTCGTGTGTTCGAGGACTCCAAAGCGAAATCCAGAGAAGCCTCGTGTATACAACTTTCTCTCCAAAATGTAGGAAGGGGAAAAGCACAATTTCGGGTGTCAGGGTGCTGACTGTTTTTGGTATTGAAGTCACGTCGAACAACGTCGCTCGCGAAGCACACAGTTCTGTGTACTTCATTTCACGAGTTGTAGTTCTCTCTTTGCGGTATCAAAGGAACAAAGCAGCTGTGAAAGCTTATAAAAGCAGACAGAAAGGCAGACAAGAGTTATAGGTATACCTCTCGAAGTTACCACCCTTCCTTGTGCTGAGTTTCTTTGCCTGAAAAGTAATTTCGACAAAGTTTCTTCGCGTTTAGGCAAGCACTCCCAACGATCAGCAGCTCATGCTTTAACGCCAGTCAACTGTTCTAGTTACGTTTACTCCGTTTCCTTTCCCCTATAGGCTTTCTTTCTCCGCACAGCGCACAACAGTCATTACACCACAAACTGCTGTCTTCGGCTGCTGCCACAGCGCCAAACAAGCGTCGCGAAGCGAGTAGCCGTCGTCGCACACGTTACCTGCCAATGGTCGGCTCTCTGTCAAGATTATCCCAATGGCCCTGCAAACTGCCGCCGTCCCGGAAAACTCCGCGGACTTTGGAATCCCCCGCAGGTTCCCATTGATCTACACGGTGCGAGAGCGCTGCATTTCAACCAAACGGCCCTGGGTCTCGACGCTTGACTTCGCCAGAGACCAGCGGCAGCTACGGCTATCCAGCTCCGTTGTTGTGGTCCTCTGCGGGGTACAACAGCAGGGCAGCGCCCTGCAGTGGGACCGCTGGATTAGAGTAGAACTCGGCCCGGGGCCTATTTTCCCGGATCAACGGCACTCCCTATACGCCTTCCGTATACCGTGTATATATATACATACACAAAGTGATGTGAAGGAGGTCCCCGGAGTTCGCACACCCGACGACAACGAAATCCCCGACCCATGCACCACCACGGGGTTGTGAGTCGACCCTGCTAGAGCCGGAGCCCCGCTCGCTGTCTCGAGGAGGCCCACCGTACTTTATCACCGAAACGAAGAAAAACTGCCCTCGCCGCCTGCGGCGACGAGCGGAGAATTCGGAATCGTGCAGTTCTGTGCTTACAGCTATACTGGGCGTCCCCCAAGGCTGTCACACTGGCCCCTGCACTGTTCGTGTCCCGCCGACGGCTAAGCTGTCTGCTTTTGTCTTCCGAGCCTCGGCAACTGTCCGTGTCCACCGCTTTCCACTCTTGGTACATTTTCTCTGCCCTCACTTCACGCTGAGCGAAGCACGACCGATTCCGTCTTGCACTTAGCAACACCTACGCTGCATCGCGAGAGATCAGCCAATAACGCTTTTGGTGAAGTCGAACTAGAGTGCTATAAAGTGATCTATTAAGAAAGCATTGATGCCTTGCTTGGTTGGTCTTGGGCTTCTCACTCCAGGACAGCACGCCATGGCATTTACAGTATTCGAGCTATTGTTTCGTCAGTTTCACTACAAGTACTATGACTTCCTTTATTTTGAAATACCGGATATTTCAAACCAAATCCGATGTGTGGATCTGTCGTAGAAATGCGTATTTCAAATCATGCCGAATAAAGTGAACGCCTCTGAATTCAGACTTGTTCTCTGCTTATCTGAATTTTAGATTATGAGACGGTAATTAAGCAATAACATACGAATGTTAAAGTACAGACTTCAATAATTTTCTTCCCCCCGCATGAGTTAGACTGTTTAACATTCTGTAGCCATGCTGTAGTACGCGCCGATCTCATTCATAGCCTACTACGGACGGCGGCCTCTGCTTGCAGCAATCCGTTTGTAATGCATGGCTTGTGTACTAATGTCCGAATAAAACTTAGGATTATCTTGCAAGGCTAGCACCACCACATTCACCAACAACATAAAATGTCCATGGACGGTTCTGTTTTTTAAGTTGTGTAAAGTACATGTGGACTGTAAAATTGTCTTCCCCCTAAGGGAATTTTCACTATCCATAACTAGCGACCGTACACTCTAGCAAGAACACGAGAAAATACACTTTAAAAGAGTGTATAGTATAACTAATACCCTTGCACAAGAAAACATAGGAAAAACACAAGAAAACACCCTTTTATGCGTGTATAGTATAACTAACACCCTTACGTGCAGTAAAAACACCAGAAAACAATCTTTTAAGAGTATAGCATAATTAGCACCCTTACATATAGTAAACACAAGAAAACACCCTTTTAAAGAGTGTATAGTGCACCCTTGCATATAGTAAAAATGCTAGAAACACCCTTTTAAAGGGTGTTTTAAATCACCCTTACACACTTTTAAAACACCCTTACACCCGAGCAAAACAAGAAAACACGCTTTTACAGTGTATTGTTGTTTGTAAGTGCTTGTAAAAGGGTATTGTGTTTTTTATACTGTTTAAGTATGTTACACACAATATTCCCCTTCATGGTACGAATCATTTTGCAGCGTGGGAACGCCACACACAGCTATTTTGTTTTCGATACCTTAGATCGGGAAGATGCACGTGGCCCATTCACAGGAAAAAGATCTTTGTTTCCAATGGCATAAAAACAGCGGTCACACGGGGCCTGAGCGCATGCATTACAGAGCAATAATTTCTCCCTGAAATTAGCATACCATTGGAGTTAGCAATCAAGCGCTCGCCAGTCAGGGCTACTAGCCCATTTGCATTATTTCCTCATTCACTTCTCTGCCCAGCGGTCGGTCACCGCTCTCAAAGAAGACAGAATCCTTCTGCCAGAGGATAAACGTACCAAGATCAAGATCTCATTCCGACGTCGTGACTAAATGAAGCGGCGAGCCGACTAAACCTCAAGCCCGCTTCGGCGGTGTAGAAGGTATTGGATGCCTCAGTTTATCAGCCTTAGGTGACCAAAGACGTCCACTGAAGCCGAAATCGCCTAAATATTTCACAAAGGGAAAAAGGTTGGGAGGTGGAAGAGCTCAAGGATGCGAGAGAGAGGGAATTAGAGGGTTTGGAGGAGGGGAGGTGGACGGAAGGGTGCTCTGGTTGCGAGGGCTTCCACCAACTCTGGCACGCGATGACATCTAGACAGGCCGACGGCCCGTTGCTTTTTTCCCCCCCGAGCTGGTCGATGCCCACTTTGGCGCCGTGCAAGCCGAGAAGACCGACTCGTCAGCGTCCGGCGGTATAAAAAAGGGGACGTGCTGTGAAGCCACGGCAAAGAAGTGCACGACGATGGGAATGGGCGGACGGCGGTCATCCGTGCCACTGCTGCTATGCCCCGCTGGCATGCTGGCGCAACCAACAATCCTGCACACCGCAGGGACAGCAAAGCTGCGTCAGCCTACTGCTTACTCCTCTACTTTTACAGTCGGGATATTCAGCGTAGACTCAAACTTCTTCCTGATACGTTTTTGATTGAGGTCTGTCGCGACTCTTGTGCTTGTCCTTTGGTTATGTCGTTGCAGCCACAAGGTCTTGTTCTTTAAGCGTTGTTTGGCGAAGCCATTGAAAAACGAAGAGGGGAAGCGGAAGGTGGGGTTCTTGCGGGGTACCTTTTCCTCCTCATCCTGCTCTTTCGTTTAGATTGACGTGCACGCCGGCACAGAGTGGCCGCCGCGGAAGCTGCAGCGGCAGCGCTGGAGGTGGCGGGTTGGCCCTCATATGGCAGCCGGGGTGCACAAAAGCGTGCACGTCAACAACCACGCACACGATAAAGAAATGTAGAGAGAGACGGGGAGAGCAACCACTACTTGACGTGTTTCGCTGCCACCGCGCGGTGATGCGGACGCGTGCTTGTTTTATCGGAGCACTCGCTGGACGTTTGTGTTCGGCGTCGAATTGCTCGGGCGCTGCCGAGAGAGACGCTGGCTGACGGAGCGGGTTGCGGTTTATTGTTCGGACCTTCTCGCTGGTTTTACCTTGAGGACACCACCACTTCGAAGTCAGAGTGATTACTTGACATGAATTGCATTTGTCTCCCTTTTCTAAGCTTTTTTATTGCACAAGACAGAAGTTTTTCGTCTGCGTGTAGTTTGAGCAGTTTACCGAACCGTAAATTGTCTGTTTATTTTTAGCTGATATTTTGCAATGACTACGGAAGAACTATTACTTCCTCGCTGTTTGGCACAGTGTGAAATAGAATGAACTTCATTTATCCCCGTTCTTGTGGTTGTGGTTACTGCAGACCGCTGGAGGGGATTTTGATTAATTGATTGATTGATTGATTGATTGATTGATTGACTGATTGACTGATTGATTGATTGATTGATTGATTGATTGATTGATTGATTGATTGATTGATTGATTGATTGATTGATTGATTGATTGATTGATTGATTGATTGATTGATTCATTGATTGATTGATTGATTTAAGGGGTTCAACCGCCGACGTTTCGCTCCGAGCAAGTCCTCATCTGAGTAAAGTTTTCCTTACTCTACCGCTCCCAACTTATCTGCTCCAAGCATACTACGCTTCCCCCATTGTTATTGCTAGGTACGGTAGCCGCCCAGTTATCAACAAAAGATTTGGGGCGCGTGGGCTGACACGAGGAAGCAAACTCGGGTGCTCAAAGCGCTGCTTGCATACATTAGCGTAGCCTCTACGGATTCTCGGCTCTAGATTCTGAAATTTTACAGAATGCAGATTAATTTCTCATATTTTGTTTTGTTTTTGTTCCTTTACATGGACTCTAATTAGCCTAGGTGATGTGAATTGGACTGTGATAGTCTGTTTCTGCGCCCCATTGCATGTTATACAAGCCTTGAGTGTATATAATCACTGGTTAATTTCACTGTCATTTCTCATGCCCTCTATACTCATCCCTTCCTCTCTTTGTTCTCCGTATACCCTTGCCCCAGTGGTCTCTCAGACCGACCTCTTTTCCTTTCAATAATTTTTACTCTCTCTCTCCCTCTCTCTCTCTCTCTCTCCCTCTTTGTGTGTGTGTGTGTGTGTGTGTGTTTTGAAACACATGAAATCAAGGTGTTTCCTTAAATGGGACGAGCAGACAAAATACAAGTTTTTTTATTCGAAATAGTTGGTGTTTTATAGTGCCCTAAGGGTTTTACGGCAGAAAGTGGGGCTTTAATCACTGAGAAATTAATCAATTATAGTTAAAATTTTGATCCTCCCGCCAAATCATGTTTTGAGACGTCCGCCATGACATCACAAGGAAGTTCTTCAAGCGAAATTCAAGTGCGCCGTTGAGTCTGCAGCGGACTGCGGAGCGTTCTTTACCGTCAGTCCTCCTAGATGGCGCCACCATACTGTGCAGGGCCGCTGTTCACCTTTGCTTTGTTTTTGGCCGTATTTGCGCCTGGCTTGTTTTTGTTACGGTAGGCAGTAATCATTTCGTGAAACATAGGATATTCTCGATAAGCAAAGTAACGTAAGACAATGTCGCTTACGCCAATCGGCGAGTGTCGTCTGAGAAAAACCCAAAGCGCCGTACTGCTTTGCAGATATCACAAGCATAGTGCGCGCAGTACCGACAGCAGCACGCACTGGTACCTCTATGTTTACGTACTCTTTCGTGACGTCCGTTGTTTACCCCACCATTCTTACTACTACAAAAAATAAATATGCATTCACTTCAGCAAAAACAACTCGTCCTGCAAGCTTGTAAGCCTTCCGTAACTTGTGTTTGCCGGCCTTAGCCAACCGCACGGCTGTGCTGTCATAAGATGTGTTGCGGGAAATGAGCTAGTGGGACGCATAGCCATTCCCTTTTTTCCTAGCTTATTCGAGCATAGTTTACGTTAACGGTGGTGTCAGTATGATTCTAACGAGGCAATCTTTCGAATGAACCGAACTTGTGTTTTTTTTCTGCAGGGCCCCTTTAACCGCACGACCACATCCCCCTGCCACACATGTTAGCGCGCTAGCAAGCAGCCACACTTTTGCGATAACGGCATCACGGTTGCTACAGTGTTTAAAAGCACTTCTCCGGCACTACCCAACGCCGAGAAATAGATTTCGATGAAGCCACTTTATCGACGTAGGATGAAAGAGAAGAGGCCAACAAGAACAGCGGAAGCATAGGGAGAAGGCCCAGCAAGGAGGCCTGTAAACCGGGAGAGTGGCGTGGAAGAGACGAGAGCTGTCCACCACGTCAGATGCCGTAGCCTGCCGCCTGCCAGGATGGCGACCAAAAGTCGTGACTCAAGTGCCAGCAGCAGCGGCGGCGCGCAGCCATTTGCGCCTTCAGCTCGCAGTGAGGCAGATCTCTGCGAGCGTGCCTTCTGACCTCGGCGAAACGGGCAGCGAAGAAAGCGGCGAAAGTTGCTCGGCGCTGTGGCCAGCAGCCTTCGGAACCGGAGACGGCAGCTTTAACGACACCCATGGGTGCCCAATTGAAACAGATTAAGCGTCTGTGCCTTCTCACGAAGATTTTGCAGTTCTTATTCCACCAGTAAGGTAAAATCCCGTGACAAGGAAGTCCTTAGGGCACAAAATTGTTATATCTATGGGCAATACTTTTGTAAAGGCGGGTATGATGTCCTCTCTATACACTGTAGTGCAGACCATGATCCGCTTCGAATAAAACGATTTCGTTATGAGGAGGGGTTTGCTGTATTTAACTTTGTTCTTCTGGTTGTCCCCGTATAAACTGAGATTTTATTCATCTAGTGGTTGGACGCCCCCGTGTAGATTACGGCCAGACGCTGCAGCATTCCGCATTTGTGATTATAGCGTCGCCAATAGAACTTGTGGAACCATTTTAACTGAAAGAAATAAAGGAGGACGGCCATGGACGGCTAGTGAGAATAAATGACGCAACATACATGCAGATTAACCTCTAGAGACTAGAGACTCCACGTGACAGTAAAGGCTGTCAATTTTTTACCGTAACGTGCACCTGTTTGAGCACAATCGCGGCCCGCGATAATTAAAAGGCAAAAACTCCAGCTCCGGGTTGTCAATCGTAACTTCAATTCTGACACCAGCTTGGATGGTAACATGTACGGTTTAAATGGGGGAAACCCAGCAATGTAGCCGTTGAGTCGAAGCAGAAGAAAGGTTCGTGGCGCCGTCTTATCTGTAGGCTATCCTGTTAGTTGTTACCGGCCGCTATTCCTGCACGTTTTCACACCTCTGCAAGCGTTTAGCCGTATGTCCTTCCAAATGTCATCTGACCTCCGTGTTCGCACTGACGACTGGTGCGCCACACGGTGCAAGAGAGCGGTTTATATTCTCGGGTGATACCCTGCCGATTATGAAATGTTCGCAGGCGTCCGCAATGTCTCAACCACGGCCGCTCGATGGAAACAATCGAGCGGCCGTGGCTCAACATTCGATGACTCGTGAAGAAACGCGGGCGAGCGCTCGCTATTCCCTAGCTTTGCTTCCGCTTATTCTGGGCTGTGGGAAGACGAAGCTGAAGCTCAGTTTACCGGAATAGGTTTCACGTCCCACTGTCTTTATTGGCAGAATTGGAGAAGGTTAGTAACTTTTCCGGATCGCTTTGGCACACTGGCAGAAAATACCCTCAGTTTACGAAGCAAACAAAACGCAACTTTTTCAGTTTACTACAGTTGTAAGTGCACATACCCAGTTTTGTGCAACCCCAGCCCCACCCCACTCCAAAAAAAAAAAAAGAAGAAGAGGGGGGGGGGGGGGAGATATTTCCATATACACTCCTGTTGCTTTGCGGCAGAGATGAAACAACACACTTTCCTTTTGTCCGAACTGCTGCGAATGTGGTTTTCATTGTTAAACGGTTACTGTCGCATTAAATTCCGTCAGTTTACGGTGCAAACTGCAACGCACCAATCTTCGTTCGTTGATATTGCCGCGAACCATGCATTGGGTTTGTTTATTTATGATTTCTTTTTACGGCCCGGCTGCGCCCGGCTGTGTTATCTGTGTCCCAAGCGAAGCGCATGTTCCATTCTTTGTTTTTATGCCGCATGGGTTATCTCATTCAGATAACGAGAGCGTTTCGCCCTAACGTCACTGGCCTGGAATAGTCTTCTTTGATCTACAATGTTGTGGATGTAAATCGACGGTTCGAGAAACACTCCCGTCGAAAGATAAAAGCCTGCAGAGCAGACGCCGCGGTATTCGACTCACGGACGCTCGCATGCGCACGTCACTTTGTTGACTGCTGTTTCGCCACCTGAATATTCTTTAACTTGTTAGGAGAGCACAAGTTCGCTCCAATAAACTTGTTTTCCTTGAAGACAGCTGCGTCGTCTTTGGCTTCGTGACAATATGGAGACCAATGTGCAACTTCTGCTCACAAAAGGAACTGCACCTTATAAAAATCCGGAGCCATCTCCAGTAACGTGAAACCTGGGGAGGGGCGAAGTATGCACTGTATAAGTGTATTCTTGGCGCCTCGGCGTTTTTGCCAACGGAGAGGAAAGCATTGGGGGAGGGGGGGGGGGGGGGGTATAGTTATAGAGCTTTGCTGTGAAGGTTTCTTGTCTTTGAAGCACGAAGCGTTCTAGCGCGACGCTTAAACGAGTGGCCCGGTGTTTTTTTAGTACGCGTTACGGAGCGCTCCAGCGTGAGGCGAAAGCGAGTGCTTCCGTGTTTTTTCAGTGAGCGTTATGTTCTAGCGCAAGGTGTAAACGAGTGTCCTGGTATCTTATCGTGACCACATTAGATAACGATTACGGCGACGACGATATGAGACGTCGAAAGCCCAAGCCCCTGAGGGGCTTTTCCCTAAAAGCCTTTGCTGCTTCCAAACAGTTCCGTACATCTGATTTACGTGTACTGCATACATACACGATAACTGGATCAGAGTCCGCCAGTTTTCAGTATACACAAGCGAGCATGTCTCGTTTGCGCGCTAGATGAGGGTAATTTGGAGGACGCTACTTTTTTGGCGTTCAGTGAAATGTCACGCCAGCGCGGTTGCAAGGAGGGGGGAACGCCAATGCGGAAAGCGCTTCTTTTTCCAGGTTCAGTTTGGCCACACCAGTGTCAGGGGTGCTACCAAGCTCGCCAGGAGGCTGCACTTTCTGCGAGTACAACGTACGGACCTTCACCTTTCTTCCACTGCAAGCGGGAGCGGGGTGCCGATTATACGCGGTAGGCATGCGTGCCGCTATCGGGTCATCTCCTTTTTCGCAAGCCAACCGGCGCTGCCGCGAAGCGTGCCCTGGATCGCGCCAATGTATAGTAATGCCGACCGCACGCCTCGCACGGGTCGCGGGCACAAAAGGGAGACCATTGATTTCTCGCAGTTTCACATCGGCGGCGCGGAACAGAGAGGGGGGAATAAGGCGGCGGGGGGGTTTTCGACCTAGCTATCTCTGTCCGTGCAACAGGCATGTATGGATACACGGATCACAGCTTCTGTTGCTGCGGCAGGAAGCACCGGGCAGGAGGCTGATGCTTTGATCGAAGGGCCGCGCGTGTGTTTGCGGGAATGTGCGCGGGGCCTGTTAAAAAGGGGCATGGAGAACGAGAGGCGTTAAAACCGAGCCCCTACTAGCGTAAATCCTTACGTGGTGCGACATTGAATGGTTAATAGCTACATGTTGCCGATGTGAAACGGGCAGAGGAAATTTCTTTTTCGGAATTGTATGATTTTGTTTTATCATCCCTCTGATTCTCCACGTCATCAGCAACATACGTGTGTATGTACTTTGAAACATGCATGCGTGTGTGTGTGTGCCTGTTTGAGAGGGAGGGATCGGGAGGAAGAATCAATCTTAACTTTTCAAGTTTATTGAATAAACATGGTCACGTCAGCGCGTCAAGACGGCCACGAAGGGCTGTCCGAGAAACTGACGTCGTGGACAATTTTCGCCGTAATTTGCTGCCGTGCGGAACTATCACAGCAGCCAAGTAAGCGAGGTGGAAAAGGGAAGACTGGTGCGGAATCCGGAGCTGTAAAAGTACTCCGTTATGTGTATGCCCACCCCGCACGAATACTCGCACACATATGTAAAGTCACTCCCTGATTTCTGCTGTCGCCATTTGGCGCCCGGCGTCGCATCAACCCACAGCGTTTTCCCCCATCTCCCAACACGCCCCCGCAAAGTCCAGCGGAACGGCGACCATAACACCGTAAGCAACGACCACTCAGGGCGCTCCACATCTCAAAACGGAGACTGCACTCAAATGGCCCAGCGTCATACGACGTACAGGAACCACGCGACCCGAGCCTGGCTCAGTCGAGGCCGAGTGATGGCGTGTACAAGGGCGAGATGGTGAAGTCCCTGGCCGATGGCCGTCGCACGAGCTACGTGCTTATCCCAGGGATCAGGAGAAACACGAACGCCAGCCGAGCGGAGGGAACCAGGGGGTCGAGAGAACGTGCAATCCTGCTGTGACACCGTGGGCCCGAGCCCGGAGTCGCTTCTGGGCACGCTCCGGGAACGCTGGGGCTCGTTTGGCAACGCCGTCACGTCTCGAGCTGCCACCGAAAGACGACGACGAGGACGGCGGCCGTGGCGGGCTGTCCGGGGAACCTTTCGGATGGCAGCGGCGCCAGCGCCCCAGACCGTTCGGCGGTGCCGCTGAGTCGTCTCCCGTGAGTGCATGGGAAGTACTAACATACGCGGCAATAGGTATCGCAAACAGACAACTCGCCGTTACCCACCCTCCTTCCTCCCTGCCCTGTTATGGCCCGCTTCCTCCATCTCGTGGAAACGCGACGTGGGAATATGATTACGGAGACGCATTGCTGTGACCGCTCGTGTCATTCGGCTCGGCTCTTGTTGCGTGCCCGACCGCAGTGGCCCCTACCCCTTCATAACCCCCCCCCCCCCCCCCCCCCCGTATCCTCGCGCACACGCTTGGTGGAAAGAATGCTAATGTTGAAGAATGTACCTAAGCGGGGCGCTTAGGTGTTCGAACGTCCACCCTCCAGAAAATATTACTTTTTTCAGGCAAGTGAGAGCTAGACAGTGTTCCCACCTTCCATCTAGCTTGCCTCTTCTGGTCAGTAACAACTACGGTCCGTCTGCGGCTAGAATGCGGAGGCAGCTTTTGGAGAGTTAAACTTTCCAGGAGAAGGATAGTTCGATTAATGAGCACCGCAATGCTGGCGACAGCGGTTCAGAAGGCGCCGCATCTCTTCTCCTGGGGCTGTATTCTCACGTTTTGTCTGTTTTAAAGTGTCCTGTTTTGAGCCAGCCGTGATTGGCTAAAGGTATGTGACACAACGCAAGCACGGCAGAGCTACTCCGTTAATCGCGGCTTCTCGGAGAAGACGATCTGGAGAAGGCTACTTTGGCAGTTCTAATATGAATAAATAAGCCGCTAGATCTGCTAAAGACCAAGGCCCTTATAGGTGGGCCTTCCTACAGCACACTTACAAATTGCTGGGAAGGCATCTCTTTAGGCGTTATATAAGCAGTGTGATAACGAAGTAAAAAGGCGCCAGGACCAGTTTTTTAAATACATCCGCAAGACCACATGTATAACTGTTAAAAGCTGCATATACCGATCCCCCTTCAAGTCGGCCTCACAACCTCACGCAAATGCTTTACTGGGTGAAGTTTTTCCCACTCATTACAAGAGGTCGCTTATAAGAGGCATCACAAGAGTCACTACTTAGGCCAAGTTATGACTCCGGATCCCAACCATGAGGCAGAGATAATTAGAAGGATGAGAATGGGGTGAAGTGCGTTCGGGAGGTATTCTCGGATAATGAATGGCAGCCTACCATTGTCCCTTAAAGGAGCCATGAAGAGAAAATACAACTTCGTTTAATTTGAAAGAACGAGGATTCAGTATCTCACTCAGCTCCATTAGAGCCACAAAAGATGTGTTTTTAACGAAAAAAAAGCAAGAAGTATTTAAAAACTTTCAAATTTTGCGCCACAGTGACGTGTTATGAGCAAGAATGACGTCATACGGGCCAACAATAAAACATAATTTCCAGTGCGTTAACTGCACGTTAGCATTCAAGTGATGCGGTCAAATGGAACTAGAGGCCCCATTACAGATGTCCAGTCATGTGTCGTCGCGACAGGTCTCTTAGGCGGCCGCCAATCGCACAAACAAGGTTCCGTGACGTCATAGAAAAGTTGCGGGAAATTGGCTAGGGGGTCGCGACTGCTTCAAACGTTTTCTTTAATATCTCCGTTATTTGTTCGAAGATTGCGTTGATATTGGTATCACTGTTATCGGGACTAAGCAGTCTTTCCAATAAACCCAACTTGTATTTTGTCTTCATGGCTCCTTTAAGAAGAAAGTGTATGACAGCTGCATCTTACCGGTACTCACCTACGGGGCATAAACTTGGAGGCTCACTAAGAGGGTTCAGCTTAAATCGAGGACGACTCACCGAGCAATGGAACGGAAGATGATAAATGTAACGTTAAAGGGACAAGAAGAGAGCGCAGTGGGTCAGGGATCAAACGCGTGTTAAGGACATATTAGTAGAAATTAAAGAGAAGAAATGGATGTGGACAGGGCATATAATGCGAAGGCATTCGAAGCCGTTCGTCATTAAGGGCAACAGAGTGGATCTCTAGAGAAGGCAAGCGTGGCAGGGGGTGGCAGAGAGTTAGACGGGCAGAGGAGATCAAGAAGTTTGCGGGGATAAATTGGTAGCAGTTAGCACAGGACCGCGATAACCGGAGATTCATAGGAGAGGCCTTTGCCCTGCAGTTAGCGTAGATAAGCTGAGAATGAATAAGATGTCAAATGGAAATATGAAAGTCTGGGGCCTTATATTAAGTACCTATATAGGACCCCAAGGAGCTTTAAACAGCGAGTTCCTTTAGAGTTTGCTCGACTGCATGACTGTAAATACACAGACGGTTTCAGAAACACAACTTACAGATTCCCATTGGCTGCGACGTGTTCCATAGCATGTGCCTCAAAAATAAAACACGAAGAAAAAGCGCGCGCATTCGACCGCTCCTGCCCTTCTCTCCCGGCGGCGCAACATTCACCGGCCAGCCAGAGCGCAATGAATGAATCGACATTCATCGTGTCCCCGCGGACATCAGTGAAGTGGTAGGTCAAAATAAAGGCGAATTCGGCGATGTGGTCCCTGTGTCTCAGCTTTGAGGACACCGTGCACTCGTAAGAGAAAACTTTAATGGTAGTAGCAGAAGCACCCAACAATGCATTCGATACAGGGTTTTTCGATGTTTTACGGCTTTCGGTGGCGGCCCTAAAGGCAGATCCCAAAGCATATACACGTAAGCGTTGCCCAACCTCCTATACATCGCTGTGCCATTCCGTACCCTCATGACTCGAAAACAGCAAGAAATTGGAATCACCGACACATTATAAGAAGAGAGAAAACGACACCAGGATCAATACCGATAAACGAATCACAGTGCCTCATAAACGTATAATTAGGCTCTTCGAAACATCCCCATAGCACCAATCAAGCAGCAGCACAGAGGACTAACAAAGCGACTTCGTCGGTAAACCGTGTGTTTCTCATTACAGTGGAAATTATAACGTGCCTCCCCAGCCACATTGCGCTAATACCGTCTCTCGCCACGTCTTCATAGCCCAATCAACGATCGCATGCAGTGCAACGCCCGAACCATCATCACCTTCGCATAATACCCTCCTCCTTACTGGCGCGTCATGGACATTGCCAGCTCGTTCCCTGGCGTTTCTGCGCCCTACACGCCATTGTGCTCTCCGTCTACCTCGCTTGATTTCTTGCTTTCCTTCTCTTTCTCTTGATTGTCCTAAAATCAGGCGACACAAAAAAGCGGCCAAAAAGTATCCCCCGAACCGCCTAGAAGGATGAGAATTAATCACCATTTCCCAGGGTGGCGCGGATGCGCGCTTTTCTTGCGCAAGTCTTTTGTTACTCGTCTAGCTACTTTCTTTTTTTTTCCTTTTAAGGCAGTGTTTCTTTCACCTCCACACTAGTTTCGGGGGCGTCGGATGCTCTGTGCTGAAAATGAGAAGAAACACCTCCTCTCTCTCCCCCACACAGACACGCACACACGCACGAGCAGTGCGGCGGCCCTGCGCGCGGAGAGCTATTCCGCTAATTACGCCGCGCTGGCAGAAAGCCACTTTTAAAATTTAATTGACGGTCCATATCGCGCGCGGCCATTAATTAGGTCGAGTGTACGGAATGGTTAATGGCGGCGGGGCAGTTTAATGGCCGCCGTGCACAAAAGCGCGCCGGAACACGCACACCCTCTCGCACGCACACACACACGGAGGCACATACACGCTGTAACGAACGCACGGACGGAGTCATCGGGTCCGGTATGTGAGCCACCGAGGACCCCGTCTTTTTGTCCGGTCGCGGCGCGCAGTGTGCCAAATTATGGCCATGATTTGGGGCGGTAACGAACGGCCCGTCGTGATGTACGGCTCGCCGGCGACCATTACTGCGACGGTGTCGCCGCTAGAACGGGACGTCCTAGAGATGGTGGTATATAAAGAGTACCTCACTGTCTCTTCCTCTTTCTCGGTTTATTCCTCCCCGGTGTCCGGGAGACCCGTCTATGACGAGCTTACCGGGCGTGTAGATTAGGCCGATAGTCGTCGGTAAGGGGATGGACTCGGTCGTCTTTGTCTCTAATATCGGCTCATTACAGCGTTCCGATATTGGCCGCTAAGCGCGTGTTCGAGGGACGACCATTCGGAGGATGACCGAACGACTAAAGAAGGACGGATCTTTGCGTTCGGGTGACATCTGTTCTCCGCTTACGGAATTCCCATGCGACGTAGAAGAAGCGATTAGACACCACGTTTGCGTTCCCAAGTGTCTCGTGATTTCTGCCACCGGCTCATTCCTCCAATTATGAATTATTGTGACAAGAACTGCTTCCAGCGGTGTGCCTCTTGCTTCTTTTTTTTTTTTCTTCAAACTTTTGTTCCGGCGTTAGCGGTTATAACAATTCCCGGTAGGTCTATAGTGCAGTATACCCAAGCCATGGCCTAGGCAGTTATGAATGCAATATCCGCTATTCGAATTCGTCAGGCGAGTAATAGCACTTTTAATGCGAAGCAGGGGGACCCGCGGTTTATGTAGGGGGAATGGGTGATTAGGAGCGGGAGATGTTTTCAAGTAGTCAAGTATTCGCTTTAAACTTGAAGCGTGCGTGATATGGCGTCCTCAATGCGTTGGGATCTTAATGGCTTCACCAATCGAGGACGAGGCCGTGGCTTTGACTGTAACGACCGCGGAGGATGTTTTTTTTTTTTTTTCAACTGCAAGCCAAAAGACGAAGAATCAGCATGGCTTATAGATTTCGATTTAACTGGAACACTGCAGATGTTTGCCGTCGATGCTCCAGGCCCACGCACGTGACACATGGCCCATCCCACAGTCTAAAGTTTCACTAAGAAGGGCAACGCCAATACTGACTTGTGTACCTGAATTGCCCCAGGCTAATACTGACTCGTGAACACATTGCACAAGGCCCCGCTAAGGCTTTTTTTTCTTGCTTCGAAGCGACAGGTTTACATACCGCATGAAATATTATCTATCCTGAATCACTGCAAATGCATAGCTGTTGCATCCACATCTGTAGCTGTAATCGTTTCTGCTTAGGATGATTGTCTATCAACTTTTTGTCATGCGTGGTCTATCATTAGTTCATGTATCCCTCGAGGAGATCGTCGATTACACTTCTGCAAGAGGAATTTATTCCAGACATTACAACTACATCTTCCTTACCTTATCACGCTGCTGGATCAGACAACAGTTCAAACGTGTATCAGAGGCTTGACAATAGCTCGAGCTGACAGAACGTATACATTTTTTCTGCGTCCCCGTGCTTTCGGGTAACCATCTTCAAACTCCGCGGCGCAGATGGTGGATCATCGTTGACGATGATACGGCGATGGCATCGCGCCGGCGCGGCGCGGCGCGGCGCATCAACCTGGCCGAGATTGATCAGTGGGCGCGATTGCCTCTCCGCGGGCAGAGTAATACACCACTTGTCGGGGGACGCTGGCCGGACGGGATGTAAACACGCCGCAAATGAAGGGATATGCGTAGACAAACAGCAACAAAGCCGACTGGAGACGACGCGATATTCTGGTCTGCGGCTGCGCGCCGGACATTGATTACAGCCATTAGGTCGCCGCTGTCTCCATCGCTGATGTCCCTGGGCAGGGGAAGCGGTGCTTGCGATCAGCGCCCACATCCCTTTAGTGCCCGGAAGCAGCGGAGGCAAAATGCACCTGCCTTACTCCATAAGGCTTATGACAGGCAAAAATTATTTCAGCAAATCAGCGGTTGTCCACAGGTGTGCATACACGCTGCTCGTCCGAAGGCCGCAGCAGCTGATGGGCTCGCAGCCCTGAGTGACGTCCTTGATCATTTCCACTGCTGAACCCTTGTCGAGGCTCATCCGTCTGGACTGGGCATTGTCAAGGGGGCTAGAGTTTCTGCTAGTTGCGACTGTATGATGATATCGGGCTTGCGCCAAATAGGCAGCGTTCTGTCCATGTCTCAGTTCTTCTTCAGTTTAATGTGTCTGTCTATAGCAACGTCCGGATCAACAACTGTTGGTTGCTGAGGCTGTGGCGGAACGTCGGCGGGACTACTTGATGGTTGACAGTGACGCCGGTGCTTAACAACATGAGACACACAAGATCGTGACGAAAATACATATGAAAAAAAGATGAAAATTCGTGACATCTGGGATTTAAACTGGTTTGAATAACGCAGTCGCTTTATCATTCACTAACAACACACTGACGTCTTTTACTATCATGGCGGGTACAAATTTTGAGCAAATGGAGCCCATATCGATCGACTCGGCGGCGATGCTCAAATTGAGTAAAAACGCTAAGCTTTCATCTTCATCAGGAATTGACTGTATCAATTACAAATTCCCGAGAAGCGCTGACGTGTTTTCGTCTATTACCTTGGCTCTTATTTCCACTCAGTCATTACATAACGCCCCTCTTCCCGAAGACTGGAAGGTCGGCAAGGTGGTTCCGGCACACAGGGCTGCTGGTGACGTTCATTGTCCGTTCAACTTCCGACCTATATCTTTTACCTCGATACCTTGCAAACTATTGGACCACATAATTTATTTCCACCTTGTTGACTACCTGGAGTCTAATTCATTTTTCTCAGCCCCTCAGCACGGTTTTCGAAAAAAATTACTCATGTTAAACCCAATCGCTAGCTTCCACCAACGATTTCTTCCGAGTGTTAGATAATTTCTCCGTCATCGACTGCATCTTTATTGACTTCGCTAAAATGTTTGACACTGTGTCTCATAGCTTACTGCTTTTTAAACTCCGTAAACTTGATATTGACCCAAGTGTTCTGAAATGAATTGAACCCTTTTGAAATGATAGCACACAGTACGTAAGTGTTAATAACCATAACTCTAATATTCGCCCTGTAACCTCAGGTGTTCCCCAGGGATCGGCTATTGTCCCGCTTCTTTGGTTAATATGCGTCAGTAATCTTTCTAGTACCGTAGTTTCTCCTATCAGTCCCTTCGCTGATTATTGTGTAGTTGATAGGGAAATATGTAACATATCTGACATTACCTCGATAACATAAGTGTTCGGTGTGACACATGGTTCGTGAAATTAAATGTCGGTAAGTGTAAAACAATGCGAATAACGAGATCCACAACAAAATTAAAATCGCCTACGTATAGTGGAATGGTTCTCCCCTTGTCCCCGCCAACACATACAAGTATCTCGGCGTACACATGTCTAGTGACCTTCCTTGACGCATACATATAGAGTACAGTACCAACAAGTCTAAGAGAATGCTTTACTTTATTCGACGAAACTTCACCTCAGTACCCGTCTCGTTGAAACTACTACTGTATAAAACCCTCATCCTGTCAAAAAGGGAATACGCTTCTTGCGTCCGGGATCCGCCTACTAACAACCTCATCACTTCTCTTGAATCTATTCAAAATCGTGTGGCTCGTTTTACACTATGCAATTAGTCCACAACATCAAGTGTCACTCACATGAAACCAACATTGAACATTCCTGATCTTCTCAAAATGCGAGCCATTTCCGGTCTGTGTGTGTCTCACAAAATATTTTTTACAATGAATATCTAAAACATGCACTCATTTTAGTACCATCGTGTGTCTCGTCCCGTAGCAATCATACGTTCAATGTTGGAGGAATACCTTTGTACCCTTGTGCAGGACAAATATTCATTATTGCTATTTCGTCCCCAAACCCAGCTCCGAATGGAACCACCTCCCCTCCTCCATCATCACTATCATAGATCCAGCACAGTTTCAAGTCCGCGGTGTGCGACTTCTTGTTCTAATGTTTGTTACTATGTATTGGGACCAGTGTGTCGAACCGAAAAAAATACGGGTTCGGTTACGGTTCGGGTTCAGGTAAATTTGTTTTGTTCCGGTTCAGTTCCGGTTCGACTAATTCGATCCGCGAACCGGTTCGCGAACCGGTTCGGGGCGTTGAACCGGTTCACGAACCGGTTCAGAACTGAATTATTAGCAAGGTTCGAAAAATCAGTTTTGTATACTTTAAATCCACCATAAAACTGAAGTATTTTTTTTCTTCACTCGAACTAGTGGTTTTTTTTAGTGAACTGCAATATTACTGTCAAATTTGAAAATCTAGGCCAGCTGTAACAGAAAATGTACCAGCCTCTTTTTCACCACCCTTACTATCGTCCTAGCGACTACACAAAGACACCGACAAGAGACATGAGTGTGTTATTTATTGGTGCCCCTTGCTTCGTTTTATTGTACTGCTTGGATGATAATAATGACTTAAGACATTGTCCATTTTGCTTGAATTACTTCCTTGTTACGTCAGCTGCTGATGCTGGGTGGCAGAAAATTTGAAAGTTTTTTTCAGTGTTTCTCACCACTTATGAAAACAGCGTCCTTAACGGGTCACCAAAGGCAGCTCTTTCAAATAAGGCAAGGTAGGGCTTCGTTTTCATGGTCCATTTAGGTCCTTGGCCAAGCATGTAAGAAGACTCGGCGGAAAAATATCGCCGACCATGGGCTGCGGCCCCTTCGTTATCGGGCTTACTGCGACAATCAAGAGCGAATGCTGCATGCATCCCCATTGCAAAACAATCAACAAAGAAAACTTCCACGTAAAGCGCGCAAACACACGCCCACGCACACAACATGGCGTTTTATTCGCCTGTGAAGAGCAGCTTTACCTGTACAAGAGACTACCAAACACGCTAGTGGAAATCAACGAAACCAAACGTACAGTGCCCAACGCTGGGCACACCTGTCAATTCGAAAGAACACAATCTCTAAAATTTCGAATAGACAGGTATCTTCGCTTACCTCACCCGCCGCGGTGGCTCAGTGGCTGAGACGTCGTACTGCTAAGCTTCGATTCCCGGCGGCGGCGGCCGCTTTTCTGATGGAGGCGAAACGCGAAAACGCCCGCGTGTTCGAGATTTCGGCGCACGCTAAAGATCCCCCTGGTGGTCGAAATTCATCCGGAGCCCTCCACTACGGCGCGCCTCATCGCCTGCGTTGCGTCGGCGCGTTAAACCTCATAATCAACCAATCTTCTCTGATCCCCGTGTAGTACGTTTAAGAATCTTATTTCTCCGGCCCCTTCGCCCTATTTTCCCCTCTTTCTCGTTTCGTGAGGTTCGCCTCGCCTGTATAAAGACGAGCGAACCAATAACAAACATATGTGCGTCCCTTTCTTCCTGCGTCTCGTTTGTGGCACTGTTTTATTTCTTGTGATTATGCATGTACCTAAAATCCAAAATTTCAACACTCTTTAGCTCCTGCAAATAGGCATAGGCAAATGTAGGGCTTGAACCTTGGCTGGTCTCGTGGACTGATTGCACTTGCACCGTCCCAATGAGGAAGAGAGAGATAGCGACAAACGTTTTATTGAGCCTTTAAAGGCCCCTTGTGGGGGCCTGGTGACAGGCCCACCGGCGACCGCGGGAAGGGCGAATTCGGTGCTTTAAACATCGCGCAGGCTGCCAAGAGTTTGACGTTTCTTCTTCCCAGCCTTGCACCCTGCTTGCTCAACCTTCAGCAACATATCATTGAAATTAGGGGTCTTAATTGCTATACTGGTGTGCAGTCGTTTCACCATGTTGTGTCTATGGCGTTGTGCTACTGAGCCGAAGGACGCGGGTTCGATTTCCGGCCGTGGCGGCCGCTTTTCTGATTGAGGCGAAAAGCGAAAACGCCCGTGTGTTTGAGATTTCGGCGTGCGCTAAAGATCCCCTGGTGGTCAAAATTAATCCTGAGCCCTCCACTGCGGCGCTCCTCATCGCCTGCGTTGCATCGGCGCATTAAGAAACCTCACAACCAATCAAATAATCAAAGTGTCACCATGTTGTGACCGTGATGAGCGCGTTCGGAGCGTTTTGATTCATTGAAAGGGTAGGAGTGAGCGAGAAATTACGAAGTTGATGGCGCATGAAAGAAAGAAGCCCCTAATGACACCACCCGTTATCAATAACGGGATGGTCGGACCGTTTTGTTGAGAACCGGAAACCGTTATTTCTTTTTTCGGTTCAGTTCCGGGTTCAGCCGGCTCAAAAAATAATGGTTCTGGTTCGGGTTCAGTTCCGGCAAAAATACCGGTTCGGTTCCGGTTTTCGGTTCGGTTCGATTCCGGTTCGACACCCTGATTGTGACATACTGTATTACTTTTTATTCCTGTCAAAATGACACTCCACTATGTAACGGCCCTGAGTGTAAATCAATGAAATGAAATTAAATACAGACGGATAACCTCAGCCTGTGTTGCACGTAAGAGAGAACAGTCTGGAAAACTTCGTAACACTTCATAATACTTCAGTGTGTATCCTCCCGCAGCATTATAACGTTGAATGTCTGCAGAGCTTGCACTATGCTCCTCTGGCGGAATACTCGGTTTTGTCCATTTCACGTACACCTCACCGTGTCCATTCCCAGCGAGTCCTGATTGACTGAAAGTCGACGACCCAGTGTGACGCAGCGCGACAAAGGTTATTGTACATGTCATTGGTCGGAACCATCGCACGTGCTACTATATCCAACGACTGAAATGGACAGGAAATTAACAATGGTTCTGAGAGTTCTATGGCCTCATTTCATGTGAGGCCTCGAACCTACAACAGCTTTACGAATGGCCACAGCACTTTGTGTTGTTATTCTGCATTTAACACACACATTTGCTAAACTGATTTGTTTCTACTGTATGAGATTGCGGGTTTCATCTAAGCAAGCATTTTAGTTGTTTGCTTGCTTCAGTCCGTAAAATGGAAATCGAAATCTTTTGAGGAGACGAGTCCGTGTTTTTCATCAAGCGCGTTTTCGAGTTTCTCACTGATGTTAAATTTTTATATCTCATTTCTTATCATGCATCATGACGACCTGGCCCGTTGCACCATTCATCTCCATTGACTTTTGCTTAATTTTACGTTCACTTCCTGAAATGTTTTAGTAGTCTTATCACTCAAATGAACTAACTATCGTTCGGCGCTCTTTGCCCTCAGTCGGTGTTGCGACCGAGTGGGGCACCCGATCCGAGCTCCGTGGCCTCCGACATACGACTGGTAGCGTGTATGATGCGAGCGGCCAGCCGCTGTTGCAGTCGTGAAGAAGTCCAGAAGCCGTAGGCTAACGTAAGTGTTTACTTCATAGCGAGAGGTGAGCCGCGACCAAAGAACAATGCCCCAACGGGCGAGGTTACAATACAGGACTCGAGCAGAGCGACAACATCGATTCGCTGCTCTAACAGGAATGAGTTACAACGCTTGGGCAGCTCTATTTATACCCAAAAGCGGTAACGGTCAAAACGCCAACAAGCTGGAACACGCCACGAACGTCACAGACACACACAACGCTCTTTCCAGTGTTCGTTAGTCGTCGGCAGCCTCCGCGCACGTTGAGTCCGAGAGAGGGGAGAGAGGAGGACTCCGTTGCGATCGACGGGCCTCTGTGTCCTTAAAGAGCGTGGAGACGAGCCTCGCCGCCAGCCGCCGAAGTTTTGAAATGCGCCCAAAGCGAAGCGTCTGACGCGGCTTGTCGCAACTTGTCACCGACATGATTGCAGCTGTTTTCGAAGGCGCATGAGTTGCTTCGCCGCACAGCCGAGGAGTGATGCGGGGAAGTACTGCGGCGCTGGCCGATTCGTAACATCGGCCTTGTACCATAAAAATGCAAACGTCATCATCATCATCGTTCAGTTCCCCTGTTCCTTTGAAGGCCTGCCCCGCTTAACGGTTTCGCCGCGGTGCGTGACGCCTCAGAACTCGTTACCGATGCCTTACCCGCATGCCACGCCGGCTGGTTGTTCGGGGGAGCAAAGCGTTGGGCGTGATGTCGGGACATTGCGCGGTGCTACAAACGCTTCAGCGTCGCCTTCTACGCAAAAATGCCCACGTGCGTATGTGGTTGATAGCCATAGAAAGTGAATCAGGGTGTGAATTGTCTGCAGAAGAGATTCGTCGTGCCAGACCCGCGGGGCCACGTGTCACGTGGCCTTACGTGTCGTGTCAGACATGTGTCACGTGTCGGGCCAGACACGGGACGCATACGCGCATCGGTGATTGACCAAAGAGGGCGTAACCGATACTTGTTATAAAGAACTGCGCATAAACCCATACACACATATGCACATACGGCACGTGCTCACGTTAAAATGGCGGCGAGACTGCAAAGCGTTTAATTAGCAACCGGTGGAACAACGGCCTAGCAATGTCAGACTGGGTGCGAGAATATGGCTGAATCAGTCAAAAAGAATAAGCCTTCCCACGATATTTCGCGGCTGGCACACACAGCAGCCGCACCTCCTGCCATTTTTTGTTGCAGTCAAGCTTTCTTGTCCTTCTACATGAGGGTGGCTTTCCCTTTTGATCCAAACGCTGGCAGTGAAGCGACCTTTACGTCAAGATTTTTGACTCGGACGGTGCAGGCGCGAAACCACGGCCGCTGGCAGCCGCAAATATCCAGAGGTCGTTTTTAAATATGGAAGAGAAAAAAAGAAAAGGAGGAAAAAGGGGAGGAAAAACTTTACCATCCCTTCCCAAAGAAAGTTGAGATACGCGCGAATGCTTTCTCGCGTCGAAACGGCGTCAAAAGGGCGTCAACATTCGCTGAAAGTTCGCCCAATCCATCGCCGAACCTTCGAAGGCCCAATCGCAAACGGAGAACGAACCCATGCGACGATTTTTTTGCGCACTAAGGAAACGCATCTACGAACTGCCTACATGTATACGTCGTTTATGAGATAAAAGGATACTATTGCTAAAGGTATATACTTCATGGTCGATGCGTGTATTTTGTTATTAATAAAAACGCTCCGTTTCCACGATTTTCGAGTAACCGTTCTGACACAAGGGAAGCCCGGTTTCACGCATGCGCCGTGTGTCCGGAGATCTTGTCAGAGCTTTTCGGTCGACCAACCGGTCTATTGGGATATGCATCAGTTTATTTTGACAATACGCCACCGGTCCCGCTAAAAAATAGTTTGCTTTAACGTGCTTTCGCTTGAAAAACGAATGAATCAAAACAAGAAAACTATTTAAGATTGGAAGAAAAAGAAAATAAAATATCTTGCACGCCTAAAAAAGCGGACATTTAAATGTAAACAGGTTTGCCACTAATACCCGTGCCAGACGTACACAAAAAATGACATTTAGTGCTTAATGCCTGAAGTTTTAATGCCATTAATTCACTGCTACACGCAAAAATTTAATGCCATTCGCTCTAATGTCATTTTTGGTTTAAGTAGTTGCGCACAACTCATTTACCTTCACAAACGCCTTAAATCTACCTACTGTAGAACGCGATGAGCACCAAAGGAAACCAAAGAAACACTCGGCACCAGAGTGTTGATGGGGAAACGTATCTGAACTTCGAACTAAGACGATTTTTTGAGCACTCTTTGTGGGGAAGTTCTGAAGACGACCAAGTTCACTAAAACAGCGGCAAAAGTCAAGACGTCGTGTTCCTCGTCGTTTTAAATTTTTCAGATTTGGCTACCGCTGGCAGGCGACGGCAGCTGGTGAAGCCACTTTTAGAAACGGCTCACGCCATTTTTCAGAAAATACTATTTCCTATAACGTTTTCTTTCACAAAAGCATTTTAAACCTTTTTGAGACGTTTTTCTCTAAGTTAAAAACTTCTAAAATACGAGTGCATTTCTCTTTTTGGTCATTATCACCGCCATGGTTAACACATTGAATGCCTTTGCGTTTTCGCGCGTGTAGCACAGCCCGCCCAAATAATGTCGTTCGGTATCTTGAGGCCTTCAACACTTGATGTTATTTTCATGTACGCGTGGCACGGGTATAACACTTCCATCCACAAAGCCTTGCGTGCTTGTTTGCTTGCTTTCTCACTCAATAAAAAAAAATGATAAGAGAAGGCATTTCCACTCTGCTTCCGGGATCAACAGTCTTCG
This sequence comes from Haemaphysalis longicornis, assembly GCF_048455015.1. Lineage (NCBI taxonomy): Eukaryota > Metazoa > Arthropoda > Arachnida > Ixodida > Ixodidae > Haemaphysalis > Haemaphysalis longicornis. The sequence continues at coordinate 73,485,263 of NW_027526460.1, read as the reverse complement.
AAACGTACCCTCCCGCAGTGAAAGTGCAGCTACCGCAGCAGAAGCGCCGCCTGCAGCACCACATTTTGCGGCTCGCAGCGTGACCACACACGCACAAGGAGGACGCCCCAAGAAGTACCGGATAAACAAAGCCGGAGCAAAGCAAAAAGCGCGCGAAAATCGAAAAGGAGAAAGCGGACGGCTGCACTACGTGGCGAAGAGGAGACGAACGCGTTGATTTCGATTCGGCGCGCTGCCACTGTTTCACGGAGTGTCTGTTCGCGCTGCCTCCGGCCGCGAGCCCGGCAATTATTCATTCTCCGTTGCTGCCTGTCGTCCGCCGGAGTGGAGAGCGCCTACTCGTCGTGCCCACCAGCTCGGAATGATCGGTACCGTCGGCGCTTCGCCTGCTCGCCTCGAGTGCGCCGGCCCGTCGTCTACACCCCACTGGGGCTGGAGAGCCACACAACATGTCCTGCGCAGACTGGGGGAAGGGGGAAATCTGCCTTAACGTCCTTAGTTGCGTACAGCGGCGCCGCAGTCGTGAGCTGAACGAAACCAGCGATTTTTTGGAAGGGGAGGAACTTGGTTCTTTACCGCGAACAACTCTGAATGTAAACTAACGCAGACAAAGAATTACTCACTATGAAGTGCCCAGTACCAGCTGGTTTTTAATAACGACAGAGCTTTTCGAAAACATTCAGATACGCGTATCAGGGAAAGTAAAAGATTCAGCTAAACAGTATCCATCCACTGCATGCGCAAAACAAAACCCACGTCCTTTCTATCATCTCAGTCGTCGACAACGGAGCCGGTGGTACACTTGATCCCAACGCTTTATATAAACGTTTTCGTTGTCATTAAAACAAGTTATAGTGAGAGCTTCATCGTATTGTGTGCATTTGTTCATGCATTCTAGTTTAGTGCCATCAATGTTCTCTGAGAAAAAAGGGATATGTCTTCCGCTCAGTTTTGCCAAGTTGATTAAACGCTGATATCGAGAATTCGTCGCATACCCCATTGAAAGCAAAAAATTCTATTAACGAAAGCAAACGAGCATATGCTAAAGGGATTACCATGCAATCCTGTTGATGTAATTTGAAAGACGGGATATATGCGTTGATATTATCAGCCGGTGGAATGTCAGGGAGTCACAATAGAAAGCAAACATAGCAGTAAGCGTTGGTAAAGCTTCCAGCCTACATTAACATAACATTAAAGAGCTTCACCATCTCTCTCGCTCTCTCTCTCTCTCTCTCTCTCCTTGCCTCCTCTTTGTCTCAATATGTAAGGCTTTAAAGAGGACTGAGGCAACAGCTGAATGATTGATAAGTTGCAATTAAGATGGTTTGTTTAACTGTGATTGCACTCTACTAGTAGAGCGAGAGCGTTCACCAAGTGGTCACTCAACAAATCAACAGCACTGATAGTCTCTACAGGCTCGAGTTTGACACAGAGCGTGCAGCCTCAGATAGGACGGTGTTGAACGCCAAGTCGGCCTTGTGGTTAATTCTTTAATGCTGTATTCTTCTATCGAAGCCTGACCAAAACGAAAGTGCCGCCGAGTGCGAACATGTACCACGTTTACAGCGCAGTAAACAGCCTAAGATGGTGCAGACAAAGAACTGCTTCTCCGTGTCTTTACCGCCTTGGTCGGGTCTCGGTTAGACTACGGTAGTGTCGTGTATGGGTCGGCATCAAAAACCGCACTAAAAATGCTTGATCCAGTGCTCCACTTGGGCCTGCGCCTTGCGTCTGGTGCGTTCCGCACTAGCCCAGCCCAGAGTCTGTACGTTGAAAGCAACAAATGGTGCCTGCAGCATCAACGAATATACATAGATTTATTATATGCTTTTAAGGTCTCATCATTGAGTAAACATCCTTTTAAACCCATCCTCAGTGATACATCTGCAACCCAGCTATTCTCGAATCGTCCATCTGCTTCTTTGCCCTACTCACTCAGGGTGAGAGAGGAAGCTTCAGGTCTTGCTGTTGGGTTTTTAGATGTATGCACATCATCATTTTTTGACGTTATGCCACCATGGCAACTGCAGCCTGTCTGTTGTGATGCTTCTTTTATGAAAATGGATAAAAACAGGGTTCCGGGTGCTGCGATTCTGCAGCACTTCTTGTCCCTGCAGGATAAATATAAATGTGGCGAATTTTACACTGATGCTTCGAAAACCTCAACTATGGTGTCTTGCGCCGCTCATGGTCCTAACTTTAATTCTTGCATAACCATGAGCGTACTTACCACTATCTTCTCAGCAGATGCCTATGGCATTTTAGTCACCGTTCAGCACATTCTGGAAAAACAAATTCCTAAATCCGTCATCTTTACAGACTCTTTGAGTGTTGTGCGTGCATTGTCTTCACACAGACCCACGAAAAACCACATTGTCAATCTTGTCCTTAATGCCATAACGTCCATATATGCTGAAAATTTTGAACTAATCCTGTGCTGGGTTCCAAGCCATGCTGGAATCGCGGGGAATGAGACTGCGGATCGAATGGCTGCCGCTGCTGCACTTGCAAATACAGTGGACATAACAACAATACCTTACACTGACCTCAAGCCACACATAAGACAACACCTTCGCAAAACATGGCAAGCCGACTGGAGTACACGGACAGACAACAAGTTACACATAATAAAACCACACCTAGGACGATACACTAGTGACTCACACAACAGATTCATCGAAGTTGCCCTAGCTAGATTACGGATAGGCCACACGCACGCGACACACTCTCATCTGCTCACTGGATCTCCAAGACCCCTGTGTAGCAGGTGTGGGGAGGGCCTGTCTGTACTTCACGTCCTCATTACATGCAAAGCACTGCACACAACTAGACGCAAGCACTTTCCTCAACTCTACAGACAACACATTCCACTACACCCAGCACTGTTTTTAGCGGATAATCCTATGATTCCTGATGACAACACACTATGATCCTATGACAACACACTTTCAAGTTTCTTAGTGATATCGAATTTTCACAACTCATCTCATATCACGCGTAGTTTTTGCACCTAAGTTCATGCTATTCACTATCACACCCTGGCCTTTTACACCAGCCATCCTCATTGTCTTTTACTGATTTTACTGATTTATTTTTGCTTTTGTTGAGCAATTTCAGTATTTACATCTTCATCCGTCATATTTAACCATTGTTTTGGCGCTCTTTGCCCTAGTTGGCCTTGTGCCATAAACTTCCAACCATCATCATCATCATCATCAGCCTAAGATCATCCGCGATTTCATGGTGCCGGCAATGGTGCCTCTCCTTGGAATTCATTTAAGCAAGCATAACCAAACTAAAATAGTACCGAAGAATACTCGGCTCTGCTGTTGTAAACCAGCGGGTGCGCGAAAATGTGTGAGAAACAATGGGTCAACCAGATACTGTACGAAGAAAGCCTACATAGAATGACCGTGTCTAAATGATCTTGGTAAAGTTAAACCATGTTAACAATAATCGCGCTTTTTACACTCTCGCGAATGGCAATAACTCAAACATTACCACTCTGAGTTGCTGAAATAACCATTTCCCGATATAAAACTACACAGTTGTATATCGGAAGTCCGTTTTTTTTTTCTTTAGGATATGTTCACTTAAAAAACAGTCTTCCAGTCTTTTATTTTTTTTAACCGTCTTCTAGTCTGCTCCCTGGATCACCAAGACCTGGATCACCAAGACCTGGATCACCAAGTGCAGCGGGTGTGGAAAGGGCCTATCCGTAATCCACATACTCATCCAATGCAAGGCACTTTACACAACACGCGAACACTTCCCACAACTATACACACAACATATTCCACAACATCCGTCGCACATTTTAGGAGACGAACCAATGTTTGCTGTGAAAGGCGTTTTTGAGCTCCTCACCGTCGTCCGATTTCTACATCCTATTTCTTATCATGCGCCTTGACAACCTGGCCCTTTACACTGGTCAGTCATCTCCATTGCATTGTGTTTTACTTCATGTTTGTTTTTACTCAAATGCTTCTCTTTTATTTCATTTCACCCTCATGAAATAACTTCCCTTTGGCACTCTTTGCCCTCAGCCGGCCTTGCGCCAATAAAATCCACGCATCATCATCATCAGTCTTCCAGTCATCAAGGATTTGAGTCCAGTGTGATGGGTATAGTAGGCCGCACAGTCTTGGTGCGCAATGTCCGGAAGCCGTTCGATCACAACCGGTAGGAACTACGAGCACGCCCGGCGTCCCCATGCGAAGGACAATACTTCCCAAGATCAACATCCATTTCTTTCAATAAAATTTCTTTTTGCACTGCTCGGAAGCTCCCCTTTTCGTGCCTGTATGCTTGCCTAGTGTTTAAAACGCTTACGTGGCCCCATCCGTTGTGCACATCGACACGCTTGCGTCAGCCCCTACCTGCCTCCAAGGGTCCACCCACGGATGGTAGAAACTCCCGCGAAGAGTTTCGAAACGCCTCCGTAGGTGAACCTCCGCGTTGCACGCAACTGGCTAAACGAAGCGCAAACAGGAGCTGCCCAGATCAGCGACCGGACGGCGACAGTCCGTGTGCCGGACGAGCAAGTGCAAACAGACAAGATCCCGCTTCCAGCCCAGCGACTCCCCTCCGCCAGCAGGAGATCAGAACACGGGAAGGGGAGCGAAGCGCGCTGCTGCGCTCAAGCCTGTATTTAGAGAAACCGTACGTGTCACTCGTCGCGGCGACATTTCGATACGTGCTTCCCTCGCTGTGGTCAGCGATGCGTTCGCCACTCCATTCCGCGTGAACATCCAAACTCCCCTCCTGCTTTTTTTTTCCTCTGCAAGCGCACGTTTATCATCGCCGGCTGCAGCAATCCACGTCGGTCTCGATCGAGCTTTCACCTCTCCGGCGCCCACCGCCCAACTCTCGCTCTCTTCGCGTAGTTCTTTTCCTGCACAAGGGGTTCGATTCCTTCCTGTCTGTGCCCGGTCCCGTCTCCTCTCCGGTGGCGGCGTCGCGCGACTGGTGCCCGATGCGAGACGATCTTAATGACAGTGCCACCGCCGCCGGCGGCAGCCGCGTTATGAAACCGGTGAGACGGAATCGAGCGCCGCGGCTCCCCTAATTGACGGTTAGGTCGCACTGAAACGAAGCGACTATAATTGGTAATTCTCGGGCGGACTTGTCAGACGGGACGATGTGCGGAGGGGGGCGCGCGCGCACGCGCGCAGTGGACAGAGCTACAGATCAACGCTACCCCTTCCCCAATCCCCCTCCACCACCTCCCTGTGCTTAATCGTATGTCGTTCGGGGATTGTAATCGGGGGGTATCTTCTGCCTTGCCCTTTCCCTATGTCATCGACGTCGTCATCTGTGGTACTTTGTTCTTGCGAAGCGATTCTTCTTGTCCCAGCTGTGTTTGCCTTCCGAGACCTGAGCCTGGACCCTCTGAAGACTCCCTTTCGCATGAGCAAGCTTTGACACTGCTTGCGCGTAATCACCGAACTTATCTTGTTCCGCTTCGTCATCGTCTCGCTCGACCTTTCCTTCTTTTGGACAGCTGGGGTGCGGTCGAGGAAGTCATGTCGCTTTCGTGGGCTTTGTTTGAAGTCGTAAGTCCCTCCACCCGTAAGCGAAGTTGCTCGCACGTCGGGTTTGTGTGCGTATGCCGTGTGTGTGCAGGTGCATGTGCCCATGCGGATTTTCATATTTGTGTATTTCGTGAATTTCCAGCACAGTGATTTGTATGAGTTGTGTCCTGATCTTGAGCCTATACACGCGTTCGTCAGTCTTTTTCTATCCTATTGGACCTATTAACCTACCGAAGCATACCTGGTAGTTTCGGGAAAGGAGCTGAGATTAACCCCATGTCTGTGTTTAACCAACAGACCATGGAAGCCTCTCGGCATTTGCCCATCAGCATCTGCATTTCAAATTAACAGCTTCAGGCGCGGTGCGGAGACACAGAGAAGCAATAAAATCACAGCAGTTATCGCATTGAATTTTGCATGTGGCGCTGAAAATTTTCTACAAACGTGTTCGCCTTAGAAGCTTGGGCCACACGTTTAATAAATAAGGAAAGTTTTCTTTGCGAAGTCATTACTGCGAAGCTACGATACTGATCGGAAAGTTCACGCAATGTACGAAAACTTTAGGAAATGTCACCATGCTGGGGAGCCGAAATAGTGACGTTTCAAGGAGTATACGTCGTGGGAATTAACGTGTGTGTCCTTCATATTCTCGCCATGGTGGTTATAGGCAGAAAATTTCAGCTCATCCAAGCGTCTCAGAAGCGGGGTGCGGAAAAACGTAAATTGTCCGGTTATTTTCGCTTTTCGTCTGGAGGGAGTGGAGTAAGACGAAGGGGTCGGGGGCGGTGTTCTCTGAAATGCATCGAGTTGGTCAGCGCAAAGCTACCATACAACCAGAATCGCACTGGTATCGCCTACTCTACATTCACCGCAACAATCGCCCGCGTTCTTTTCTCGCAAAAAAAAAAAAAAAGACATTTCACCATGGGAACAAACAAATGTGATTTTACGCACTCTTTTAGAATTTGAGCGAGGAAATATTTATTTATTTATTTATTTATTTATTTATTTATTTATTTATTTATTTATTTATTTATTTATTTATTTATTTATTTATTTATTTATTTATTGGAGATTTAACGCGCCGACGCTACACAGGCGATGAGGCACGCTGTAGAGGAGGGCTCTGGATAAATTTTGACCAGCTGGGGATCTTTAATGTGCGCCGAAATCTCGAACACACCGACGTTTCGCTATACGCCTCCACCAGAAAAGCAGCCGCTGTGGCCGGGAATCGAACCCGCATCCTTGGGCTCAGAAGCACAAATGTCTTATATGATGACTGGAACACATGAAATTAGCACTGCATCCAGAGACAGTACCTCCAGACCACGGAGCCGAACGGCGAACCGGTTTGTACCTATTGTTATGAGAACATCGACAACGCTCGGAGCGAACCTCAGATGGCGCCTGGCATATACGTTCCCCGTCGACGGCCATAAACAGTCCCGAAAAATCTTCCTTGCGCCGAAACTCTAGCCCTGGAACTCCAGCCCCGAAACTCCAAGAAACACAAGAAACTTAAAAATAACAACATTTAACCCGTAAAAAAAACAAAACAGGCATACTAAAAAAATTGTTTCCTCGTGGCGGAGGTCAAGCTTTAATGCGAAGGTGAAGCAGAGGTCAAGCGGTGGTCAAACGTTAATATCGGCGGGGAGGCTTTGAAGAGCCCCTGTAAGTCCTCGCCGCCAAGTTGTTTGGCTCCAACGCAAAATGAACGTACTTTTGGAGCGGAAAAAAAAAAAAAAAGAACCATGACAATTTTTTTGCTGCGATAAAGTCGGTGTTTCCCACGAAGCGCTGCACTTTTTGACGGCTTCGTTTTTTAGGTCTGTTCTCGGTACCTTTTAAGGCTGCGCGCCATATCCGGGGGTTCCGCAATAGTTCGCTTTTCCGACAAAGCCTCCTCCAGTGTCTGCAAGTGGTTTCAATCAGAAGGTCCCTTCTATTCAATATGGCGATGTTGTCGGTAGTGGAGCTGAACTTACCTTGTTTCCTGCGGGAACAGAAACGGGAGGAAAGAAAAAGTAGATGCGGAGGGAATGAATGGTAGAGGTCGCAAAATACGGAAAACACACGAAAGAAACAAAAGCCGAAAAGCAGCTTGAAAGCAATCACAAGTAGATTTACCAACCAGATCTCGTCTCTCTGGTGATTCACTGTGGGGACATGAGGCGGGTATACTTCTAAAGTGCGAATCTAGCCATCTGATATAGTTCCTTAGCTGTTCCTCGAAGCAGTCCTTTATGTCATGAGCGACGCATAAAAAAGCTGCAAATATAGCGTTACCCGAGTTTTATATGCTGATGGCAGTTGCAGGCAATTCTATAGCAACTGCATGTCACTAGACGGGTAACATCATACTTGGCTACAGCCGGTAGTGGTCTAGCACTCCTCCTATACTTCTCCCTCAATTCGGGATATTCAAGCTTTGCGGTGAAAAAAGAATATTGCACAGAGCCAGCATCCTATAGTCCCGCACGTATACGTATAGCAGTGTTGCTAAGTCCGAGCAAGCCAACTGGACTTCCGGCTTAGCTGCTATACTTTACAATTAGAGCTGAAGTGTAAATGCTCCTCACGTCTAGGAATTTTCCGTTGCGGGATAAAAAGACAAACAGTTTGCGTCCTTAGCTTTGTGGCGAATGGGGTGCTTTATCTCCGATTTGGCTTTTGTAAAATATAGTGCGACACTGCTTCTTGCGCTGTGGGGATGATGTTCCGGATAATCACTCCTGTTTCTGCGCACACTTCACTAACCCTAGTCGCTGAATAAAAGTCTCTCTCTCTCTCTCTCTCTCTCTCTCTCTCTCTCTCTCTCTCTCTCTCTCTCTCTCTCTCTCTCTCTCTCTCTCTCTCTCTCTCTCTCTCTCTCTCTCTCTCCACCATACTTTCCTCGCCCCACCCCCACCCCCACTGTGCGTAATCGATATTTATAAGGAACCTGAGGAGCGGCACAGCTTTTTAGTGTCTCCGGTGGTTGTGGCGACGTCTCACTGGAAGAGTCGGAGAGAGAACAACTTTATTGAGATCATCAAAATATAGCATGGGGTGTTCTGTTCAAGAGTTCACTGGATATGGAAAAACAGCGCTAAAACGGGACAAAGAACGTGGCAAGACTGGGCGCTGTCTTGTCACGTTCTTTGTCCCGTTTTAGCGTTGTTTTTCCATATTCAGTTATGCACCAACAAGCCCCCACCAACACACTTTTTCAGTTCACTGGAGACTCCTGCTGCGGCGGCCATTTCCGTGAGCCGGTATACCGAGTACTATTATACTCTTTTACCGTGGCTGTTACGCGTTAGCTTGAGGTATATTGAACAGGATGGAATTGTGGTGATGGGTTTTTATGACGTACGGGCGAACGTCGAACAATCAATCAATCAACCGATCAATCAATAAATAAATCAATCAATCAATCAATCAACTGATCGATCAATCAATCAATCACCAGCCTATTTGTCTCCCCTGCAGGTGGAGACAAACAGACGTAAACTAAGACGTAAATTAATCATTGGGAGGTTCCGGTCACATACAATTCCAAGTTGACCAGATACTGTTCTGGTAAAAGAGTGCTGCTTGTGTCCCAGAAGGCTTTCCTAGAAGCGTTGCTGCAATTTAGGTGGATGTCAAATTTTCCTTCGCAAAAACCTACTCACCTTGGGGATTTCCCCTGAATCTGGTCGATTAACACCTGTCCATCACTTCGAGTTGCTGAGCATTCGCTCTCGCGCTACAAATTGCTAGCCTCCTGGTTAGCTCAGTTCGTAGAGCGACTGCCCTAGATAGGCGGGGTCCGTGGTTCGAATCCTGGACCAGGACGAATTTTTCTTGAACTGCGACGTTTCTGAAGAAGCTGTGCAGCTTTCCTTTGTAGCCCTACGGCTGCAATTGAGGTGGATGTCAAGTTTTCCTTCGCCTATCGAGTATCCCTATACGATTATCCTATTTCAGCCGGACCAGGCAGCACTGCAGCCCTGCGTACGAATCCTCCCATTACCGTTCAAACGAACGAGGAATACAAGCGCTCAGAGCTCTCTTGCGACAGCATACGCACGAACATACGTTCAGACAAATTTTCGCTGGAACCGGATGTAGCTCACAGTGTGCTATAGGATCCCACGCAGGTTTCGCTTAATTCGGGGTTGTGCTAGCCCGAACTTCCATGCAATCGCCAGCGTTTTGTCATAACTCGGAGCAGCAAGCTTCCCCGCTTTCAACATCTCTTACCGTGCTGCCCGGTCGCAACCGGCGTCGACTGCCGCAAACGTGTGCTCCAGTCTCCTGCGTCGCCGGGTAGTGACGATAGCCTGGCGACAATAGGGACCGCCGAGGAAAATGGCTTCTACATAGCACTCCAAGGGATTCCTTTCCCTCAACGCGCTAGGTTGCCTCATGACGTTATACACACTCATTGAGTGCAGCCGCCGCCAGTCGGAGGTGAAGCCTTTCAGCGCCGTGCAGTCACAGCACTGAAGCCGCCCATGGGGACCGTATATTACGAGCGGTGCGAGAAAGACGCCCATAATCCTGAGGCAGTAATTTCGCGTAAAGGCTGCACCTTTCCGGAGCCTAGTAAAGCTATTTTAGTAAGAGCGGAAGTTTCGTATAAAGAAAGCTCTGAGCGGGACTACTAATTGTAAACAATATATATATATATATATATATATATATATATATATATATATATATATATATATATGTGTGTGTGTGTGTGTGTGTGCCAGGTGAGAACTGCCAGGTGAGAATTGTCATGTAAATTTCAAGTTAGGCCGTTGTGCTGTATTGGTGGTTGTGGTGTTCAACGCGCCGAAGCTACGCCTGGGGTATGAGCAGCGCCGTAGTGGAGGGCTCCGGATTAATACTGACCACCTGGGGATTTTTAACCTGCTCTGAAAACTCGACACACGGGCGTTTTCGATTTTCGCCATCATCAGAAAAGCGGCTGCCGCCTCCGAAAACGAGACCGCGTTCTTGGGCTCAATAGGCTATATTTCAATTTGTTTAATGTTCCCTTCACTTCTATGCACAAACGCATTGCTAGGAAGACATTTTTTCATGAATAATTTAGCGAGTTTTATATCAAGTTATGTAGTATTTGTGTTTTAATTAAATATGTGGACTACATAAGACCCCGTGCATCCATGTGAACTGCTCATTTAAAGTTTGCTTCAGTGCTATGCACAAGTTTGCTATGTGCTATGCACAATGCTAGGAAGGCATTTTCACCGGCGATATAGGTGGTTTGATATGATAATATGAAGGCTCAACAGCCTTTTTATACCAGCATTTTTGTATGCGGCGGAAGCGTGACACATCAAGCGTTGCAGGCGGACGTACGTGTCTTCGTTGAGTCCGCATATACATGCTTTTGCATTAAAAATCTCTGAGCATGATGACGCGAAATCGAACTTGTATTTCCATACCCGCAGTTTCTAGCTGTGTTCAGGTAATCATTCTGATTTTATGCTTAAGATGTTTGCAGTTATTCGTTTATTCGTGTATCTTTCGACAGTTTACAAACGCTGTGAGCCCCCTTTGACATTTTTACGAACTGCTGCTATGATCTGAGCAATGGATTTAATGCTCATCCACCGTGCGTCGTGCCCTCCCTTTTTTTTTTACCTGTCTGGCGTAAGAGGTGCGGAGTGTGAACTCGTTCTGAAGCATGGAGTGCTCAACAAATCAGTGACGAGAACTTCTGGCCTGGAGGGCAAGCCGGACTATATCCGCAATGCGATAAAGACCTTCGATCTAAGTGAAATTCCCAATTCATTTTCCCCTTTGTTAAGGACACCCATGAAACAAGGTGTGTGATTTGTAATGCGCAGTTTTTCGTTTTTCGTTGATTTAAGCTATTTTTAAATATAAACGTGGATAAGATGTACTTGCGGATGTATCATAATGAAGGCCACGTGCAAGGTTCAACCAGCATGTAATCGGCAGCCAAAAGCCTGCAGAATATATAAACACTAGGCTGCCTGCTATCTTGTCTGCTATCTCTGTCTGCTATCTTACCGAGGCCCTTTACTTCAGTAAATATTCTCGGCAAGATAGCAGACAGAGATAGAGAATGGTTTAATTATCTTACGAAATCAGCTGTCGAGGCTGCATTACGTGTTGCGTGAGATAACGATGTAGATATAAGTGCACAAAAAAGGTGAACATGGACGTACCCGCCCACCTGTGCTTTGGCAACGGCCGTTTGTTGCATGCAGTGCTGTTTACTGTATACGTCTGGGTGAGGCACAGGCCTTCAACACTGTTTCTAATGTGTCTTGATGACACCATTGCCGAGTAGAAAGCACAGCATGGCTACTGTTGTACAGGGTGCCATGTCTGATGGCATCCACTTCAAAGAACGTATCCTGGCGCAATATGCGAGCGTCGGAGCAGAGAATCCGTCCCGGAAGTCGGTCCTGAAGCCAATGTTAGACGTTACCAAGCATAGATATTTTGGTGTATAGTGTACAATCACTAAACCCTTTCCTTCACGTCAGCTTCCCTAGAAAGAGCAAAACACTTGCGCATATGTTGTCTCGAATTTGTACGTGGTATATAGACGTTTTCGTACTTTAAACATCGATACCATCTCAGACCGCTGTGGCCTTTGCTCCGCAGGTGCAGTTAGACCATCATGTCGACAGCGACAATTAGATCGACGCTATATAGCACAGCCCAACGATGAAAATGGCCACCCACAGGACGAATACGTCGAAAAAGTGTTGCAGACGACATCCATTTCACACAAAAATTAAAGTCGTTCCGCTCAATGGGAAAGCTGTCAGAAATGCAGAGTAGTGATTCGCCATAATCTGCTATAGTGCCGTTATCCGCTCACTACTACCACCCAGTCCGATTCAAATTTCCCGCCTCCGCAGTGCTCGCGCTCCCTCTGCCTGAAATTTCTCAAGCGGGAGTTCTGTTCTTTTTGTGCTTGTGTTTCCTCTCGCACGTTCCGGCGTTGCACTGCCACTTTTTTCGCCTACTATCGTAAAAACCAACCCAACGAGCGTTCCTAACTAAACTAACGCGGGCGCTGCCGCTTGATTATGTATATTTTGCCTCTAATGTATCTACAGATTTTTTTTTTTGTGCTAAACACCGGGGGAGGGGGGGGGGGGGGGTATGACAAGCGGCAGCGGTTCACGAGTTTCGAACGCTTATGACTATATAAACCGCTCGGCTTTCGAAGCCTCTGGGTTACGCCGCAACGACAGCCGCTACGACGGAGCGCCGTGGGGCTCTACTCGGGTTCAGCGAGCGAGCTACGATGGCAAGGCGAGCCCCTAAACTGCCCTGCACTTAAAATTCCGCAGGAACGTGGTTCCCTCTTAAGGCACCGAGCCGTGCCATCAGTGCGCAGAAGGAGCCGTGTGGGAAAGCCATGCTGCCCTATCTCTCTCGTATACGGACGCTCCATGGCCAATGCCATTCGATTACGCTCCCGTACCATCGCCAGCTGTGCTCGTGGCATTCCTCGATTCCCGCCGAAGAACACCTGAGCCGCTGCTGTCCGGTCGGCCGGCCGGCCGGGGAGACGCCCATATAACACAACAGCGACCCCACGCTGCGATGCCCACGGCCTCCTCCATACATCCATCGTCGGGGGTGGGCCACTCGGCGGCCCATAGGTGCCCGGATCGCGCCGAGCCATATACATCAGGGCCGCGACGTTTCCGGCCGACCCGCGGCTTGACTTTGAGAAATGGGCCCCGGCGGGAGGCGAGTGCGAGTGATATAGCGCCGTCGCCGGCCATGCTATTTTATTCACCCGGGCTGGTGGAATACGGCGACGGGGAGGGGGGATGGGGGAGTTTCTTTCCCATCGCGCGTGGTGAATTGTCTTACGCGGCGATTCCTACACGCGAGGGCTTGCCCGACGGTGCGGGGGGGTACTGTAAAGAATAGGCGCGCTTAAACGCGACAAACGAATGGATTGCCCTCGAATAACTCGGTCAGGTCATCCATGAACTTGGCCGTGCGAACGGATGACCCGTACCGTGCTCTGGCACTGATGCAGGTGGTGAAGAGCTGACCACGGTAAGGGCTAGATTAGTCGACAGTCATGGTATGGACCTATCCAGGCGCTTAAATGATTGTGGTCTTCCATTGTCTTTTCAAAGGACATCGTCACTTGTGTACACCTGTAGTTGTGTTGATGGTTGCAAAAAAACTTAACATACCCGCCGCGGTGGCTCAGTGGCTAAGGCGTTGTGCTGCTGATCACGAGGATGCGGGTTCGATTCCCGGCCGCGGCGGCCGCTTTTCTGATGGAGGCGAAAAGCAAAAACGCCCGTGCGTTCGAGATTTCGGCGCACGTTAAACATCCCCAGGTGGTCAAAATTAATCCGGAGACCTCCATTACGGCGCGCCTCATCGCCTGCGTTGCGTCGGCGCGTTAAACTTTAGAATCAGATCAAATGAAACAAAAACGTATGTAAATAGCTGTGGATGATTCAGCGTCCAGACTTAATTTGTGCGGCGTTACCACATTTTTTTTTTATTCGGTGCATGCTTAAGTCATTCTTCTCTTGTAGTATACGCAGTTCTATATTATCAGAACAATGAGTAATCACTTAATTTCACTCATAGGCTGACATAGAAAAGGACTTTGGCCCTGGCCCGTCCATTGCACTAGAACTTCGGTAGTGCACGCTTTGCTGCGGCAGCCCGGGGGCTTGTCACCAGAAAGTTACTCCTGATCCGCGAGCTGGCTACTGAGCGGCAAGCTCGCCCACTACTCAAGAATGTGCAAGACGAACAAAAAAATAAAAAAGTACCTTCTTGCCGTTCTTTCCTTTTTTTTTTTTTTTTTTAGACTTCAAAAGCGAAAAGAAGCCATGTGACTTGGTTAGCGATGCATAAAAGGAGCGTTGCAAGCCGCTACGGTGGCGCCTACAGCTGCACGCGATTGCAAAGACAGATTTCCCTCCAGTCCAGTGGTTCGAAACCATACCGTGGACCGCTTTCGAGCGTGCGAAAAAAAAAAAAAATCCTGCGCCATCTCCATTAACGTGAAACCTGGGGAGGGGCGAAGCATGCAGTGTGTAAGTTTAATCTTGGCGCTTCGGCGTTTTTGCCGATTGAGATGAAGCCGTTGGGGGGTAGAGGTATACAGCTTTGCTATAAAAGTCCCTTGTCTTTGAAGCACTAAGCTCTCTAGCGCGAGGCGTAAACGAGTTCCCCGGTGTTTTAGTGTCGTAACTACACGAGATGACGATTACGACGACGATGGCAGGAGGCGCCAACAGCTCCAGATCCTAAAAGACTTTGCCCCTAAAAGATTGGTACCCCATGATGAAATATGTTGATCGTGTCGTAATGTCAAACAGTTTTCACTTGCAGCCAAAGTCGCCTTGATACTAAATCAATGCCTGCATTTTGTGTCGGACTTTCACGCTGATACGTGTCATATTGTCAAACAGCTACTTTTGGAGCTAATAGTTACCTAACTCCCATATGCTGCCTTTCGTGCGTCAGGCTTTTTTGAATAGCTGGCGTGCGGTGGCTTACGCAAGGAAAGGCATATGTCGTGCAGTGAAGCCACCTTTTCGCATTGCCTGCAAGGTAAGGCAAAACGGAAGAATTAATTAGAAGGGGGGAAGGGGGCGCGAGTCTAGGGGAGGCCTTCGCGGACCTCATGTCATCCGCGGACGCTCTCCTCCCCCCACCACCATTTGAGAACTACTGCTCTATGCGGACAACATCACGTAACTCCAGCCCCCTGCGAGCGACTCACCGGAGTTCCTGGTTGAGCTGAACCGCGCATGCGCCGTACCGACAGCTGTCCGACTTACCCTCACATCGTGCCCGCTAATTGCTCGTTATATTCATGCGTCGGCCTGAGCAGATTGCCGGCTCACGATTCGCGCGTGCATGCATCCGCAGGTCGACGACGCACCTGCCCAGGGGTGCCGCACCACGCCTCGAGCGGTTCCTTCGGCGCCGCGCATATATCACTCGCCACCCCGGGGTCGGCGCCAGGTGGCGTTAATGCCCACCCGCGCATTAGCGCGCCAACAAAAGCAACCATCACCCTAGTGCACGGCGAACAGGAAACGGGGAGCGGGAGAACAACGCAAGTCCTGGGCTGAACCTGATGCCGTGTTTATTCCGTTGGCGAAACAAGAGAAAACGAACGGCGGTGGTCTCTCTGTCCCTGCACTGAGACACGAAAATTAATCACACGTTTGTTCGTCGTAGGTGCAGTCGATGCTGCATTTATTTACTCGTCGATACTACGTTTATTTAGAGCTATCCTTATGTATATCACAATTTAAGAAATTATGCGAAGATCCAATGCGTATTTATTCTGAGTGTACAAGCACGCTCCATTTGTTTCATGTGCGTCATTAAGGGGGCCAAAATGTGCCTTGCTCGCTCTTTAAGGTGCGTGCATCAAACTCTGTGTAAATTCCTGCTTTCGGGTGTCTTTAATTGTCGTTGTTTTCATCTCTGTCGCAGAGCAAAGCTTGAGAGCGCAAACTAAGTAAGCGCACCTACGTACGATATGAATGTATACCGATACGTGGCTTATAAAGATGCACTGTTGCACTCCTTCTTCATGATAGATGCGTGTATAGTCTTATCTAGAACCGTTCCTTATCTGCGATTTTCCAGTAACCGTTCTGACACAATGGAAGCCCAGTTTCACGCATGCGCCGTGGGTCCAGAGATCTTATCAGAACTTTTCGATTGACCTACCGGTCTACGGGGAAATGCATTGGCTTTTTGACAGGACGCCATGGGTCCCACTAAGAAAGATTTCGCTTTAATACGTTTAATGTTGCTCGACGCACTCGCCACTGTTCATTATTGTGAAAAATCTTCAACTACGTCAAGCACAACAACGCTATAGAAAATGTAACGCGCCAGTTTATTTCAACCAAGGTTTAACACGGTGAAAGTTGCACTTTGATTTTCTGCTATGCGTGAGGTCCACCCATGTTTTTTGCTCTCACCCGTGCAATTTTTTTTGGAAGCCACGCATTAAAAGGCCTCGTGCAAGCATGCCCCTTACTCACATATGCTTGCGACCTCGGCACTCAAACGAGGCATGGCCTGTCGTAGAAGTGTCCTAAGCGCTTAATAGAGCTGAAGGAAACCGCAAAGAGTTTATTCAGGCATTTCGATCGGGTGAGGTCTCTCTGGAGTCCATGTAAGTGCACTAGCAGGAGTGAGTCGGGCACATGCTGCTCTGAAACCTGCTTGGTGTTTTTAAATTGGGAGACGAAGCATCGCAAAACAGCCTCCGGCCATGTTGCTTTGCCGCAAGGAGCTCAATAGCTGGCCTCGTTCTGTGCTGGTGTATTAAAAACCAACGGTGCGTGATGCTTTGGTGGTGCGCAATGGAGATGCGCTAACAAGAAAACATCCCGCGCTGAAGGTACACATTCGCAAAGATTTCAGTTGTTTTTACTTTTAATAAACAGCGCTCTAAAGGAATAGAATGTCGAGCGCCTTGCTTTTGAAGCTCCCGGAAGGTGTAACCATTTGAATGTCAAACTGTAAGATGGGAAGGACTTTGGTTTAAGGGTCTGTTCCTGCACACTGCGGGACTTCCCTTGCCGTATTTAAAAAAATATTTGGCCCGCTTCAAAAAGGTGAAAAAATCAACGCTCATGCTCAGCCGTAAGAACGGAAGAAATTTGCGTCGAATTTTTTAATCAGTGCACTTAACAAGATGGTGGTAGCGGCTACACTAATTAGTCATTACTATAGCCATTACTAAGTCGCTACTAATGTTTACACTGACGAAATGTTATTATATATACTACGTGTATTAAACAAAATGTTTATGTTTTTACGCGATAAATTAAGCTATTCATGCACCTGGAGCGGAATTCTGAGCTGCATACCGTACTTACCCGATTCTAACGCGCACCTTTTTTCCGTAAAATTAGGCCGAAAAATCGCATGCGCGTTAGAATCCAATACAAAACCGAAAATGCCGAAACAGCTGAAATTTCGCTCCATCCATTGCCATCGCCATCTCAAGATGGCGCCAAAGCTTTTAGCAACAATTTTTCGGATCTAGGCGCCAAGGCTTTTCTTTCGGCGTTCACACAAATCGTCAAATTATTCCATTTGCGTGCTTGATAACAGCAATGGCAGCAGCGGTAACGAAGGTGCGCCACTTCCGCGGCTTACGAGCGGCTCCCACGCGTTCACAACGAGCGGTTGGCTGAAGCGTATGCCTCTGGAGAAGCTCGCGGGATGGGCATGCGAGGCCTGGGCCACGATCCCATCGAACATAGTTTAACGTTCGTTCAGAAGTGTGGCATCGCGAACGCGCTTGACGGCACCAATGACGATATGTTGTGCGGTCAGCGGAGAGCGACAAGGAGCTTTGGGAGAGCGACGAGGAGTGAGATGAGTGAGATTACTTCGGGGAATAAATCGCCCGTTTCTCTCGCATTCGTTTTTCTTGCTCACAAAGTTTCTTGCCCGTTAGAAATGGAGGTGCAAGTTTTTTCGGTTTTTTGCCTGGAAAATCGGGTGCGCGTTAGAATCGGGGGCGCGTTAGAATCGGGTAATTACGGTACTTTTCAAAAATGTCCATTTTGTGCCCATTTCAATCCTGACGCAATTGCACTTGCGAGGCCTCTGGCCAATGACATGCGCAGAAACCGATGCCCCGCCTGCTGCTTCACATCCGGGTCGTATGTTTTCAACCAATCAGAGCTTGCTCAAAGTGGGCACTTTGAACGGACATTAAGAGGGCCAAAAGTTAGAATTCCGCCGCTGGGCTCTTGCACGCGCCGTACTGGAGGCCTACAGATTTATTTCGGCCGGGGCGAGTTTGTTTTTCTCCTCCGTCAGAAAAACGACCACTGCGGACGAAGGAAGGACGTAGAACGAACGGAGGAAATTTAACCTGGAAAGAACCTAGTTTGCAATCCTGCACGTGGAAAAGGAAACATAGGCAAAAAAGAGGAAGGAAAGAATGAAGAAAAGTTGGAGCAGACTTGGGCCTATAAGCTCAGCGGCAGAAATATATGCGTGTTTTCAGCTCTGCAAAAGTGTAGTTTGAAGTTTGAGGCTCTTCCTGTCGCTTACCATTCATACTTTCCCTGATGCTGCAAAACGTTCATGCAAAAGTTTAACGCCACCAGCGTCATTTCAAACGTACGCTGGTTAAACATTTTATTTCAGCTTGAGGGGACCGGGAAAGTAATTATTTTTCACCGAGAGATCCGCTGAAATTTATGGAGAAATTTCATGCGGGAGGGAACTCTACAACGCGGCCACATTGAAAGTCGTTAACGACGACCGAGAGAACCGGTCCAGCGTTAAACAACATTTTTTTTCCCCTCTATCAACAAAAACTAATTTCTTTATTTAGCGTTACCTTTTCTCTTCTAATCTCCATAGCAATCTCCCAACAGCCAAGGAGCCCCTACTTCTGAAAGCCACGTCTTGACGGGTATGCCGTGTACAGCGGCCCCACTATTGCAAGCACAGCGCTCGGTCTGCCTCAGACGTGTGGCCTGGCGGTCGGCGGACCGCTGATCGGGGGATTGCGGGGAGAAGGCGGCCCTTTAATTAGGCCTACAGCCTCGGACACGGCGCTTCCAGAACATCCAGCCTGTCCGCAGCGTGGCTCGAGCGTACAGAACACGCCTTGTTCGGTCGGAGCGGGCATGTCAGGAGCAGCCGCGGTGGTAACGTCGACGTCGCCGTTGCGTGGCAGTAGAACCGCTCGCTGGGCGGAGGCCGGGGAGCGGACCTCGACCGAACACGTGCTTCTGGCACGGCGCAGGCTTCTGGGAGTCGTCAGTGCTTGGTTTTCCCCGGTGCGGCCGGCCGTGAAAACAGAGTGGATGAGAGGAAAAAAAGGCTCGGCGTAATGCTTTGCTATGTATAGAGGACCCTGAATTTTCGTTGCTTCGGTGACCAATGTGCGCTGAGGTCCCCCAACTCCCAACTTTTCTGGTCCTCCCTGTGCGGCTGAAACAAACAAACAAACAAAACGGTGGGTTTGCTGTCCACTAGACCGTAACCAACCACTTTCACTCGCCAAGTCCGATTTTGGAGGATTTTCTTTTTGTTGTTGTTGTTCTCAATTGCAGTCGCCCGGAAAGCTCGGAGTCGTCGGCTGGGTGTTCGCCTGCATGGTTCTGTAGAGTGAACAATAATAGTATCAATTGTGGGCTGTCCAATGCACGTGACCTCAGATGTTCGCGCCCGCTTTAGGCACATCTGCATTCGCAAGCGCCGAAATTTTAAATAGACGTAATTTCAATTTCGTTGTCATCGGGAATGATAACGTGACTTACAAATATACATGACGCCCGAAGGTGGAAACTCTGGTGATTATCCATCCAGAGATCGTTGAGCAGTAACATTTTAGCCACCACAATTATATTTTGTTTTCAGTTTTAAGTGTCGAACTCTTAAGAGGACTGAGACGATATATACGTGGATATGCGTGTTTTTAAGCGCACGAAATCTGACCACGTGCTGTTTCAAAAAATGAGCACAATAAATTTTCCTGGCCACATAAGGAAAATATGTACCACATTTTCGTTTGCATCTTAATTTAGTCTTTTTTTAAATTTCTTGATCCGTATGTTTTGCCTCCACACACTTATAATCCAGAATCACACTTCTTATTTTTATTTTATTCTATAGTTTTGAGGGTGCCAGACACGCATTAAACTGCCCCGATCCCAGAGGGGAAAAGTCTCGTAGAGAGATTCGTAGTACAAATGCCGAATGTATCCATCCACACGCCCTCTCGCTCGCGTAACGACGGAAGAGCGCCATTATAAGCCTCCGGTTTTACGTATTACAACACGTCTGGGAGTAGCGCGCTACGAGGGGCAGCAGACGGAGAAGCTTGGGAACGGCGAAACGAAGAGAGCGAGTTATTTCTCGCGGCGTGGGCTTTTTCCGGCGTATTCGGCTGCTGTTCGCACAAATCTCGGCTGCCTGTAAAACTGTCCGCCTGTCTGGCAGCCTGTTGGGGAGGGGACGCCGCGGATTGAAGAGCTAGGGGAGCTTCCCGGAATCCATTTCGCCCGGGCCCGTACCAAAGGAGAAGAAAAACACGGTGAAGGCTGAGGCGGAATGCAGAGATGCGCAAGACTTCTGAAACGACTGGACGAGGCGAGGAAACGGAACACCACCGCACCCGTTCCCTCACCGGACATCTCTAGTAGTTCGGTGCAATACTGGGGTGTGCCAGGCAATCAGCTGCTAGCTCATTCCCGCCAAATTCGCTCATTGCAATCATGTGCACCCGCCCTATTTTTATCAACATCACAGGAGCGTCGACCGCTCTGTTTATCCGTGCCGTATGACGGAGCAACACGGCAAACTCGGCGAGAGTAGCCGCATGCGCACTGAGTACTGGCTGCGGCGGCCGCCGTCTGTTAGGCTGTTCCAAGAGCAGAACGCTGCCCCCTATTTTCTCCATCGCTTATAACACAGCCTGCCGAGCAGCTACTAACGGTGCAAAGAGGGCAAGTGAAAGCGACCGACAGCAGCAGCCTAAGCATTCCAGGAGCAAATCTCGAAATTTGCGTTATTGGCGATTTACGAAGTATTGGCATTTGGCACAACGGGCCTTCTCGAGGACAAAAGCCGCCAATATGCAAAGCACTGTGATAAGCGAACGAAACGATTCTGGGCTGCGCTCAGCTTCCGGAAAAGCCTAGCATACGAGGGCTGCCGCAACCAGTGCTTAGTGCGCATGCGGCAACTCTCGTCGTGCTTGCCGTGTCACTCCGTCATATGGCGCTAATCAACCGAACGGTCGACACTCCCGTGAAAATGACAAAAAATTGGGCGGGTGTACAGTGCAGTTGGTTAAAGTGCTTGTCTATAGAACGGCTTTTTATACTTCCGCCTTTCTCCGGTGTTGGCTTGAATTTAGTTAGAGGTAATCAGAGCACCATTCTGATGTCTACGGCGAGCACTTCAGTTCCCAACACTTGTTCGAACAGTATCTATCCTTCAGCACTTTCAGGAATGACCACTTGAAGTAGAAATCGCTGTCATGGACACGTGTTTTATCGACTATGTTTCCCGCCTTATTGCTGTCCCGTTTGTCCTGGCTAGTCAATAGAGAGTTTAAGCACTCCGTATGCTCTATCTGTTCCGTTCGTACCGTGTTGACCGGGACCCGACTGGGCACTTGTGAATCCGTTCCGGTAAGGTGGATTACTTCCGCGGGCCGGCCCTCGCCATGCCCGCGCTATGCCATGCTATGCTATTAGGTTGCGTATGTGGGGGAAAGATGGGTGAAATGGGCCCGAAACAGTCTGACGTCGGCTGTCGACACCTTATCCGGCCCGATCTTGTTGCGGAGGAGGTTTCCTCCTCACCGTGCACGCACGCGCAGGCGCAGTCGGGTCCCGGTCAACACGGTACGAACGGAACAGACGGAGCACACAAGTGCTAACACTCTCTAACAAGCATTCGTGTTACGTCACGGCTAGGGTGCTCCGCGAAATAGTAAAAGTGTCAAGCATTTTTAATTCCAACATGGCCGCCGCTCCTATACATCGCATTACTGTTCTTAGTGCCGCGCTTGTAGGAGCTCCGCGGAACGGAGCGAGAAAACTAGAATAACTCTAAAATAAATGTGTTTTTTTTCTTATTTTGGCAATAAAATTCTCATAAAAACGGCGAAGGAGACAATAAAAACATAGCTCAGACTTCGTTTTCCTTGCTATGACCACATTTGGGCCGTACTTTTCAAGTTATGGAAGAACAGCATCTTTTTGGCTGTTAGCGTTAATTCCCTTTACTGCATGAAAAAAAAACATGTGTACAAAATGTGTGTCCTTTTTTTTATTATTGTGCATCTAGCAAAAGGGAAGGAACAAGTTTTGTTCAAGTCAAACGTTTATTTTGGAAGATAAAGAATGTCTACTACAGTGGAAAACATGAGCACTAATCAATGAGAGCTTTTTTCTAGGCCAGTTGGTACTGCATGTAAAACACTGCGCTAAATTGACATTGACGAAGACGAAGGACGGCGGAACACAATATGCACACATTAAAGTGCATGTGTGCATGTGTGCATATCTGCATATGTGTGCAGGCGTATTTCCAGCTGCGTTTTCGTATGTGGGCATATTATGTTCCGCCGTCTTTCGTCTTCGTCAGTGTCAATTTAACGCAGTGTTTTACAAGTAGTTATGAACACTAGCTTTCGTGGAAGAAATTTTAACTTTTTTTTTTTCAGCAGCTGAGCTTCTTCCCGCACACTTGTATGCCTGAGCACAAAAATTTGAACGTGGTGCGCGCTACTCAGCGTTACGTGAAAGGAAAAAAAAAAATGGGCCCATCTCCCGGGGAGGGGGACTCGAGTAAATGCGTCGCATAGGGGGTGGGTGTATTGCGGTAACGTTTAGTGTTTGGGGGGTTGGTGCTATCACGTGTACACCACGCAGCTATCACGCCGCTAGCACG
The DNA here is from genome assembly GCF_048455015.1 of Haemaphysalis longicornis. NCBI lineage: Eukaryota > Metazoa > Arthropoda > Arachnida > Ixodida > Ixodidae > Haemaphysalis > Haemaphysalis longicornis. The sequence continues at coordinate 73,462,296 of NW_027526460.1, read as the reverse complement.
CCGCTGAGTCGCCAACGCTCGCCGCTGACGACGTAGTTTGAATGAGTCAAGGATATAAGGCGCGTTCGTAGCCTTTGATTCTGTGTCGGTTTTGTGGCGCAGTGGGAAGAGCACCATGTACCTCGCGTTCTGCCCACAGGTAGTGAATGCGTTGTATCAGCAGCTTCTTGGCGTAGTTTGAATGAGTCAAGGATTATAAGGCTCGTTCGTAGCCTTTCATTCTGTGTCGGCTTTGTGGCGCAGTGGGTAGAGCACCATGTACCTTTCGTTCCGCCCGCAGGGTCATGGGATCGAAACCAGGCGCCGATAACTGTTATTTCTTTTTATAGTGTAGGGGGAGGCTGGCTGCAGCGGACGCCGACGCACGGGTGACATCGTGAGTTATACAAATGCTCTGCATTTAAAAGCACTCACTTTTGGGATCCAGGCACAAGTATACACCTTCTCGTTCCACAAAGGTATGGGGTCTTGAGCTCGCATTCGCTCACCTCACATCTCTACTTCATCACTGCTGTCTCCTTCGCTCTCGAGGCGTCCGTCATCACTGCCAGATGGCACGTTTTCGTCAAGCAGGACATTGATTAGATCTCCGACAACGGCACGTCCAACAGCCCGTTGGGCGTAAAAAAAATCCCGGGCCATCTGCACTAACGTGAAACCTGGGGAGGGGCAGTGTATAGGTGTACTCTAGGCGCTTTGGCATTCTTGCCCACGGACATGAAAACGTTGGCGGGTAGGGGTATACAGCTTTGTTGTAAAAGTCTCGTGTCTTCGAAGAACGAAGGGTTCTAGCGTGAGGCGTAAACGTGTGTCCCGGTGTTTTTTTAGTACGCGTTACGGAGCGTTCCAGCGCGAGGCGTAAACGAGTGCCCTGGTGTTTTATTAGCGTGACTAGTTGAGACTATGGTTACGATGACGACATGAGACGCCGACAGCCCGAGACCCTAAGGGGTTTTGCCCCTAAAAATTTTTGTAGCTGCCTACATCCTATCAAGGGTAAAGTATTACTGCGTTACTAAAACAGTGTAACCATCAGAAACAACGAAAATAAGGTTACAAGAAGCAAGCGCGACAGGGTGCACCATACCCTAAATAGTATGGGCGGCTGTACCCTCAACGCACGTTGTCCACTACAGTGGCCATACAGTGAAAGTTGTTCTGAAAAACCTATATATTGGCTTCACTCAGCCGCAGTGTTTAAAGCTGTTGACTACAAAAGCGGTTGACTACGCTCAAACACACCAAACAACTATTTTCTCTAAGTTATAAGGAAAAAAGCCCGGACTTTTTATTCACCAGAATTATCTGATGAATGAAATGGATTGAATTGAATTTAATTTAATTGACTAATGTCTCTTACCCGCCGGAGAAGACGATTGTCATCTTTGACGCAAAGTTTGGGAAAAATCGTGGTATGGTGGGGCCATCTATTCAGCAAATGAAAACCCCTTTTGTCCACTGCAGTTACCAATATGCAGGGGAGCATCTCCAAGGCGCTGCCTTTGCTCCAAAATATTGCGGAAATTTGTCCACTGTAGTGCACGGACAGCATGCAACAAAGGGTTAATATGGAAACAATAGGGCATACAATTCCCACCAGAATGGTTAAAATTCCATCATTTATTATTCAGTGTTTTCCGTTTTTGTCTGGAAACAGATAAATAGAAGACATTTGGCAACCTGTGGTTGACCACGTCTGGCAGTGTCCGTTTGACGGAAGGTGCCTTTGCTTTCGGCGCCGACAACATTGTGGCTGTTTAATGGTCCGCGCATCTGTAATTTAACTTAAACTTAACTAAACTTCACGTTAGTGATGGCAGCCAGTTATATATAGTGATTTTTTTTACCGTCCATGGCAGGAAACGTCATGTAACCACATGACATAACCACCACAAGCAGGACTTGTCGTGGGTGATTGAAGGCGCCTCTCTGTCTTCACTACCCCCCCCCCCCCCCCCCGCCCCCAAATCACCCCTCAGCCGGTTAGCATTGAAGTGAAAGCGCATTTTATGATGGGGAGCTCATGAAAAAATGTCGCGCTATCGTAAACTTCCGGCCACACCTCGCGCAACTGTATCAACATAGGCGTAAAAGTCAGCTTAACGTATCCTTCAGCGATTACGAAGCGATGCTTAAAGGGTCGTAATAAGAGCGTTGTTTGTCGTCCATTCAAGTACCAGCGTGCGATTTGCGTACGAAAGGGAAATCGGCCCGTATGACACGCTTGTAAATCTCTCTCATCCACTGTCAGCGTCTTTCATCATTCGCTGTTGTGCAAATGCTGTCTTTTCTTTGTTTCTTAGTAAACAAGCTGACTATAACTCACTGATCGTAGGGCTGGACATGGTTAACGGTGAAGACGTGTTAACATAGTTCGCTTTTACAGCGTGCTGCGTCCAACTAGTGCCCGCATGTGCACTATATACTCTCGCCGACGGTGCCGGCAGAATCCCAGACAAATAAAGACACGTCAAGCAGAAGCAGTGCGCGCAATGCCGCCATGGGATTCCAACCAATCACGCTTTTGGAGACGCAGACGGCAATCTTTTGCAGCTCGCGCGGCATCTCTCGTTCCCTGGTCCGAGTATGGAGAGGAGGGAGAGGGGAGTCAACGCCACGGAGAGAGGGGTTCGCTACTCGGCATACTCGGTAGACGGCGCTCTTCCTATTATTACTGTGATGCGCTTGCTTTTCGCGCTGTTCGCAACGTCTCACGTCTGTATCGATCCGCGCGAAGGGAGACCAGAAACGAAAATGGTTACGCTAGATAGCGAATATACAAATGTATATATTTGCAAAAAAAGGAGCACGGGACGGTCTTTGGAAGCCACGGGAAGCAACTGTCTCGGAACGCTGACCGAGTTTCGTTGTTTCCGAGACATCAATCACCGGCGAAAATGGCGGCTGTGCGTTCTTAGGATTGTTGTTGAACTTTTTTTTTTTTGTTTATCTTGTGAAGGGACACTGTCTGCGTGTGCGCTTCTCTTGAAAAGGAGAGTTTGGAATATGGGAATGCGTCTGGGTGTTCTACCGGGAGGCTGAAAAATTAAAATTTGCGTACCCAGTCTAAAATCACGAACCGACTGCATGCGGGGTAATTCTCTTTCCCATGTATATAAACCTTTGTTTCTTCAAATAAAATTTAGTTGGAAGTTAGCGCCCGTCTGTTGTACAGTGTCCCTTCGTCCTGTCTTTTGCGCTTTTGTTTCTTCAATGGGTATTATGTATCTACTGTTTTACAAGTTGATTATATGTTTGCAGCGTGTAACTTTAAACAGTGGGTTTTGTGTTTGTAAGCTTCAAACCATTTTTTTAAGTTGTTTATAAGTATTCTACAGCCGTATGGGAGACCTTGTGAATATAGCCCCACAGTGCCCAGCGTATCCAATTTAATACGCGCTGTTTGAGACGCCAGACAGTGGCGATAAATCGCTTTAAGCTAAAACCAAAGCCCAGAACATCGTTTTTAAGTGCGAATGCACTTCTTAAGCGATCCTGAAGCGTCCGCCGCCGTCCGCATAGCAACAGCTGCGGGTGAGCGCGCTCCTCGTCTTCCTTGGCAACGGGGGGAGATGGGCGCGCGCTGCCTGGCCGCTGACATGGCACATACCCACGTGGGGGATTGGCCAGGAATCTCCTCGTCTTCCTTGGCAACGGGGGGAGATGGGCGCGCGCTGCCTGGCCGCTGACATGGCACATACCCACGTGGGGGATTGGCCAGGAATCTCCTCGTCTTCCTTGGCAACGGGGGGAGATGGGCGCGCGCTGCCTGGCCGCTGACATGGCACATACCCACGTGGGGGATTGGCCAGGAATCGGGCGTGAGAAGGGATAATGCACCCGCTTAAAGGAGTACTGACACGAAATTTCAAAGCTGAGATCCGCTCTAGCAATCAAGTACAACGACAACACAAACAGGTGTCTGTGAATAAATGCATCTTTCTTTCTTTGTAGTTGTGTGTGTGTGTGTGATCTCTCTTTCGCGAACATTACCGAACCGCGCAAATTCAACTCCTGCATTCGCACTTTCACATTCTTCCCCTCGGGTAAATGCGGGGAATTTTTGATACCCTGGCGAAGTTTTCTTATGTGAGTTGTTAGAAAGGCGCTGCCGGGGGCCTGCTGGCAGCTCGAGAAAAAGGACCGCGCCTGGGAGCTCGCACGGTGGCATTACACCGGCATCATTTTACTCGAAAAACACTGAGTAGTTTACTTTCTCGCCCTAAATGTTAGGCCATTTTCTTCTTCAGTAAACCAAAATACTCTCTTGGTTGTCATGTTGGAGGCCCGCCCACTTTTTAGCGTTGCTTAAAATTTTCCTGTATCCTGTTTGAGACAGTGTGCCTCCATTGATGGCGCAATTTTCGTACCGCTTTTGGTACGCTTTACAATACAGCTTTCAAGCATGAACATTTTTCCTGATTGCTAATGTTTTGACTTTTTAGGGCCTGAAGTTAGAAATATATTCTACCGTATTGTCGCCGGCGATGATGTCAGCTATGTTGTCGGAAAGGGACTATGAATATTACAATCTATCTAGCCTTCCCGAAGCCCTCTGAGAAAAGCAATGGTGACCGCGCATGCAACAACAGACGAAAGGAATTGCTAAAAAGAAGTCATGCAAACAGCCCACCCAACAAGTGAAATGGTATGACCGCGAGGCCAAAATCCGCGTTGACGTCTTCTTCTCCGCAATTGTTCGTGTGTACAAGTTTCATCAGGGATCTAGAAGCTTAACTATCAGGTGTCGGTGTCCAAGTAAACCATTTGCTCCAGGCGCTGGTACATGTGTCTCATAAACCATGCTATCTTCATCTGCGTCGTGAATGTGTGGAATGCCCACAGGCGCCAGAACCATCAGTTGAAGGAGTCCACGGCCACTCAAGCTGGAGATACTCATCGCCAGCATATCAGAAAGCCTGATCTCCACAGGAACAGCACCAAGACGACGGCCAACCAGCTAGTCGTCCTTCTCCTTCTGTGAAGAAGACGATGGTCTCGACCAGTCAGCCCAGAGACAACGTTCCAAGAGACGTGGACTAGGGACGTATCGAAGCGCAGCAAAGACGAGTACAGGAACACAGAAGACGACGCACAGAGCGCTCTGTGTGTCGTCTTCGGTGTTCCTGTCCTCGTCTTTGCTGCGCTTCGATACGTCGGTATGTATACCAACTCGCCCAAACCAATACTCTCGTGGACTAGGGATCTTCCTCTTGTGACGAGCAAGCGACTTCGATGCAGGAGCTGTGTACCAAGTGTTAGTACGCTTAGCACAGTTGTGTACGCGAATAATAAGGTCACTCTCCGCCTGAACATGCAACACAACTGCTTCTTCGAATGCCACAAGCCAAATTTCTGCAGCTGGCAAGGAAATAGCATAAGAGCGCACTGTATCATGAACGATACCTTTCATAATTTTTGACTGGTTTGAAATTTCATCTTGGTTTTTACATGGATGAAGTCACGTCAGCCCTAAGTAAAGGTACACACGTTTCTGAAATTTTTATTCGTGCAGAATCATGCTTGGGCTTTCTGGGGATAGGCATTCACCCCTGCCCCCATCTCCGTACTTTGACGCTTTGAGTGTATTTCTAACAGCAAAGCTGTTTAGCGAATGGTCAATTTTTGTGTCTGCAGTTAACAATTCCAAGAAATTGCCGAGCATGCGCACGTGAGCGCGGGCCTCGTGGCGGCCGCTCGGAAGTTAATCAAACAAAAAAAATGCCGAGAGCTCGTGTGTGCGGGCCTCGCGACGGCCACCCAGCGTCCCCGGCGCACGTTTTCAAGTCAAGCGTATACCCACTTAGGGAGACTGGCAAAGACTGGCCAAAAAAAAAAAAAAGCTGCAGCGTTCGCCGTATCGTGACTTGCTTGGAACAAAAAAAGACACGCCACAGCGTATGCCCCTCTAAGGTGATGTCCAATGATTATCACTTCCGCAAAAAAAAAAAAATGAAGGAAGCTCACGCTTATAGCAACAATAATGTAGTGAAGGTCGTTGCGGCAGCGAAGAAGAAGGAAATGGCTGTATTCGTGGACTTAAACTGTCGTGATGGTCGTGAAGGTGGCGCACACCTTCGCTATACCTTCAAGCCTTACGCGTTAGTGTCAGCTTTCTTCATTTTTCTGTGCGTATAATTTCCGCATTGTGTAACTGAATGTTGTTGTGTTTATTTTCTCATTGCACTGCACTGCAGGAATTCCCCGTGGAGCAAGAGCCTCGGTCACACCACAGCTTTTGGCTCTTGCTTCACTTGGCACTGACTGAAAGAAGTGAATAAACTTGAAACTTGGGGTAGTTCGTTCCATCGCAGCATTGTGAGGAAAAACGGCGTGATGAGGACAGCGAAGAAGAGACCTGCCAAGCTACACAGTTGACTCACGATTGGGCATTTTTATTGCACTAGACAATACAAAGTAAAAAAAAAAGTGGCAACATATTTTTCTTTGAACACCGACACAAAAAGCCTAAGCACGGGCCGATGAGGCGAAGGGATGTGGTGCAGTCACGTTAGTAACGTAATCCGCCACAAGATCACAGCGAGCTCATTTTCCTTCGCTCGGAAACATTGTAAACAGATGGAGTACCGTCCTTGGGCATGAGAGGTTGCGGAGGCCGTACGAATTCTGCAGGTAATTACTCGACACGCAGCAGGCTGTTAATCTCCATCTCAGAACAGAAAAAAAGGGCACACGGCCACTCTGCGTAGAATCTTGTCCGAGTACTCTCGAAGAGTCGGTTCCGTACGTCGAAAATATCGGCACTCACCGCAGCGCCGAGCGGTTAAAGCTGCACAGAGTAACAGACGTGGTGGAACCGATCATATATATTCAACCACTCAACTGTACCGCGAGGGAGGAAAGATATCAGGCGACGACCGTCCTCGGCCCCTGTCGGAAGCGCGCAGTTTTCAAATCTCGGTGGGGGCCGCATTGTTTAACGGCCACCGCCACTCTGACCGACTGCGCGAGCGGCCGCTAACGAGCCGGGAGCCAAGCCAAGTCCTTCGGTTCCTCTAATAGCCCTCGACATCAGGGCTCGCGCTCACTCGCTCGCTCGCTCGTTCGACGCAGACCCGTGCGTTATCTCCGCTGCTGGCGATCTTTTGCATTTCGCGGGCGCTCGCGGTCCCAGCCGAGCTGCTTCGACGCCTCCAAGAAAGGAATGGCCTCAGAAATATACAAAAGGACGTCCTCATTATTCCGAAAACTTTCCTTTGCTTCTTGGCGCGCGTCATCTGTTATATGTCAGTGTTATAAAATCCTCACGGAGTGAATTGTTCTACGATACAACGAATCAAATGAACGTCTTGCAGGCTTCTTGATGAAGTTGGTGTTGGTCGGTCGCATCGAGAGTCGGTTATGTCGTAGCGCTTCGGGAGTCGAGTGGCCATTGACTGGATGAAAGGCGAGAAAAGAAATCGAAGTTTTTCGTCGCGGCGGAAAGAGAAACGGGAGGGAAAATGGTGGTTGACGGTGATCAGCGACAATCGATACGACTGACCTTGACTCGGAGGCGAAAGTGTGTCAAGCTCGTTGTCGGACCACTGGGACACGTGTTGGTTCGTAGTAACAGTCTGCATGCGGTCTGCGAAAATTGCAAATGCTGCCCGCACTTTTTGGGTGCCAGTATGCTTCTCAAACGCTTCTCTTGTTTCCTAACTTTTTTTTCATTCTGATTTATTTTCGCTCCCGTCCGTTATTCCCGAGGAATGACAGCCCGACAACCGGATAACTTGTACTCCGACCTTGTTGGTTGCTAGCTTTCCTACACTGCTTTCCCACACAGTTTTAAAAACGACAGTCTTTCTTGGGTGATGTAAACTCGGAAATTTTTGTCTGTCTGTCTGTCTGTCTGTCTGACTGTCTGTGACTCGATCCAGCCACTCGGCCAAAGCGAAACAGAAACTGCGCACTAGTCTTATATACCCCCAGCCAAATCTAACCATCTAAGTTCAGTGGCAATGTTCATACTTGTCAGCATTGTTGAACAAGAGCAAGAGATTACGCAAATATGAGACGGCAAATCAATACATAAGCAATATTTTCAGTGTTCCTTTATTTAAAAATTCATAGATGCTTGGTTGTTGCGATAGCAAATGAAATACTACACCAATTGCAAAACATCGTCGCCTGCTGTTACCAGCGCTATATACAGCTCCTGGCGGCACTTAAAGGGTCACTGAAGTGATATGTAAACATTGCGGGATTACTTGCGCAAATTGTAGTCCGGAGTCCCCAGGCCATGTTACGACCACTCTGGGCGCGTTTACGCGATTTTATTTAGTAGAAAAATTAATTCGAAAATGCTGTCCTCCTCTCTTTACGCTCGCCCATTTTCTGCGGCGTTTTCGTGTGACGTCGAGAGGAGCCGAGCTTGCAATTGGCTGCGCTACTGCACGGCTCCCCGGCCTTCAGACAGAGTCTGTCGGCCCAGCGTTTCGTCCGCCGGCCGCCGACGGGTCGTCGCAATTCGTTCGCTCAGTTGAAACGAAGCCAAGACACGTTTGTGAATAGAAGAATGGGCCTTTCTTTACTTGGTTAGTTTGTACACTGTATCTAGCTCCAAGTCAAGGTCGCTTCACACAAGCGCTGCACAAGCGCACATGCGACGCTTCGCTGACTGGTACACCAGTAGGAAAATATAAGGCCTCTTGAAGGCGGGAGAAGAGTCAGCGAAGTCAATATAGGTACTAAGGAAATAAAATCAACTGATATTTTTACCGTACAGCGTAAAAGTAGGGTGCGGGAAGCACTTTTTTTCGCTGGGCGAACAAGCACAGCGGTCAGCAGCACGACTACGCATCTGCGAACGCTTTTCCGTCTACGAAATGCAATTGCTAGACCTGAGCTATTGTGGAAACTCGGGGGACGCTTACTGCACGAGCGCAATACAACAAATAGTCACCTAAGCTGCTTGAAATGCCAAGACTAAATAAAAGTGTAAACTTGTTGTACAATATATACCTTATATTACCAAGGTCAGAAGAGCGCGTTCTGTGGCCGAGACCCATTTTGGAGGAATTGTCTTCTTTCGATGTTTATAATAGTTTTCGCCAACCGAAGTTCGGTGAGCGGGTTTTAAACCGACACTGATGCGTTTTAGAACAGTATTGTAGACATTGTAGGGACTGTTTGTTCAATGTTCAATAAAGGGAAAAAAAAAAGCGTTGTGTGGCCGAGTGCTCTCAGGCGCTAGGTATGTTGCCGCAACTGTTTTGCAAGTGACGAGTTCGAGTCCCCGCGGGTATGTGCTTTCTTTTTTTTGTAAGTTAACTTTTTGTTTTCTGCCGATGTTTTCTACATTGAGTTCACCTTTTTTTGGGCCGCAACGTTCATGGCTCCACGAACTAGTTCACAGAACGCGCGCAGGCTGGCACTGGCGCGCTAGCGAATTCTCGTTGGCGTGCTGTTGCCATAAGCACCGACTGCTTGCGGGCAGTGGGCACAGGCCAGAATGAACAGACCCTTGGCCTGGTGCGAACACGCTTTTTACGGTACAGGCATGAGTGAGGCAAGCTCCAAATATGGGGGAAAAGCGCATGACATTTGGGCGTCTGCGGGTACGCGAAGGGCGTCCATGCACTGCGTAGGCCTCGGCAAGTGAATGCTACGATTCTAAGCCGTCCTGGGAGGCTTATCTTTATGCATTTTTATAGGTGACAACATGGCAGAAGCGCGGTACGATGATTACTGAGTTATTGAGAATGCCCATCCAACAACGCCACCGGTTGTGTTTTACAGAACCGAAACCGAAACCGAAACTTGTTTGGTTACTCACCTTGGGCATCGTCCAATCACGGTGCGGCTCCTCCTAACGTCACAGCTTTAGTTGGTGCGGCCGCCGCAAACCGCGCATGGTAGTTTTTCTTCTTTCGCGCTTTGTAAAATAATTACCGATTTGTCAACCGGATAAACGATGAAAAGTGTGCTAATTTGAGCCAGTCTACGCAGTGCAAGCAAAAACGGGAGCTTGACAAATTCACTTCAGTGTCCCTTTAAGTAATCAAACGGCAACAGCAACGAAAGGAACTCACGTGGAGAGAGAGAGAGAAAGAACTTTGTTTATGCTCAGGGATCAGGTGAGGGGGTGGGGGCGGTCCACAGGGCCGCCGCGACCGCCAGGGGCAACGTGGTTCTATAGACGTTGTAGCAGGGCAACTCAATTCCCGCGTGTCTCCGCCATACGGCAGCGCTGGCAACGAGGCACCCGGCCTAGAGCAGTGGAACGCGAGAAATTTAAATTGGCTTGAGCAAATCTCCAGCGTTGTACCTTGGGAGAAGCGCGACGTGAGATGAACAGCATGAGACGTGAGTGGGAAAGCGAAGGGAGGCATTTACTAGGCAAATTTCGACAAAAAAAAAAAAAAAACGTCGACTTTTGTTGACATTTGCGACGAAAGGAGCAGACACGTGGTCATTTTTTTTTTTTTTTTTGCACTGCTTTCCCGCGTAGCTTTCCCGCACATCCTTACGATCACTTCAGGCTACTGGAAACTTCTTCGGTGCTTCGCGGTGTATTGACACGCCGTTAAGTTCCAAATTGAGACGGTTGCCTTGCCCGCAGTAGGGCGTTTAAGTTCGACCAGGCTCCGAAGCGATGACAGCCATCAGGAGCACCGGCATGGAAAGCACAGGCTTTCACGACGAATTGTACAACCATTCTGCAAGAGTTTCAACTCAAGCAAACTTGTATCACTTCAGATTTCTGTAAAGGTCTGTTCCTCTTTTAAACGTTAGGACTCAAGGTAAACGCTTACGGAATGTGTAATACCACGTTCATGGAGTTATTTTAATATACGTTTCCTTAAATGACAGTATATTGCCACGAAGCCAAAGATGGCGCAGTTGGCTTGTAGGAAAAACAAGTTTATTGGAGCGAACTTCTGCACCCCTAACAACTCAAAAAATACACAGGCGGCGAAGCAGCGGTCAACAAAGTGACGTGCGCAGGCGAGTGTCGGTGAATCGAATGCCGTGGCGTCGGCTCTGCGGGCATTTATCTTTCGACGCGAGTGTTTCTCGAACCGTCGAATTACATCGAGAACACTGTAGACATAAGAAGATTATTCTAGGTTAGTGGCGTCAGGGCGAAACACTCTCCCTACCAAATGAGACAGCCCGTGCGTCATAAAATTTAAACAAAGGAACAAGCGCTTAACTTGGCACGCAGATAACAAAAACAGGCGCGGACGGGCGGCAATAACAAAACAGAAACTAAGAAATGGTTTGTGACAATATTCAGCTAAATGGCTCGGTGTGCACGCCAACTGTTTAGGTGAGACTCACTTCACTTGAAGTTAGATAAAAGTTATTTAGCCGCAGTGAAGCTAAAATTGGTGTGAAGGAAATGCGACGGTGAGCTGAACATCGTTGGGGCGAAGTGCTACGATACGAAATGTCACTTAAAGGAGCCATGAAGACAAAACACAAGTTGGTTTTATTAGAAAGACTGCTTAGTCCCGATAACAATGATACCAATATCATCGCCATCTTCGAACAAATAACGGAGATATTAAAGAAAACGTGTGAAGCAGTCGCGACCCCCTAGCCAATTTTCCGCAACTTTTCTATGACGTCACGGAACAGTGTTTGTGCGATTGGCGGCCGCCTAACTGACCTGTCGCGACGACACATGACTGGATGTCTGTAATGGGGCCTCTAGGTCCATTTGACCACATCACTTGAATGCTAACGTGCCGTTAACGCACTGAAAATTGTTTTATTGTTTGCCCGTATGACGTCTTTCTTGCTCATAACACGTCACTGTGGCGCCAAATTTGAAAGTTTTCAAATACTTCTTGCTTCTTTTTTTTTCGTTAAAAAAACGTCTTTTGTGGCTGTAATGGAGCTGAGTGAGATACTGAATTCTAGTTCTTTCAAATTAAACGACGTTGTATTTTCTCTTCATGGCTCCGTAAGTTTCAGAATGTGTGGTTATTACGAATGCAATAAGAAAGAGAGATAGCAGCCTGGTAACTGACCAGCACAGGTTCAATAGAGAATAAGAGATGCAAAATGTGAAGCGGGAAAGGAGGAAGATCTGATTGTAGTTTGCTATCAATAGAGGCTTCGAATAGAAAGTTGAAAGATCAGCGAAAATCTTTCCTAAACGCCGGGAAGCGGGTGTCGGGAAAAGGAAGAGCATTCGAGTGGGCGTCGCTTATTCCGAGCCGTCCGTAGCCGCGCAGATTAAATGCGGTCTTTCGGCGGCATAATGTCGACATCCTAAAAGGATCGTCCGCGTGATCCCTGTCGTCACTATAGGTTCGATTCATGTGCACTTATTGAGAATATTCTGCATAACTTGGGGCTCCACTTGCTGGGAGATTTTTGATCAAGAAAATTTGACGGTAATGTCGCATAAATACGAGCGGTATGCTATTTTTTCAAGAGCAGCATTCCCGACCCCTTTGACAAAAACACAGGCACCTCAGCCGGCAAAAAAACGCCGTCAAAAATGTCACTCGCGCCGGAGCGGGAATATTGCCGCCAACAGACAAGGCGGCAATATTTTTCTTGAGGCTGAGTGTTGAGTAAGCTGGCATGCATGTGTACTGTGTATATTCACCACTCATCAACGTAGTCACCTACCATCTGGTGTAGCAAGCCTTGTCCCTAGCAGGGCTGACCTCACCAGTTTACATTAAAGAGCCTTCTCTCTCTCTCTCTTTGTTGCTTTACAACGGCGAGAGTGCGAGAATAAACTCGCGTATTTTTTTCCTTACATGTTCCTACCCTTATTCGTCCACGAATTAGTTGTCCCATTTTATTTTTGACTTCCAATTCTACTCGTGCCACTTCTATATCTCCGGAGTCACGTATAGAGACACACTGCGCCCTTTTGCAGACATATAGGTAGCATCACGCAAAGCTATCCAATCACCCCTTTGTTTGACAAAGGCTAAAGCTAAGAAACCCCCCTTCTTGAAATATTTGCCCCCTTAGACAAACCACAGGCAGGTGACTTCGTTTTTAATCTTGTTTTCTTTCTTTTTTTGTTCTTCCTCAACCTTAAGCGTGCTACCTTGTGGCTCATTATATGATCCGCCGGGGTCAGTGACGTTGCCGAGAACACCGCTCCTATTTCAGCCTCTTGCCTCCGCAGGTGAAACTCTCATCTATTAATGCATGCCACAGGGCCTTTTCCACGCCCGCATGCGGGCGTGCACATTATACATTATAAAGGAGCCTCTTCCTTCCGCACTATCGATGACCCTGGCCCGAACTTTGGCTTTCTCTAGCCCGCGCAAGAAAGTAACAACCCTCCTTCTCCTCTTTGCCTCCTCCCAAGCGCACCGCTAACGTCTTTGTGCTCGTCCTCATCAGATAGGCCGTCTTTTCCAGGAACCGTCGGATACGCCTGCATTCATTGCCGGTTCACGGGCGAGGTCAGATCGCGTTTCCGACGAAATCCGCCGAACAATAGCGCCCCGTCAGCGGCAGCCACGCAGAGGAAAGGCACGCCTCTTTTAAGCGCACGACCTGAAACAGGATAGCCTGATTGAAGACGCCCAGCTAGCTAGGCCCTAACATAATTCATTTAAAGCGTGGACATCCCGCGTTACGTGAAACACCGTAGAGTCCGCACGGCGCCTCTACGCCTGCTCTTCATTCTTCGCTTTATTCGCCCGGGTCGCTAAGCATCGTGGCCAGGTAAACGCAAAAAAAAAAAAAAAAAATCCGCGTTTCGAGAGCGACCTAAGCAGGCGCCCGGCCGCAGGAGTTGTGCCGCTTTTAATTACCAGGTATAAAGCGGAGGACGTGCAAAGGATGTTCTCTTTACGATGAGGGCTGAGATGCCTAGTAGACATGCCTAGCAACGCAACGGATGTAGGCGTTGCGGGCACCGCGCCTCCAATTACCACCGGTTCGGGGAAAAAAGTTTCGACGAGGATAGGTATCCTCCAAGGGGCGGTTTTGGGCCCTTCGTTGTTTAATTTTGCGCAACGTAGAATATACACTTTTTCACCGTGCTTTTTTTTTTTCTTCCTCCTGTAAGGTGTTTTCGGGAAATTATTTGGTGGGCAAGGAAGCATGTGCATGATCCGTGCGGGGCTTCTTTATTCGTTTCAGCGTACGCTCCTCTATACAAGGTATAAACCTTGCCCTCGCTTGACCATATGCCGACGAGTATACCGTGCACAAATACGATTAGGGTCGCCGCAATTCATTGAGTTAATAAGGGCGCGCACGCCGCAGTCATGGCTAATTATCAAAAATTTGCGTTCGCTTATTTTCAGTGGACTACACCCGGCCGCAATGGGCTTAAAAGTATGGGTTGGGTCGAAGGGCTAACCCTGTCGGCACGCCACGTTCTGCACTTTGATTGGGGCAAATGTTACCCTCTCGGGTTGGCGCCAAAATGTGCTTCAGCTGCATGCATTCATGCAAAGGGACATTTTATTTTTTGTCTTGGATTTTAACTGCCTCTTTTCTACGTAAAATCATTAGCCATTCCACTCTGTGAAAGTGTATGACCAGCAAAGCAAAATATGACCAGCAAAGGCATGAGCTAATTTTATTTCTTTTGGGCGTTCACGGCGGTCACCCATAACAAAGGCACACGCATACACATCACATACTACTTTTTGTTCCACTTATCTTGCAAATTATTTCAATTAATAGTAACTCATCCACTCCAAATGCATATCCAAGTGATAAGACATACGAGCTTGAGGCCTAAATCATGCTTTAAAGGGCGTGCAACTTCGGTGGCGACTGCGTGCTAGTGGCACATGTACAGTCTCAACGCCTCGCACTATAGAGTGTCTCGCGCTACAAAGATTTGTGGAGCCTCCGGAGTTTTTGTTCACGGACATAAAAAAAACATGAAACCCCAGCCATATTATCTTCGCTGAAAATGTCAGTGGGGCCTTTTATACGCTATACCGTCCAGCCCGCTTATAACGAACACATCGGGAAACGGAAATCATTTCGTTATATCCGTTTTTCACCATATCCTATAGCTGGATATAAAATCTACGTATACAAATGGTAACAAGAAAGGAAAATTTGTTCGTTATAGCTGGGATTTCGTTAAAACCGGGTTCGCTATAAGTGGGTTATACTGTACATCGTTTTTTTTTTCTTTGTTGTGAAACAAGAAGTCTAACGTCTCAAATTTCGCGAGAATCCGGGAAAGTCGTTAGCTTGCTCGCGGCTATTCTCGCTGACCACCCGGCCACCGCATGCAGGTGCAGATCCACCGCCTTATTAACTGGAAGCCCTCGTCGCGCTTCAAACATCTACCCTCCTCCTAAAGACGAAAACCCTCGTTACAACCCACGCCGCGCAACCAGCTTCACCGCGAACATGCACTTACGGTCACTTCACGCACGAGCTTCTTCCACACACCCCATCATGCTTCAATAAACACCTACAAAGAAGCCAGACAACCACCGGCCACCTGAAACCCGACGCACCGGCGAACGCGAGGTCAGAGTCCGTTGCGTCCGCACACATTTTTGTGTTGCCCCTGTTTGTTCGTAGGTACTTTATATGTGTGCACAGGGCCCTGATCGCTTACAATGTTCCGGCATTTATTACTCAGCCACGCCCCCTTGTACCAGACACGCTGGGTATTACAGAGCGTCGTATACGGGTAGGCGTTCCTGTCAGTAGGCCGGCTTGCTCGTTTTCGCCGCTTTTTCGGGGAAAAACGTCGAAGCCGATGTTTCAGGCTGCTGCGGCAGTCCTCTCGCCCCCTACAATAAGCGTAAGGAGCAGTGACGTCAGATGAACCCAGATGGGTGGACGCAGCTTGCGATCCTTTGTCTTACCAACAGCCCATGGATGAGTAAGCATACGAGCTACTTTCTTGCCGCATACGCTTGCGTATGCGAAATAAACTGTGCCACGCACGGTGACCCTTTGTAATATTATATGTTGCGGGTTAGGATCACAGTATTGTGACAAAGAAACCTTCCGTGACGAGACGAGAGGCTTTGGGATCTGGGAGGCGATGTTTCTGGTCGACTGCAGGTATACTCGGAAAACATCCTATGCAGCCCAGGGGATCCAATAACGGCGTGCCGGCCTCGTTTCTGATCGCCGTAAAGTTGCAGGGATGAGGTCTTGCGCGAGGTCAGGGGCAAGGTAGACCCTCAATCTGTTAACCTCTAAACGCGCTTTTATGACCCCGCAGGTCGTGCGATCGCGGTGAAATAACCGTAAACGCTGAAGAGACTCTTCGGTTTGCCTGCCTGCTTGATTTCTGAGCTTCTTCCTTTTTTCTTTTTTTTCGTGTATGGTTTGCAAGCGCGGTTTTTGCTGCCTGATTGCCAGCTCGCAAAGATGGGCGCACTCCATGGCCGTCTTGACCACCACAATGCTCGGGGTAACCTCTGGTCTGCTGTCAAGCATAACAATCAGCGCGCCGTATGTCCGCGTGTCTATATAATTTTCTGCCGCAAACCTAGACTGACTTTTGCATAGTCCTTCTTGTGTTGACTCCTACTGTGCAAACGATGACCAGTAAGTATAGCAGCTCACGAGTGCTGAATTACGAAGCACTCGTGCTGAAGCACTCGTGCTGAAAGCTCACGAGTGCAGAGTGGGGAATCTGGGACTGGTAGTGCGCCCTAAATGGGGCGCCGTCTAAAGCAATCCCTAAGTTAAGCTTCACCACAATGCACTCCAGTGAGAGCAAACTAGAAACCTCCTATCCAGTCGTGAGCGTTCACACATACAATCGGCGTGAAGATCTAAACTAGCTATGGCATTTACAGAAATACGAAAACTACACAACACATCCATAACACACCTATATATACAGGTGGACAAAGCAGCCCAACTCATTCCGGTGCACATTCTCGATGTGCGCCGGGATGAGTTGGGCTGATTTAGCCTATACACCAGCTATGTTATTTTCCTTTATCCCACTTCACGTCGATTTCCCTGGGCCCCTTTTTAGTTAGATTTCTTCATTTCATCCATCCACCCACTCTTAAGAAATAACCTTGTTTTGGCGCTGTTTTTCTGCTGTTGGCCTTGCGCCAATGAACAAATGAAACTATGTATGTGCAGGACATCGGATTTGCTGTTCCTCCAAGCGTGCCAACATTCTTCCTAACACAAGATCATTTTCCGTTCGCTTTTGTAGCGTAAGGTACACTGACCGAGGTTGAGCAGTTTCGCGTGTGCCGTGAAGGGCCGGTCTGCGCAAGCGCGAGAGACATTGGATTGGATTGGATTGTCTTGACTTGAATGGGATGTGATTGGATTTGGATTGGATTGGATTGGATTAAAGTGGATTGTGTTGGATTGTGTTGCGTCATAGCCGCGGCAGACGCACTGGCGCCG
This sequence comes from Haemaphysalis longicornis, assembly GCF_048455015.1. NCBI lineage: Eukaryota > Metazoa > Arthropoda > Arachnida > Ixodida > Ixodidae > Haemaphysalis > Haemaphysalis longicornis. Next base: position 73,444,992 of record NW_027526460.1, on the reverse strand, counting down.
GCGCGTGCCCAGATGTGCGCCTCAATCGCGCAGTAGCCAAGTCTGACGCTTCACCGGAGCCGCTTGATAGCCGTATCGCGTGGCTCGTGCAGAGCCGTGCTGAGCATGCGCGAGGAGCAGTGACTGGACTGGACTGGACTGGACTGGACTGGACTGGATTAGACTGAATCGGACTGGATTAGACTGAATTGGACTGGGCTGGACTGGATTGGACTGGATTGCTGAACCTTAGCTCACGCTACGTATATCCTGGCATAGCAGAGCTAAGCCACTAATTTTTTATAGGCTTTCTTTTATATATCTGAGAATACAAGAGGTGATTGCTTCTGAAAGCGCTGAAGTCCACGGAGTCGGCTCTCGATAACTCGAAGTCGCGGGATGTTGCCGTCCCGGCAATTTTACATGCAATTCAATAAAAAAAAATAGCTCGATAACTGTAAGCTAAACCCCATTATATCGGTTAATTCTTATTCCGAATAAAAACCGCCGAGGTGACAGTCATTTCTCGATAAAATTCAAAGTTCTTAAGCGCCAAAACACCGCCGTGCTCTGTACTGTACCGACGTCGGCGCCATCGCAACTGAGGCAGACGCACATTCGATAAAGCGGCAGTTGATTTATGACTCGCGCCAACGTGCGCATCTCTCTCTCTTTTGAGGCCCTCAACCTTAGTTGTTGCGCACAGTGCCGTATGAACGGTTATTGTGGTGGGGCGCTTAAGGCTTCGATTTTAGCCGTAAGCCTCAATTATATAGGGCCACCCATGTCGTACGCTCGAATTGGCGACGACAGTCGAGATTACGAAAAAAAGAATAAAGTGCGACGTACTGCGTGCTAATAAAAATGCTGTTCTTGTGCTTTTAAGTACAGAGAACTTTAGGGGTTCGCCTTGTCGTCGTAGCTCGCTGTAACGCTCGATGTCAAGCGACTGCCAGAATCAGGCGATAGCGAGATAACGGACCCAAATAGAGCCCGGCGTACCACCGTAGCATCCCGCACAGGCTTCCAAAAAAAAAAAGAAAAAAATGTTTTAAATACTACTACTACTACTACTACTACTACTACTACTACTACTACTACTACTATGGGATTCAGGTGAAAAAGGAAAAGAAGGGCACTGGGGATATTATTGAGTCCATCTGGGGGCTCACCTGCATACAACCCAGTGCGGGGGAGGGGGAGGAGGGGGATGAAAGATTAGTGAGGAGAAAGAGGGTGGTACAAGAGATCGGTAAATACTCATAAAAACCGTTCTAAACTCGTGAACCGCTGACGCTTGTGATACATCTCCCCCTTGTTTAGCGCAAAGAAAAGTGCAGGTAAGTACATTTGAGGCAAAACACCCGTAATTAACCAGCAGCGCCCGGGTTCACTTAGTTAGAAACGCTCGTTGAGTTTATTTTTACGATAGTTAGCGAAAAAAATTGGCGGTGCAACGCCGGCACGTGCGGACGGAAAAGCAAGCTCAGAAAGAACAGAACTCCCGCTGGCGCAGTTTCAGGCAGGGGCGCGCGAGCACTGCAGAGGCCGAAAATTTAATCGCATTGGGTGGTGGCAGTGAGCGGATAACGGTGCTGCAGTTCATTATGCCGAATCACTGCTCCGCACTTCTGACAGCTTTCAGGTTGAGTGGGACAGCTTTAATTTTTTGTTCAATCGGAAGTTTTGTTTTTTTTTTCGCGCCCCGCTTGGACTTCGTATTAGAGGGAGTCGACTGTACTTTAATTTTGTGACAAGCACTAAAAATAAGCTGTATATTCTCCAAAAATCTCGCAACGTTTCGGCTGAAGCACTTTCAGATGTTTAAGCTTATTCTTATGATTTCAAAGCGTTGCTTGAGATTACCAGCATTACTTATTATGAGCATCATGCCCGCTCACCAACGAAAACCGTACTCGTGCTTTCGCCTCAGGGGTAACCGCTCCCGATATTTCCGCAAACATGCAGCGTCTCTTTTGCGACCTCGGCACAACTACGGTGCGAGAGGGCGAAGCGTTTCGATGCTGTTTGGGCTTCGAGGCGCATCAGTCGTCGTCGATGTCGTCGCCAGCAGCGCGCGGCAGCAAAGCGCGCGGTGGGGGCGGGTCGCGTCGAGTCAGCAAGATCGCGCGGCTGTACAGCAGTCGATTCCGCTGACGACGCTTCACCTCTCCCCTTTCCCCCCACGAAAAAAAAAAATGCTTCGGGCACCGAGAACGATCGCGCGTCCATATTACTCCGTGCGCCATAGATCACAATTACGCCCGCGAACTGCAATTTCCTTTCACTCTGCCGACGGGGGCTTCCACTCCCCCCGCCCACCTCCTTTCTTGTTCGTGCTTACTTCTTCCTTCCGTTCCCGCTGCTGCAATGGTGACCCCTATATTCTCGGCGTTCATTCGTTTATCCTCTTCCTATCACCCTGTCACTGTCTTTGTTTCTTTTTATTGCTTTAAAAAAAAAAGGGGGGGGGGGGGCAACTTTTTTCCCCACCGTTGTGCCTATTTACATGGTGTCGATATTTTCACTCGCGACTGCACTGGTGTTTTACGAAACGCGCGTCGTATATCGATTCGGGACGAAGGGTTGCAGAGACAAGTTACGCTGTGTATAGGGCGTGCATCTGATCTGAGCACACGCGGCCATACGTCAGTCTTGTAGTTTTTGTTCAGTTAATTCTCTCTCTCTCTCTCTCTCTCTGCCTTGCGTGCGCCAGATTAGATGAAGGGTGAAACTCGGTAAAAATAACCAGTGAATCCGTATTGCTGTATTGGTTATTTCCAATTTCGAACATGATGCACGAGATGAGCGCAGAGTTTGTAAGCGCTACTAACTTCAGTCGATTGCGTGTAGCCCGAATTCTCGCAGAGTATTTAGGACGTATTCTTCGTGCTATGAAGCTTTAGTCCCAAAGCCTCCAGCATTTTCCAGCTTATAACCCGCTGGCATACTGGCATCCAACTTATAACCCGCCGGACGACGCGGGCATGCAACGGCCTGACGTAACGTTTAACGTCTCGCTTTGAGGGCTCACGTCGTCAACCGGTACCCACCAAAAAAAAGTATTCATTGTACGTCAAGCTACGAGTACCGGTCTATGTAGTAAGGCCTAAAAGTGAAAGATTAGGCCTGAGCTCTGACGGACACCCAACAGTCGCTGCTGTTACTTTAAAAAAAGTGACAGCATGCCCACAGAGTAGGACGTATCTGCAGGGGTGTATTGAACGCGTTACAAGCGCGACTGTATGCTAATACAGCGCGTTGCTACAGAGCGACATTTCCTTTCCAAGAAAGAGCAGGACAGCCACTTCCGGTGAGATGCAGAACATTAATTACACGTGGCAATAGGCTCCTTTCTGCAATTTAACCGACCTAACAAGTACTAAAACACCCTTACTTACGAAAATAATGAGTACAACTGGTATGAAAGAGCATTTTTTCTAATAAAACAAAGTCCAGGAGCTAAGAAAAAATTAGAGCCGTTCCACTCAATGTGACAGCTGTAGGAAGTGCGGAGCAGTGATTCGGCATAACGGCCTGTAGCACCATTATCCGCTCACTGCTACCAACCAATGTAATTCAAATTTCCAGCCTTCGCAGTGCTCGCGCGCCCCCTTGCCTGAAACAGCGCCAGCGGGAGGTCTGTTCTTTTGTGCTTGCTTTCCCTACCGCACGTGCCGGAGTTGCACCACCACTTTTTTTCGCTTACTATCGTAAAAGCCAACCCAACGAGCGTTCCTAACGAAATGAACGCGGGCGCTGCGGTTAATTTCGTATTTTTTTCCTCAAATGTATACCTGCAGTTGTCTTTGCGCTAAACAACGGGGAGATGTATGAGAAGCGCCAGCGGTTCACGAGTTTCGAACGCTTATGACTATATAAACCGCTTGGCTTTCGAAGCCTCTGGGTTACGACAGCCGCGATGATAGAACGCCGTGGGGCTCTACTTGGGTTCCAGTGAGCGAGCTACGACGACAAGGCGAGCCCCTAAAATGCTCTGCACTTAAAAGGTAGGAGCGTCGGGGTTCAAACCAAGGACGTAAATGTTAGACGCCACGGTGTTACCAGCTGGGCCACAGAGGCCGAATAGCAAACTCGTTTTAGCGGTTGATGGAGGAGATTACGGCAGTGTGCAAAGCTAACCATTACGCGGCGCTAGGTGTAGCATGAAGTGTTCGGCCTACGGTGACTGGGAAACGGAATGTCGCTGTTACCAACGCTGCCAACAACACAGCGCATGCTGGGAAATGCATCAAGCAGTCAATGCATCAATCAAGTGTGCTTAAAGCGAGACGAAACGACAACTGGTGGAAAATTAGGATGACAGAGTGGATACCAAGAGACCGGTCTAGAAGAAAGGGAAGGGCAATAACTCGATGGAGGAGATGAAATAAGGGAAATTCGGTGGCCAAAAGTGGACTCGAGCGGCGCAAGACAGGAGCGCTTTGGAAGTCAATGGAAGAGGCCTTCGCAATGCAGTCGACTTGTGTAGGCTGCTGCTGCTGATGATGATGGTGGTGGTGGTGGTGGCGATGATGATGATGATGATTTAAAGTTGGTTCAACAATCTGCGTGCAGCAGCACCGAATCAAGATACGTGGATTGCCGAGGCGGTTCCAGCTGCCCAGCTGAGGGACGGAAACATAATTACAAAGCCGCGATGCCCATTGGGATTTTCTTCAGGCGTCCTCCGTAAAATGCCATGATGAGTGACACTCTACAGCTCTCAACTAAGCCGTTCAAAGAACGGCATCGTTGATAGCCGTGTAGCATTTGCCGTCAGCTTGTTCAGTCAGCTATAGAACGTAAGCATTACAGGGGTCGCCCAGATGAAATCTGCTTCCGTACACCGCATCTTTTACGTGTACTCTGAAGCCTATCAAAGCATTGCATACCCGCAGCGTTGACAAATGCACACACCTACGGTTATTCGTTTCTCGACACTTTAGAGAACACAGCAAAACCGTCTTTCGTTTCTCGCCTCCGCTAAACTTTTGTAGCGCAGCCCCAGTCCACGAAGGGCACAAGATTTGTGCAAGGTTAGCCTTCAGAACAAAACGAAAACTCTCTTGATTTCTAAAGTTGTAAACTCGATCTATTTAAAACTTTCCTCACTCTTTTCTGCACACGCAGGGCTCAGCTTTCAAGTTTCAATGCTTTCTACCGCATTCATTGCAGTTTGTCAGTGGGGTCATGTCGAATGGTATGTAGCGGCGGCAAAAATGTAGCATTAATATATATATATATATATATATATATATATATATATATATATATATATATATATATATATAGCCGGTGTAGCAACTCGTCGTTCCAAGGAAAACGGGAGAACGGGGACCTAATTTCCCGGATCGCTCCCAAGAGGGAACGCGAAACCCCCCTCTGGGATTGTTCGGGAGGCACGCTCGCAGCGTGCATTGGCTCGCGTATGTAGGTAAAAGAGACGACGTCGTATCCGACCACAGAATGGCCGCTTTTTCCTGCGTGCGTGCGTGCGTGTGGCCCTCGAGCGTGTACAGACGAATGCGACCCGCGTTATTCGATCGGCTGCAGCGACTGCATTTTCTACGGCCACTTTTCCATCTTTTTTTCCTTCTTCGCTTACGCGGGCCTGCAATGTGCAGAGTCAGGCGCATATGCTCCGTGCGGTCTCAACGGGCTCCGCCGTGCTTGCAATCTGGAAAGAGCACACGCACCTAGCGTTTGTAACGTGGTTTGCGGGCGTGCGTGTCCTGTTCGCTGCGCCCTGTGCCGCAGTCATCGCGAAGAATGAGCGAAGGTTTCAAAAAATTCCGGTATTAGGTAGAATATTTCAAAAATTTATCGAAAATAATCCTCCCAAAAGCGAATCGATCTGGAAAGATCACACGCACCTAACATTGGTTTCACGGTTTGCTGGCGCGCGTGCGCTCTTCGCTGTGCCCCAGTGTCGCATGCAAGAGGGTATAACGAGCGATTGTTTCGAAAAATTCGGATGCTTAGTCGAATATTTCGAACCCAAACAAGAAAACTGTGGTTGATTCCACTGTCATAGGAATCGGTCAAGCTTGTGCTTGGCGAGCGACATCCTGCTGGCTGGTCGCTTCGGCAAAGTTGTACTGGCGTCATTTCCGTGACAGATATGACGTCACTGAAATCATGGGATATTCCGGCGTAAAACGCTTTCGTGTTAAAATCTAAAACCCGGAAACGAACAACCCTAAGCTTAACGTACTCGTTAGTGCCAAAGGTTGCTTCCCCGCAAGAAGACCCTATGTGCAGGGGTGCACCCTTTACAGGCCGCTTGCTTCATTGTACAGGCGTCACTTCCGTAACGGATATGACGTCAGCTAAATCACCGTGTAACCGGGAATAAAGCACTTTTGTGTTAACATAGCCCTCGGAAGACTGAATAACGTTGAGCGGCTACAAGAACACAGAAGAAGCAAGGGATACACATTCAACTGCTGTTATCACCCATGGTGGCAACTTCTACCACACCTTTGCTGTGTACAGCCCTCATACCTGCACAGAAATATTTTTAAGGAGTGTGTTTCTTTTGGAGAATGATTTCATTTAAGATTGTTTACGGCTTTATTACGGGCGATTGCACCTCACCTGATTATTGGGAAACTGTAGCGCCTACTGTGAGCGACAGTCCACGTTTTGTGTTTTTATATAGTTGCTTGTATTTAATAAAATCAGTGGTAAATTGCAGAACATTAAGTATATTTCCTACCAGCGATCAGGAGGAGTAGTCAGACAACCTTTCATGTATTATCGGAACAACAAAGTAAACAATGAAACCTTTAAAATATGCAACATTATATGTTAAAGCTTCTTTGCTATGAGTACGCGTTCAAGGTTAGTGTCCTGAACAGTAGGACTGCGCATTTCACTAGGAAACTACATTCAGAAAACACCCGAGCCTTTGGACATCTGAGTTATGTTTAATGCAATTCGACAATGCAAAGACGGTCACTCAGTGGCGTGACCACAGTATAATTAAAACAAATCAAAGAGCTTCGGCTTTTAACCATTTCTCAGCACTTACCCGGGCTCCATGGAAGATACGCTGATACAGGAAATTCACTCACTCAACAAATATCTGAACAATAACAGTGCGTACAAAAGAAAAGTTTATGCATAGTGCATGGTATGCGTAACACTTTTGAGCTGAGCACTAATTTTTTTAAAGGAGTACTGACACGAAATTTTTATGTTACGTTTCTTTCGCTGCTATGCGTGCCTACCAGCCAACTAATCATAGAATGACAGATTAGACGGTCGAGCGCAGCGTAAACATTCATTTACGGCGTCGTTTATTCGTGCCAGTTTCAGTTTCGACAAAAAAACGCCGAGTGGCCGCCATGACAGCATGCATCACATGGCGTCACCATTCTTGCCGTATCGCTGCCTCTCTGGAAGCGCGCGCGAGCGAGCGCACGCGCGCGCCCAGACCGGCCGAGGTCTTCGCCGTCCTCACAGGCCCGGGCAGCATGACGTCAGTCCCAAAACCATGACGTGTACACACGCCCGAGCAGCGCGCGCCAACCACAGCCAGCGCGTCGGCTTCGTCACGGGAGCCCCGACGTTGACAGTTTGGGGCACGTAGCAGATGATGTCACGTCGACCCGCTCTGGCCTTTCTCGTGCGGGCGAAGATTAAAATGGATTTTAAATATGTTTCGCTGAACGGTTGCTGTTGAAACTTGCTGGGAGATATCTCCTGATAAAAAGGAAGCGTTTTACATAGTTATCTCAGCTTTGAAATTTCGTGTCAGTACTCCTTTAAAAGGGAATGTTGGAAATCCCAAGAAAGAAAGAATAAGGAATAATAAAAAATAAGAATCCCAAGAATAACATAAGCAAAAAAGAAGCATCTTGTCGTGAAAACCACAAATTGCCTCCCCCCCCCCTTTTTTTTTGCCGCTTTGGAAAACCCCTTTTGGAGAGAGAGAGAGAGAGAGAGAGAGAGAGAGAGAGAGAGAGAGAGAGAGAGAGAGAGAGAGAGAGAGAGAGAGTAAACGAATTTATTGAACTTGCGGCAGACAATGCGGCTGGTCGGAACGCTCTCTCGTGCCCACTTTTCGCCGATTGCATTTTGCTCTCTGGTTTCTGCGCACCACCGAGAGCTGTAATCATTCGGGTAGCCCTATTAGGTAGTTACATGTAAGAAGACGACTCTTTTTTTTAACAGCGATGCTGTTGAAGCCGGCAGTTCGGCTGGCGAGAGTGCGCAGGAAAGCCTCTCCCAGACATGACGCCATCGCGCGCCCCGCCACTACTGCTTTACCGTAGCTTTGTCTAGCCGCGCTCGGGCGGGACTCATGCCGCCACCTGTCGGAGGCACAATACAACTGGTACAAGCACGGCTTTCGAAACACGTCGCGGGTTGGCTTGCTCTATCGTTTGTTGCGGCTAGTAGTGCAGTTTTGACGGTGCGAAGAGAAGAATTAGGGCCAAAATGAAAGAAGCCAAAAGGCCCAGAAACAATGACGTCAATCAACTTCTTAATCAGCATCACACACGCCAGGCCGCACAAGGCTTACTGGTGTCCACCGAACGAGTTAAAAAAGTTTTTATCTCTCTCTCTGTCTCCCGCTGCGCGCTCCGCAACTATTGGAGCTCTCTAACGACACTCTTGGACAGCACCCCGCAGAAGACTTGGCCGAGTCTCGAAGCATAACCACGCATAAACTAAGCCGAACCAGAATATGCTAGGTGGGGCCACCAGCGTCGCTGTGTGCTCAGTCTTTGCGCCACTGGTGCGAAGGTGCGGCAATTTTTTAAGTGCAATGCACTTCTTAAGCGACCCTGAACCTGCGTCCACCGGCGATGTCCGCGCACGTGGAGATGGGCGCGCGCAGCCTGGCCGCTGACATAGCACATACCCACGTGGGGGATTGGCCAGGAATCTCCTCGTCTTCCTTGGCAACGGGGGGAGATGGGCGCGCGCTGCCTGGCCGCTGACATGGCACATACCCGCGTGGGGGATTGGCCAGGAATCGGGCGTGAGAAGGGCTAATGCACCTGCTTAAAGGAGTACTGACACGAAATTTAAAAGCTGAGATCCGCTCTAGCAATCAAGTACAACGACAACACAAATAGGTGTCTGTGAATAAATGCATCTTTCTTTCTTTGTAGTTGTGTGTGTGTGTGTGATCTCTCTTTCGCGAACATTACCGAACCGCGCAAATTCAACTCGTGCATTCGCACTTTCACATTCTTCCCCTCGGGGAAATGCGGGGAATTTTTTTTAATATTACTTTTCTCATCAATTACTTGCAGTACTGGAATGACTATAGTCATTGCAGTGTTTCTTTTCCGCTCTTTCGGTGCCCTGCTCTCCATTACTGTGTCTACCTGACCTTGGATCTGCAGAGCAATTAAGTGTGCGCTTTAAGTGTTAGAAGCAAGTGAGTACAAAGCACGTGACAGGTCGGTGGTAAGCAGTCGCCGCTATTTCTCCCAATGAGCACTGGTAGCTGAAATAGTTTCGCCCCGGTGGGCCACAAGTGTGCACCAGGTTAATAGTTTAATTTTTTATCATCACAACAGGATCCGGACGCTCTAGTGTAGTACTCGGCGGTAAGGACAACTTCGCTTGTCCTTGGCACTAGTTTTTGTGTCTTTGTTAAGAGCGAAGCTGTTGAGAAAATCATTTGTGTATGGTGTCCTTAATTAAAAATACCAAGAAAATGCAGAGCGCACGTGCACGCGTGGCTCGAGCGCACGTTCGTCAAGCTAAGAATACCCACTAATACTATATACTGAGATTGGCCAATATAGGCCAAAAGGACTCCAGCGTTCGCCGCGTGCCTCGAGCGCACTTCCGTCAAGCCCCGCATACGCACTTGAGGAGACATTGGCCACAAAAAAACTCCAGCGTTGCCGTATCGTCGCAACACTCCGCACCGTGGAAGAGCCGCTGTTGCAAGTGATCGTTGACTCCACACGGCCCGGCCGTTCGCACGGCTGAGGAAGAGGCCGCGCTTTGAGAGGCTCGGCGTGCAAAGCATCCGCTATAGAGTCGCGCTTGCAGAGTGGCGTACGAAAACGTCGACCAAAACGACGAGCTCACTCTTGCCTTGCTCAACATAAGGTCATTGAAATGCCATGCCACCGACGTCAGCGACGACGCCACAACGATACCAAAACTCAACTTTGTGTCCGTCAATTATCGCCTACAACAGCTATCCCCATTCAAGCCTTGCGCGTGATTGCAAGCTTCCCTGAACTGTTATCGGGTCGGATGCCAGACAGGGCTGAGCCCAGTTAGAAGTACAGGAAGGTCGGCTTAAGGGTGCTGACTAGATGGAACGTTCTGCGCTATCGCGGAATCCCGAAATAAAAGATTTGGGGGTACACTTATTGGTTCATAAAGAGATATCAAGGATTGTAGGGGTAGCCTATAGCATTATAGCAACTATTGTCACCAAGTTAAGGGGCACAGAGCACATAGGACAAGTTCATGCGCATACGGCTACCTCGCAAACATGCACTGTCATTTTTGTTTTACAGCATGTTTAATTCTCAATGCAGCGCAGCCCCCCCCCCCCCTTCCCCCCCTCTTTTTTTTCCCGAGTAACGTCAATAGGAGACTTCGTCGTTCTCTGCAACCGCAGCTTTAACCTGGGACCGAAACTTTTGCTCTGTCTTCGAGAAAGCTCGAAGTGCTCCCCTGTTTCTCTTACCGAATTTCGTAATTTCCCATGCAAGTCGATAACTGCCCCCAGCGAACGTTTCATGCCTTCTTTTTTGACCTTTTCCTTCAAATCCACGGATGCTGGTCACCGAGACTGCATTATTCAAGAGCGGAATCGAGCTATACTTGGAGCGTCGAGAATGCAGCGTAGAAAGAAATGTACGCAACCGTATGCAACACAATAGGTTTGCTCTCGAAGCAGGCTTAAAAAAAAACTGCTTTTTCAACCATTGTGGTAAGCCCTAAAGGTTTGACGCAGTAAAATTGCGAAAGGAAAACGTCGTAACCGGGCCTTCTCCCTTCTTTTACCGCCTCCCCTCCCCCCCCCCCTTTTTTTTTTCGACGATCGAGTTGCAGTTTTTCGTTCTTCGTATTTTTAGACTTGATCAGCTCTTTTTCGCATGAAGCTGGAACACACGTGGCAATGTCCTAATTAAAGCCATAATGGCGACACCCTTTGACGTCACCGAAGCAAGTCGAAGTCTTTTGTAAGCAGACAACGCTCACGTTACTGAAAAAAAAAAAAAAAAAGTTTTATTTTTTATTTCTTTCTTTCTGAAGCGAAAGAGGATGCTGAGACAAAAGGCCACGAGGCCTGACAAGTTCTTTGCTTCCTTTACAGTCTGGAAGCGGTTTAGAAGCCCTTACTGAACAAGTATAGAAAATGTATACAATAGGCGAGATAACACATCATTACAAAACAGGTAATACATCTTTACACATGTCATATACACAAAAACCAAATAACAAACACTGCAACTCACAGAGGAAAAGTTGAGAGCGCATACTTGTGTAGACCTATACACGCTTAAGAGTAAAAATACAAATAATGGGTATAACAAAAGACGGAGTAACAAACATTCCAACCCACAGATGAAGGATTGAGAATGCAGGAGTGTAGCCCTGTACACGCGTAAGAGTAAAAATAATGAGCATAACAAATCTCCTGGGGGAAAAACAATTAAAAAGCACATTAATACACAGTCCTGAGAGAAGTTCAGGGTTGCATTCGATCAGGTATTTCTTAACATTTTTTGAGAAATTTCTTCGAGACTCACAACCGAGGGAAAGCAGGTTAAGAGCTGCGCGCACCTGAAACTGCAGGCTTTGTTTGTCATAATTTATGCGAATTTTGGTACGGTCTTTTTTTAAGTATGCAGGTAGCGTTCGGCTAATCGTGTTTCATGAATGGAGAGATTTAAGTGGTTTCGGTGTATGTACTAGACCAGAGGAGAATAGTTATTTGTTAAAATTTAGGATTCGATGTTTTTTTCTTTTTTTAAATAGAGGTTGTGTGGGCAGATCAATCGGGTTGCCGTGATAGCCTTCTATTGCACGCAAAACGTTTTTCTGGAGCAATAACAGCTTGTGATAGTTTGCACCATTTTATTGCCTCAGACCAATATACAGTGCGAGAATTTGGAATATAAGAGGGCATAATACATTGCCAACTTCAACCACGGAGGCACTAGGTTTACGACTCTGTATAAACACCCAACAGTCAGTCTTGCAATGTTGTTTCCTTAATGATCTTCGACACATGCATCAGTCCATGATAGGTTTTCATTGGACCAAATCCTAATAAATTATATTTGTGGAACTTGTAATTTTGGGCTCCGGAACCTAACGTGTACACCTTCCTGAATTTTGACTTTAATCGGTCTAAATATAATAAAGTAAGTTTCCGGCAAGTTTAGACTCATTTTGTTATTTTCTAGCCACACGGCTAGCTTGTTTAAGTAACACTTTAACCTTTATTTCGAGTTCTGTAGCAGACGTGGCAGTAAAAAATGCATTGGTATCGTTTGCATTCATGATAAGGTTCCGTGATTCAGGTATTTTACAAATGCCATTTATAGATAGGATGAATTCGGAACACCTAGGTTGATAACTAAATTACCTAAAAGGGTGTCGTGAACACGTACGCACTGCGTGCTGTTGTTTTAATAGCTACATATGTATAATATATATAGCTGCACCCCACCAGCCGCTTTCTCTGTCATTACACGGGTGCGCCGGCTTGCTTGCTCTCTTTTTTCTAACTTGCTCAGTCGTTCCGTCCATGTCCACATATGTAGAGTTCTACGACCCTTTCATGGAAAGGTCAACTGTTAATGTTCTTTTTTCCTGCGGTTTAATGTCTTTTCCCTTTTTTATTACACTTACAGAGTTTTGTCCCTGAGTACTGTCGCCGACCGCAGCTTTTATCCCTACGGAATATTTGGATGTCTCCTTTGACAACGCGCTCCAGCTCCTCTCCTGTTTCTCTCATCGAATTTCGCCATCATCTATGCAAGTCCATGGCGCCTCGCTCCTTGTTCGTAGTCTCTCATTTGCTTTATTTATTTGTTTGTTGTTTTTTTGTTCACCCTGTGGGAGACGGTCGTGGAGCCTGAATTATTCATGCCACGAAAAGAAAATTTCTGAGCAGGACAAAATTACAGAAGAGGCTGAGGGCATAGCATGGGAAGAAAAACGCATACTTCCGAAGGCAATGCCGTAGGTTCGCCTTCGAAGTCCTCTAAAATAAAGTGAACTGCTTTCTCCAGCCACGGTGCTAGACCTGAAAGTTCCGCGGAGAAAATTATTTAAAGCGCAACCCAGCACCTGAACTCCTTGGTTCTTTCATCTGTCTGTCCATTTTTAAAATTGAGTTACACTTTTTTATGTGCGCTCACGCCGTTTGCTAAATGTTTTGTAGATCGTACTTCAACGCTACTGTGCAGAAACAATCTTATTTCGGGTATTAATCACGTATTAATCACGTTTCGTTACTTTTGTTTGTGTTCGCGACATCATAGTTGCGGACAAGCGTTAGTCTCGAGTCTCAACTATTCGAAACGGCGTTATACTCCGTTTCGGAAGCTTCACTCAACGCTGGCATAGCTGCACTCGCAGTATCATGACGGAAAATGCGCCTTTCATATCACAAAATCGATGCTGCGCACCGCACGCATATGGGACGTATATGGGGCGTGCAAGTTCGCATTGAAGACAAAGCGCCGCCTATAGAAAAAATGGCGAATAGGGAACGACTCATCCGAGTTCCTTACATTGTGAGGGTCAATCGCATGTGTTTTCTATGGGCAGAAATATATCGCGAAAGTTTGAGCTCTGTTATACCAACCGGTAAAAGAAACGGAAGCGTTCTTTCTGAGATAGAGATCGCTGTGTTTGGCTGCGGCATGAAGGAATCCGGCGGGATCTTTGCGAAGTCTTTGACTGTCACCCAAAACCAAAACCAGAGGGTGTGTGTGTGTTATCAGGGTGCCTTCTCGTGCTCCTGGGATTTGTGGAAGTGCTACAGCAATTTTCGCGGCTCCCATCATAAATTGCCTTCCCCCTCCAAGCCGGCTTCTTTGTTTTATGTCGACACTCTCCCCGGGAATAAAACGTACGGACTTGCTCGGAGGCAGAAGGCACACACGGTGGGAACCTCGTGTGGTACTATACATGTCCTCCCCGGGCACCCATTGGTGGCGGCATCATTCGCCGCACAGCAGAGCACCCCAGAAGCTGCTCGCAGCAGTCGACGGACCACACAGAGCGCTCTGCCCGGCTGGGCCGGTGTCATAATTCCACACCTGTGCCTTTCGCCTCCGTAGCCCCGGGGCGCCGCTTCACGGGCGCTTCGCTTTCGAAGGCCCCGCTCGCCTACGAGTGGCAAAGTGCGTCTCTTTCACAGAGACATCGGCGCTGGGGGCAGGACGACGCCCCTCCTCTCTTCACAGCACCGTGGTTCCTCCGGCCGAAACAATAACGAAGCGCGGAGGGGGAAAACAGCACGTGGAGGGGCGCGTCGTCGTCGTGGTCGTTCACAGGTACATCGGAGCGCGTAGAGCAAATAGGAATTTCTAGATGGGAAGGTAGGAAGCAAATTAGCCGTAGAAGGTGCGGATGGTGAATGCGTGTCTCCTGCCTCTCCCTCCCCTCCTCTTGAGTCCAATTTCGTTTGCAATCTGGGCTCCGGGAGTGAGCGACCCCGCCGGTATGTGTTACAGCTCGGGTATGAAAACTAAGGAGAAGGAAAAGGCTGGCGGCATTATTCGGCGTTCCGGGTCTTCTTGTGCCGCGCTGAGCCATCTTTCGCGGACTGCTTGCCCACAGACGTACGGTGAATGGCGGTAAGTGGTTCGAGCGCCGAGCGTCCCATCCTGGCTATTAGGAGGACGTAAGGCCTCGCTGTCGTCCCCCTCCTCGAGAAGGCGTTCTCTCTTTATCCCCTTCTCTTATCTTTACGACGACGGCACCAGCGGCGGTGACGACGGGCTCCTCGCGGCTATGCTCCCAGGTTCTCGCATTGTCATGGCGGGATATTCCGCGCTCCGTTCCTTTCGGCTTTTGCCACAGGTGGAAACACGCTGAAACTCGTTTGTTGCTGAAGGGCTTTTTTTCGTTTGTTTGTTTTAAGAATGGATTATTGAGGCTGCCTGACTACGTGCTTGCAGCTGTGCTCTACTGGAACCTGGACTCCTCGTGTTTTGCGCTTATCAGGTGGGTCTCGCCACGGAAAATTTTCAGCACGAAATATGCCGCCTGAGAATGGACGAGTTTGACATGCTCTAAAAATTAGGGCATTTCCAAGGTGACAAAAACTACCTCCTCAGAAGTTTATCAGACAACAGACCAGTTTGTACGGCGGAGCTGTTGACAGATAGCTTGGTGCCGTTGTTGGTGGCTGCCGTTTGGCGTGTAGGCATGAATGCTTTGCAGCAAAGTCAGCTTTAAACCAGAGATAACTTTGGAAAAAAGCACGACCGTGTCCGCTAATTAAAACGATGTTTCACCTACACGCTCTGTCTGTACGTCAGCAGTGCGCATTTCCCCCTCTATTACGAGACGCCATTAATTTGCTCAAACTGCTTTAGTCGCCGCGCACGAAGGTAAACAATTTGTCTTACCCGCAAGGCTCACGTGATGAAGTAACAGGGATTGAAGTCAAGTGCTACGCGTGATGGTAGTAATACCTGTTTGACGTACCTTCAACTTCCAGTGACATCTCCCGTGACGTAATCGCAGTGCATAAAGCAGCAGTAAACAACAGACATGAAGAGGCGCTGCTTGCCGTGACAGTCACTTACAGGTGTGATATATATGGGTAGACAGCGTGCAGCGCGTCCTAAGAATATGAGCTCCAGAAGGCATACAACCGATGCGAGCTTCCAGTGCCAACTAGTAGAGCAAAAACACGGTATATTAGTAAGCACGTTGAAAGGAAACTTAATTCGGCTCAAAGATCCGCGCAAAGAAGAATGATGAGAGCAGCTTGAAGTATACGAGACGATCGGCATGGATTGTGAATAATAAACCCGAGTAGAAATAACCGTAGGTGCAGAAAACAGTGATGAACGTAGTTGAACCGGCCATACGCGGAAAACCGGGTGTAGGAAAAAATGGTCCCGGAAAAAATGGTCCCGGAAAAAATGGTCCCGGAAGAAATGGTCCCGGAAAAAATGGTCCCAAATCCAAGGTAGGAAAAAATGGTCCCGGAAAAATTGGTCCCGAAGACAAGGCACGCAAAAGTCTTGTTCGAGTAAAGCCGGTTAATCGAACCAAGAACGTTTGTCTTGCTAAAGTGAACGAGGTATTAAAGAAAAATGTACAAATGTTCAGTTTCTAAAAATACCTGGAAAAAATTGAAGACGGCACCAATCTAAGAATGCAAGCGCCGCGCCAGTTTGTTGTCTATAACCCATGTTAAGCGAAAATAAACATATAACGGCTGTTTCAAACAAGCAAGCACACGATAATTCGGTCGCCGAAATGTTTGGGCACGGAGGTGTCCGTGCAGCGAAACGGTATTCATAAACCGATATGTACGTACACCGAAATGTCTGCACCGAAACGTCCTGCACCGATATGCCTTGCACCGAAATGTCCTAGACCCGGGACGACGCTGTGAGCCTCTTTGATGGAGCTCCCACGGCTTGTTGTGCAATTTTCACTGATACTGACGAAACCTCGCAGCGTAGAGCTTCTATGACCTTCCAGACACTGAGATGGCTGTGTTCGACTAAGCTACTAAACCGACGGTTCCAGGCCTCGCAGTTGCTTGTGCGGTTTTAATCCAATTACTTGCATTATAATGTTTAATCCATGCTCAGCCCTACTATCCATCCATCTATCCATCCATCCACCGATCCATCCATCCATCCATCCATCCATCCATCCATCCATCCATCCATCCATCCATCCATCCATCCATCCATCCATCCATCCATCCATCCATCCATCCATCCATCCATCCATCCATCAAAGCGTCCGTCCGTCCGTCTGTCTGTCTACCCAATTTTCTTTGTTAGATTTTAGCCTCCAACGGCGTTAATTTCGGCCCCTTATAGGAATATTAAAGCATTCCATCTCTTTCTCAAACCTTTAGCTCAACCGCAAAGGGACAAAATCAAACTGCAACAAAGTTCAGATCGGACTAACATGAAGGGAAACACGTTGGCTGGGCCATGGGACCATTTTTTCCTAGATGGTCACTGGGACCATTTTTTCCGGGACCATTTTTTCCGGGACCATTTTCTCCGGGACCATTTTTTCCGGGACCATTTTTTCCGTGACCGTTTTTTCCGTTTCCGGGAAAACCCGGTACGGGTGGACCGGCGGAGTAACGGAATGAAAGCGGGGAGACGGGGTCAGAAGTAGCGGAACACAAAAGACTGTTTCGGGGTGAAATCAAAAATTGTTGTGTGAAAAATGGATGAACATCGCAGAGTAGAATGAGTTGCAAGTCAACGGAAGATGCCTGCGACCTGCGCGGGATATCAGCATGATGATGATGAAGATGTTGTGCGACTCCTTTGTTTCACGCGTGAGGTATGGTATTTTTACTTGTACCAGCTGGCTAGAGATCACCCAAACCTCAAAGCTACGTAAGGCCGCACCCGTTTTAGAAAATACGTTGCGATTCCCTCCGATATACTCTTCGCGAACTCCAGAAAAGTTGGACTCGGAAAGCATGAAAGGTTTAATGAAAGCCTCCATTTAGCAACAAAACCACAAGCAGTAAACTAGCCTCCTGTCTAGAAAACAACAAAGAAAAAGGAATGGTGCTCTCACCTGCCACAAGTTGCCATTCTATATATAGTTGTGGCCGTTAGCAACATCTTTGAATTTGGTTTCCTTTTCGAACGCACGATTCCAAACGCGAAGCTCGTTTACGCATTGCATTGCACATCCGTGTGTAATGAGAAAACAATGCTCATTGACGCAATGTCCCCAGAAAGCAAGGGCGATTGCACGTCGCGATGCAAAGGTTCGTACTAATTCCGGTTGTAACGCGAAGTCTTAGTCTAGCGCACGTTTTCTACTCCTAAAAACAGCGTACGGTACACGCTCACATCATCCGTCAACAATTTCACGCTTAGAGCTGCATGGGCGTCGCGAGTTGCGTGAATAGACGGCCCTGCGACGAGTCGCTGCCCTCTGCGTACGAATTCAAGGAGTCCTTTCCTCTTTGCGAACTGTCACTGCTAATGCGCAAGCGCGTGTAGGAGGAAGCGAAGACGGGAAGGTACAATTTTACGCGTCGAAGCTTACACCCATGCTATATTTCAAGTCGTAGTGGAGGACTCCGTATTTATTTCTATTTCGTCCGAAAATATACCATGCTCCCAAATCTCACACACGTTTTCGTTTTTCGACTGGAACCGGGATTATGATAAACCCTCTTGCGAGGATCTTTGATCCAGTAGAGAGAGCGGCGAATCCGAGCAGCGGAGTTGTTATCGTCCTTTTCAAAGGGCTAATGATCGTTAATGAACCTCCCAATGTTTATACAATCACACTATCAGCCTTCAGGCACTCGATAGGCATTGCTACAGATTTTTGGGAGAGGTCTTCGTCCTGCAGTGGATATAACCAGGCTTAAGATAAAGATAAATATAATTGAACGTTATCCGCTCCATAATAACGTCAAGGGGAATTGAGAAGGCGGAGGGTGAGCGTGCATTGTCGTGTGTACGAACCCACTTATCATAGTTCATTCTGTGTGTGTGTGGGTGTGTGTGTGTGTGTGTGTGAGAGAGAGAGAGAGAGAGAGAGAGAGAGAGAGAGAGAGAGAGAGAGAGAGAGAGAGAGAGAGAGAGAGAGAGAGAGAGAGAAGCTCTTTATTAAAGAAGGAAATGCAGAATGGTTTGCCAACATGCGTACTTCGATGCATGCTACTCTGCAGGATGGGAAATGGGGAAAAGATAGATGAGTAGTAAAAAGAGGAGTAGAGGAAAGGAGAAAAAAAAAAGAGATAGGGTCATATAGAGGGACATGTGGCGTAGCATAGACTGACCGCTTAAGGGGGCCTATAAAGTCTCAGCGAAGCCAATATCGTCAAGATAGCCAAATAACGCATCCAGGACTTTCCGTTGAGATGACGGATAATGCCATGGTCCAAGTAGCAGGCTCAGCGTAATTGGTCCAGTGTGAAGACATGTCATCCTGTGCTCTAACCGGCTCCTTGCGGCAGTGTAGGTGGAGCACTCTAGCAGGACATGTTCATTGTGGTTTCATGTAACTGTTGATTCCCCTGAAGAGATGAACTAACCGCGAATGTTTACAAGCTCGCAGACGCAGTGCTGCTCGATTAATCTTATTGTTTATGGAGTGAATACCGCTCTAGTGATACTTTTGCTAGTTGGATGTCGGTCATAAGTCACGCGCTCTCACTGCCTTTTGCCAAGTAGCGCAGTTGATGTGTGACACCGTTAACTCGCATGGTAAGTGCAAAGTGACCTAAATATATGCAAGTGTGTCTCTTGTGTTGTTGACGTTCTCACCAAGAACACGTGACCTTACTTACTGGGTTATTTCGTCTTTTGGACTAGCGCATCTTAGGTGTGAATGGTTGCCTCGCCAGTGGCAACCATTCACACGGACACGTCTCGATTTGGTTAGGATCCACATCCCACTTTGCGATGCCCCCCTCCCCCCCTTTCCTAAAAGTGTACTATGCTCTCGCGCTAGCTGTTAGTCGACGCGTGTCTAACACGCTTATCCCTCAAGACAAACGAAGCAAGCAGACGGCTCGGTAACACCTCAAGTATAACTTTTCACTGCCGTGACAAATGAGAGCGCGTCCCAAAGAGGACGCCGCAGCCAACAGTGGCGACAAGAAAGAAAGAAAGAAATAAAGAGAGAGAGAGAGAGAGAGAGAGAGAGAGAGAGAGAGAGAGAGAGAAGAAAAACAGAAAAACGTAAAAAGAAAGAAAGAAAGAAAGAAAGAAAGAAAGAAAGAGAAAGAAAGAAAAGAAATAAAGAGAAAAACGGAAAAAAACGCGTGTTTTTGTACCTATCGCACGCCATCTGTACATTTACAGGACTGTATTTTTCTTTTTTCACGCGTCCTGTCCATTTTGTCGTGCACTTTGCGTCTATTTTGCTCGGCTGGTTTCAGTCCCATTTCTATGAGGAAAAGTATGCAAAAAAGATTGCGTCATCTTCCTATCCTTCCTGAGCACCAAAACCCTCGACTTTGGGAGATAAATATATCTCGAGCGATTTCGGGCCGTGTTGCATGCAAGCATGTTGCAGCGAAAAATGGGTGGCTCCGAGTTTCACCGCATCTAGCAACGAAAGGAAGGCGTCTAAAAACGGCACGAACGGTCGGCAGAGCAGACACATTCCAGCGACGTCGTGAACGGGGCCCTCTTGCAACATCACAGAGTTAAAGCGGACAAGAAAACCAACCCTTCCAAGAATAATATATGCGCTGCACGACAGATGGTCGGCGCTGCTGCCAATGGAGGACCGAAATGAGCTTTAATGAGCTACTGCGCAGGCACAGATGTGCCGACCACGTGCCGGGGGTCGTTCCGGAACCGGTTCTCCAATCTACTGTAAGTTTTATGTTGCCTGCAGCGAAATCCAACTTTAGTGCCGTTCATGTTGCAAATGGAGCAATCTCTCACCCATATTTTAATCACAATCGAACTTGTTGAAAATTTCATGGGCCACAGGACGGACGTTTTCCTGTATTTTTTTGTTTTTTTTTTAAGACGATAGCCTTTCTTGAGCTACTTGAACGCGAAAATTTTGGTCTGTCTGTCTGTATGTCTGTCTGTCTGTCTGTCTGTCTGTTATTCGATTCAGCCAGCCGACCAAAGTGAAACAGGCGCTGCGCAATAGTTTTATATAGTCACAGCCATATCTAAACGTCTAATTCCGGTGTCAATGTTCAAACTTGTCAACATTGTTGAACAAGAACAAGACATTACGCAAATATAAGGCAGAAAATCAATGCATGAGTGATATTTGCAGTGTTCCTTTATTTAAAACAAATTACGGATGCTTGCTGTTTGCGATAGCAAAAAAAAAAAAAAAATACTAAATCAACTGCGGAAAACCGTCGCCTGCTGTTGCCCGCGCTACCTGGCGGAATTCAAAAAAATCAAACGGCAACAGCAACGAAAAGGTTCCACTACATAAGTTTCGCGTTCCGCTTGGAACGCTCGTCCAGTAGGGCAACGTGGTCCTATAAACGTTGTAGTTAAGTGCTTTCATTCACGCGCGTCTCCGCGGTACGGGAGCGCTGGCAATCGAGGCACCCGACTTGGAGCAGTGGAACGCGGTAAATTTGAATTGACTTGAGCAAACCTCTAGCGTGTTATCTTGGAAGGAACGAGACGGGAGAGGAAGAGCATGAGAGGTGAGCGGGAAACAGAAGGGACGCGTTTACTTGCCAGGGCGCCAGTCGACTATCGTCTTGCGTCGACATTTGCAACAAAAGGAGCAGATAGGCGGCCAATTCTTTTTTAAGTACGTAACCATTTCTGTGTACAATCAATAAGAATACCTGCTTTTCCGTCTGTAAGGCTTGATATCTCGCTATTTAGCTGCACAAAAAATGCTAAAAATAAGAAGCCCTAAGACCTTCACATTTTTGTACCAGACCACTTATACTGCACCTAAAATGTCTTTTCAGCAATACACTACTGCAAAGTTGCAAAGCCGACATTCAAGGGCCCAGCTTATAGTTATTTATTGAGGTGCATAAGTGCACCTAAAATGTCTTTTCAGCAATACACTACTGCAAAGTTGCAAAGCCGACATTCAAGGGCCCAGCTTATAGTTATTTATTGAGGTGCATGAGGTCTTAGGCTTTTTCTTTGCATTTTTAGATGCGACGCTGAGAGCATCTGTTGTCGGCGGCCCTGTCCTTCCTGCGTGCGTCCGTTGTTGTTGTCCGCGTGCGTCCGTTGTTGTTGTCCGCAGCCACTCTCCCCCTCTCCTCTCCGACAGCGAGCACTCTCTCGCGAGGGGCATTCGATTGGCTTGGCTTGGCTTGGCTTGGCTTGGCTTGCCTTGGCTTGACTTGGATTGGATTGGATTTGGATTGGATTGGATTGGATTCGATTGGATTGGATTAAAGTGGATTGTGTTGGATTGTGTTGCGTCATAGCCGCGGCACTCTCTCTCCGCGGTCTCCTCTCCTTCGGGCGCGCTGCGCATATAATCGGTGTGCCGCTGTCCGGCGGCCTTTCGGTCGGCGGTTGCTCTCTGCTTGCGCTTGAACCCCCCTCAGCGTCGCATCACACCAGGGTTCCCGCGAGGGGAGGTTGCATTTTTTTTTTTCTTTGGGCCCTCATACTTTGATATCAGACTGTGGATGTATGTCGTCCCTGAATGAAAGGCTTCCCAGCTGCGCATTTTTGTATATACTGAAGCTGACTTTAATGGGGAAGGAAGGAAGGAAGTAAACTTTATTTTCCTAAGCACCCTTAGTCCAGGGCGGAAACAACCGCTTTTTGTCTAATATATTTTAACACGACAGTGTTTTATTGCCGGGTACGCGAAGATTTCACCCACGTCATATCCGTCACGGAAGTGACGCCAGTAGAGCGAAGCAAGCGGACTGTAAAGGGTGCATCCCTGCACAGGAGGTCTTCTTGCTTGAAAGCAACCTTTAGTACCAAAGAGTACGTTAATACATAGAGTTGTTCGTTTTCGTGTTTTATATTTTAACATGAAACTGTTTTATGCCGGATATACCAAGATTTCGCTGACGTCATATCCATCACGGAAATGACGCCAGTACAGCTTCGCCGAAGCGACCCGCCAGCAGGACGTCGCTCGCCAAGCACACCCACAAGGCAGCCGCCGTCCCGAAAATCATGCTCAGCTGCAGATTTCGCTACACATTTCATTTTCGTGTTTTACCAATTTCTATGACAGAGGAATCAACCACATTTTTTTTCTCCGTCCCAAAAGAAAGGGCACCGCTTAAAGGGACACTGAAGTGATATGTAAACATTGCGGGATTACTAGCGCAAATTGTAGTCCGGAGTCCCCAGGCCATGTTTCGACCACTCTAGGCGCGTTTACGCGATTTTATTTAGTAGAAAAACTAATTCGAAAACGCTGTCCTCCTCTCTTTACGCTCGCCCATTTTCTGTGGCGTTTTCGTGTGACGTCAGGAGGGGATGAGCTGGCAATTGGCTTCGCCACGGCTGCGCTACTGCACGGCTCCCCGGCCGACAGAGTCAGTCGGCCCAGCGTTTCGTCCGCCGGCCGCCGGCGGGTCGTCGCAATCAAGGAGGTTAAAAAAAATTGCTTGGTCGCAATTCGTTCGCTTAGTTGAAACGAAGCCAGGACACGTTTGTGAATGGAAGAATGTGCCTTTCTTTACTTGGTTTGTTTGTACACTGTATCTAGCTCCAAGTCAAGGTCGCTTCACACAAGCGCTGCACATGCGACGCTTCGCTGACTGGTACGCCAGTAGGGAAATATAAGGCCTCTTGAAGGCGGGAGAAGAGTCAGCGAAGTCAATATAGGTACTAAGCAAATAAAATCAACTGATATTTTTACCGTACAGCGTAAAATTAGGGCGCGGGAAGCACTTTTTTGCGCTGGGCGAACAAGCACAGCGGTTAGCAGCACGACTACGCATCTGCGAACGCTTTTCCGTCTACGAAATGCAATTGCTAGACGTGAGCTACTGTGGAAACTCGGGCGACGCTTACTGCACGATCGCAGTACAACAAATAGTCACCTAAGCGGCTTGAAATGCCAAAACTAAATAAAAGTGTAAATCGGTTGTACAATATATACCCTATATTAGCAAGTTCTTCGCGCCCCGCTCCGTAGCCTAGCAGTCTGAGGCGCTAGGAATTCATTGCAAATGTTTTGCGAGTCAGCTCCGTAGCCTAGCAGTCTGAGGCGCTAGGAATTCATTGCAAATGTTTTGCGAGTCACGAGTTCGAATCCCCACGGGTACGTGCTTTTTTTTTTTTTTTTTTGTAAGTTAACTTTTTTTGTTTTCCGCCGATGTTTTCTATATTGAGTTCACCTTTTTTGGGGCCGCAACGTTCATGGCTACACGAACTAGTTCACAAAACGCGCGCAGGCTGGCACTGGCGCGCTAGCGAGTTCTCGTTGGCGTGCTGTTGCCATAAGCACCGACTGCTTGCAGGCAGTGGGCACAGGCCAGAATGAACAGACCCTTGGCCTGGTGCGAACACGCTTTTTACGATACAGGCATGAGGGAGGCAAGCTCCAAATATGGGGGAAAAGCGCATGACATTTGGGCGTCTGCGGGTACGCGGAGGGCGTTCATGCACTGCGTAGGTCTCGGCTAGTGAATGCTACGACTACAAGCCGTCCTGGGAGGCTTATCTTGTGCATTTTACAGCCGACAACATGGCAGAAGCGCGGTACGATGATTACTGAGATATTAAGAATGCCCATCCAACAAAGCCATTGGTTATGTTTTACAGAACCGAAACCGAAACCGAAACTTGTGTGATTGCTAAGCTTGGGCATCGTCCAATCACGGCGCCCCTCCTCTCAAGCCTTAGTTGGTGCGGCCGCCGCAAACCGCGCATGGTAGTTTTTCTTCTTTCGCGCTTTGTAAAATAATTACCGATTTGTCAACCGGATAAACGATGAAAAGTGTGCTAATTTGAGCCAGTCTACGCAGTGCAAGCGAAAACGGGAGCTTGACAAATTCACTTCAGTGTCCCTTTAAAACCCCTTCACCCGAAACGGCTTTGCTGATAGCGCCCTAGAACGTTTGAAATCGGAATCTTTCCCGCCAAAAAAATGCCAGCAGCCATGACAGTGGGCCGTGCGGCAACACACTTTTAACTGCACTTCAGATGACAAAAGGTGTTTAAAAACTTGTCTCCAACTGAAACAGCAATAATGTTCAACCTTTACGATTCCTCAATGCGGCTTATGAATCACGCGTTGAAATCTAGGGAATTGTCTGTACACGTAACGTAGTGTCACGTTTAGTCACTAGATGACGCTACCTTTCAGACTTCGGAAATTTTAGTGCAAAATTGAAATTGTTTCCGCCTGTTCATTTGTAAATTTCTCGCTGTTACCCCAACGTATAAAACGCCTGGCTTTCACACGGGCTAGACGACATGCACTCCACAAAAAGTTATTGTCTGTCAATTTAAAGGGTGTTGGGGTAGAGCATAACTCTGTATGCGCTTGTGAATTGTACAGCAAATCGTACTTCCGGCTTCCCGCATTTTTTTTTCGGTTTTGTGGAGCGGGATTAGGGAGTAGGGGAATACGTGATCGAATTGGTGCGTACAGCTCCCCCATATCCTTAGAGACAAACATTTAACACCCGTGGCGTCCAAATGCGATACCGTTTAGAAGGGTGGCTAACCAACCTCAGCAGCCGTGGACGTATGTCTGTATGTTTGCAGGCGACAGGCCAAATTACTTCGCTTACAACTGTCCGTAAGCTGATAAAGATTCCGGCATACAGGTCAGGCAAAGCTGGTCGACTTCACCGCGTCTCTTCGTGCATTCTTCGATGGAGCACTTCTCTCGCCTCTTCCATCGTTGTCATTATTTCAGTTACGGGCGTATCGACTACTTGAAAAGGTTAACGAAGGAATAGCTGTTGATGCAAAATTGCTACACTTCATGCTACACGTGCTTGTGTTTTCAGCCTCAGCAGTGAGACTACGATGCGTCATAATAGTGGCACTACTCGAGAGACCGCGCGTGCCTTTTCAGCGACTGCCGTCCTACGCGTCGCTGTGCTTGATATCAACGCAGGCCTAATGAAAAGCTCGACTGTCGAGTGGGAGGTCCCTGCCCCAGAGACATCTTTTCTCCGTACCAACAAAAGAAAGAAAAGGAAGAGAAAATAACCGCCCCGTTTGTGAGCAAACACAGCACGTGCTCGCGGCATCCAGAAAGCCGCCACCGCATCTGCCAAGATCCGTTTTACAAGCTTCCATTTCTTTCCCTTCTTTTTCTTATTTCGAGAGGAGAAAGAGAAGGCAGAGCGCGACACCGAGAAGACGAACCGCCGCGACGAATCTCCGCCCGCAGGCCGCAAACGAGACGCAGACTCGGTTATTTTTAATTACGCCCGCCTCATCTCCCTCCCTCCGTCTTTCTTCCCTCCGCGCCGCATCCCGTCAGAGGAAGACTGGCGTATCTCCGTCTCCTCGTTGCGTCCCCGCGTCTTTCTACGCCTCCTCTGGCGGCAGGTTTTCTTCACCGCTTCGACTCGGTTTTTGTTCGGACTGTCATTTACTACCGACGACGCGCTGTCACCACCGAGGTAACGAAAGGGTTGCTGGACGCCGTGTCGTCGACAGTAGAAAAAATAGCGCCATTTCCACGACCCAAGTGTATGAACCGCACCAACTGTTAAAGTCTGTAGTGTTTCAAGTCAGAAGTTTAGAGAAAGAGATAGAGAAGGAAGACTGAAATGTTGTTAAAGTGTTAGCTTTAACCCTTTAGCTGTCTGTCTATGAGGTGATGAGCCGGCTTTTCGAGAGGACGCCCCGTGTGGAGGGTCTGCGCTCTGTCTTCGCAGTGTCGAGACCCGGCAGCCCTGAGGAAGTGGAGACGTGTGACAAACTAGTTTTGTCTCTGCGAGGCACCGAAATTGAAATAATACCGGAAGCGGAGAGAGAGTATTGCGTAGCGGAATGCGGCAGGCACGTAGTTGGAAGTAAAACAAGCCTGAGATGAAAACGGGCCAAAACGGAACGGTGACATGCGCTTGACTTTCGGGGTACGCGTGGAGAAAGGGGAGAAATGGGCTCCAAAATAACGAAGGATCTTCCTTTTTGTTTTGTTTTTTTAGCCTAGAATTGAGGAATTGGTTACGCTGGCTGTGCAGTTGGTATCTTGTTTGTTTATCCTCATTTCTGTATACGGGCGCGAGCGTGATGGTGTAAGATTCAGAGTAGTAATAATTTGTTGCGGAACTAAAATAGTCCTGAAGTTTCTCTATAGCTACTGAGGGAGATCCGCAGGCATAAGTAAAGAAATAGCGGATGCTACCATAAGCATCAGCATCGTTCTGAGCTTTCATCCATGGCTTCACGTGCAAACTTTTATTAAACATTTTGGCCAATAGGGGAAGAGACAAGGGCCTGTTTATTTTTCTTCGCCTCGATGCTGTGTTTTCACTGCACCGGCTAAAAGAATGCGTACAGTCACGGCTTCTAAAGTCAATTAACACGATATTCTTGATTTAGTTTCTTATCATCCTCCTCGTCCTACAGCGTCATGTTTATCATCTATTCCGATTCAGTGCATACAGAAAAGACAAACACAAATTCCGTCCTCTCTTTCTATGAATATTCGGGTCCTCAACTCTTGTCGCAAAAGTGACGCTTCTTTTGACTACCGCTATCCAAGTTCTCGACTACCGTTATCTCGATTAAATACCATATATCAACTTCGCTGAGCAACCAGCTTACATTCCTACGTATCAAACTCAGTCGTAGCACTCGTAACCGCAAACTCACCCCAGGCGCCGCCGACTCTCCCGCAAGATTTGATCGCCTAGAAACTAAAGTTTAGACTCTGAGACACCCATGAACGTGGCCCCCACGCCGCTTCCCTGAAGAATAAAAGGGCAAGGCCCGTTCCCACGGACGACAGTTTCGGTTTAATTGCGTGTCTGGCATTCGGAGACAATTCGGTGCCATTACGAACTGTGGTCGGCTAAAAAACTGCTTCAGGGTTGCTGCTAGGCAAAGTCTGGCGCGCTTGTGAACTCGGAGTATATATAGTTTAATTACACACTTGCTGCATTGGCCACATGTCTAAGGCGTAGTATATAGCCAAGCTCCAGTGAGTCGACGCCACAGGGTGAATCACCCATGCACTCGTCATCCCCACCTTCAGCATGGTTACAGTCGCACCGACTGGAAAAGGAGAAGGCCTGGGTTTTTCCCTCCGTACGAACGACATACGTCACGCATGGAGGCGGATTATGCTGCTCTGATTGGTCGCCTTCTCTGGTAGCAGCTGTTTACGTTGGGCAGAAACAAACGGAAGCGCACTATCTGGCTACTAGCGTGGCATCTACCACTCTGCTCTGCGACTGCTTTTTTAACGTTTCAGCCTTGGCTTGACTCGAAACGGCCGTCATTGCTCTATTAAAGATAGCAACAATTACTGTCACCGCCATCCCGACTACGGCGCGGAAGGCGTGGGCATCGTCCGCTGACGGTAGCCGCAGAAGCGCGAAGTCGCATTTAAACTGACGTTTGAAGCGCACAGCTCTTTGAGTGACAGCAGGAAGGGCGGGAAAAAAAAACGAAGCTAGCTCTGAAGGAGCGTAGAGAAATTGGCGGACGAGGCGGACGTAGTGAGTGGGGGTCAAAAAATAAATAAATCGGAAATACGAGAGGGGAGTTGTTGACTCGTCGCAGGAGTTGGCACGACTCGGGAGAGAAGCGGCAGCAAGTGCACAAGCGGGGCGGCGGCAACGGTTCCGTCCTCGTTTTCTTCGGCGAGCGCGGACTCAGCGAAACAGCGCTGGAGAAGAATTCCAACAACAACACGACGAGGAGTGCCTCCCTTCTGGTGTGGCAGCGAAGCAACGTTGAAGCCGAGCCAAGGCAGTGTATGCCGTGCGTGGGTGCTCGCCTGAACTCCGTCGACGCGACGGTCGACGTCTTCCCCGCGTGACAGTCGCATGAGCAATTGGCGCCCTGGAGTCGGAAGCGAAAGTAGCAGCCGACGGAGAGGCACGCGTGCCGGCGCAACCGGTGGCCATAAGAACCGTCTGGCACTGTGCCCGGAGCGTCTCCCGAGGTGCCTTGTAGCCTGCTTCCGAGGGTATAGTCGGTATACATTTGATATCACAGCGGGAAATAGAAAATGAGGACAAGGAGGGAGGTTACACGTCCTACTCGACGAGGGATACGGCGGCTGGATGGTATTCGCTGATAAGTTTAGCAGTCAATTTATTTGCTTGGCAACACTGGAAACGGCCACGGACATGGCACGGCTTGTGCCACTACACTCTAGTGCCACTGCGCTCGCATGCCGCAGAAAAAAAAAAAAGGCAGGCGTGCGTTGTCTGCTCCGTTTCAACCCGATTCTCAACGGTGGTGTCAACAGAGATGTTATTAATCGCACTCACATTGGAGTCGAGGCAGCGTTCGGTGGGGTAGAGTTTGGAACGTCCAACACTCATCATGTGCTTTGCACGGAAGAGTACCGCCATCCCGCGGAGCCCGACGTAACCAGTGACGGCGCACTCACATGGTTGCCTGCTTGCGCGCCTCGCCAGTGAACGCAACCTTTATGCTACAGAAGTTTAGTGCATCCAAAATTCGCTGCAGAAGATGGTCACAAACGTGTCGCACTGCTACCGTCTGCGTGACGTGAGCAGCATTTTGCGACATCGCAATGCTCTTAGGTCCGCAGCTGTTGAGTGTTAGTTTTGCAGTTTTCTGGCCGCGATAGCAGTGAAGGTGAAACCTTGATGTCCTACTAAAGTCGACGTTTCGGTTTCAGTTTCCAAGACAACCTGGGTTAGATTCATGCAGGATGCGCGTGCATATTAAGGGAAGCTGCATTCTCACTGTGGCATGAATCCGGCCTCTACCGCCGTCCTAGAAAGAAAAATGCCGATGGTATGGGTGTCCGTTACATTTCCATTTTAGTCCCAAAAGAAAACAAGGGCCTATCTTGGATGTCGAGGGGCACCCGAAACAATTAGGAGCGTATTTTCACCACCATAGATGCCAGCGCGTCGTGCCGTCGATTTCTAGGCGGCGTCTTCTAAATTCTCAAGAATTTGTACGTGGACTTAACGAGGGTACTTGCAGCGTGTTCGTCTGTAACGCTTGATGTACCGCACTTTACCCATGTCAGGAACCAGTGTGCAAAGAAAAGCTAGACGACGAAGAAGAAGAGGGAATGAAGCCAGAAATTTCTAGATGCTGGTGGAGAAAAGAAGAGAGAAGAAGAAGAAGGAAGACGAGAAGCAGGTGGAAGGGGAGATCTTTACTTCCTCCTTCACGAATACATCATGGCTACCGGAAGACTTTTATGTTAGCTCATTCGTACGATCAGTTATCTGGCCCTGCCCCTAAGAAGCGTTAGTGTTTTCCTTCTATTTTCCATCATTAATTTACCATTCTATAGAAAGCCATGGCCAATCCCCCTCAGTGGGTACGCATCATTGCCAGAAGAAGAAGAAAAATCCGTTCTAATCTTAAAATATTTCCCTTTTTCTCCCCTACACCGTCCCTGTTGTTTCAATAAACGTCTCTCTCTCTCTCTCTCTCTCTCTCTCTCTCTCTCTCTCTCTCTCTCTCTCTCTCTCTCTCTCTCTCTCTCTCTCTCTCTCTCTCTCTCTCTCTCTCTACAAAAGCTACACAGTTTCTTTCGGTAAGGTGCCTATTTCTTGGCCGATCCCCCTGAGTGGCTATGGTATCATTACTGGTACTAGTGGGTATTACTGGTACCACCACCACCACCATTGAAAGAGGCGGGACCCGAACCCGAAGAACCCGCAAGGCACCAGCCATAGAGTTTCATACAATAGACCTTTTTCCAGTAGCGCTCTGCGCATGCGCTACTCTCGCTCCCAGCGACCGATCCGCCATTATTGATGGGCAAAATGTAAACAAAACGACGCCATGTTGTACTAGCCAGTTGCGAACGCCGAGCCAGCTAAGTGCTGCTCGGTTTTCTGAACCCTGAAAGCGGCCGACAGGTAGGCGCTACGACTGCTATCGCTAAATTTCTCTGCCACGAAAACCATGCATTGCGCCACAGACGCCTTCCTCAGCTGAGCAGGGCAGGCGGAAAAAAAGGGGGCGTGTTGTTCTGTATTCCCCCAAGTGTGGTTCGGGCGGCCGCCGCAAGAGGGCTACGGTACTGGAAAAAGGTCCATTGTATGAAACTCTATTGCACCAGCGGCACTGCCCCGCTGGCCACCTCAATCGGTCGACACAAGTGCGCCTGGACAACCGCGGCTCCGTCCCGCTGGCCTCAGCAGAGACGTCCACGGACACCCACGCATCAGCGGCTTCGTCCCGCTGGCTCCGTCACCATCTTAACGTCTGTTCACGGACGCTACCACAGCGGCATTGGACACCCGACTGCCGCAACGATCCGGGGCAGCGAGGAAAAGTGCTGTGTGAACATAGCGATTAAGAAGCAATAAGGATAGAGGGTGTGGACAGTATTGTAGTGTAAGGACTGAAGGGACATTTGGGGTTTTGTGTATGTTTTTTGCATCATTTGTATTATCTATTTTTCCTACCTCCTATACAGGTTCACCTATTTTAGTCTCTTTTATGCTTGATGCCTCTGTGTCCGGAATTCATCCTTTTCACCAAGGCGACGCGGGACAACTCACATAAGAAAATGCTTTTAATAAAATGCGCCAGTTCTTTCATACCTGCATACTATTAGACTGCTTGCATAGCCCGTAAAATAAGAAAAAATGCTTTCTCAGCAAAGCACCCTTGTAGCATTGTGAAGCATACTTTAGAGGGGCTACGTTTATACCGTTTTTACGGATTATTGGGACGTTATAGAGTGTTGATAAAAGGCCCTTAGGCCGTTACATTGTGATATAAAACGTCTTATCTTGCCATTATATAAACGTCTTCTGAACACCGCATTTTGTGCGGGGATGAGAGCGGCTCTAAGAAGCTCGGTGTATAGCGGTTCATATGGATGAATGAGGCTTTAATGGAGGTATTTAATACAAGGACAAAGGGCCTTAATGTCTTCATATAAGCGCTATTATATTGCTTTTGAATAAATGTCATCCAAGTACACCAGTCGCGTGTAGTAGTGAATTGAAAGGAACTTGGTATATACCGTTTCATTGATCCTTATTTAGGCATTTAAGTACAGGTCCTGCGGCACTTCCTACGACGGTGCGAAAAGGGCGCCTAAAAAATGTATTCCCAACACTGCGTGGGTCCGACGTTGGCAAGCAGACTTTAAAAGTGCTCGGTGTATTGCATCCCGCTTTTGAGCATTTATTCGGAAATTCCAACTTAAAAGAGTTTCACAAAAGACCCTTACAGTTCTGAAGTAATAGAAAAGCACGCTGAGTTTTCTGCGATGCTTTATGGGAAACGCCCATCTCGTTCCGTACTTTTTACAAAAGGTAGTCCAACAAACCTCGGTCGACAGTTCGTAAAGACGATGTTCGAAGCTAAAACCACTTCCGTACGTGTCATCCCCGAGATCCACCTTGGTGGCCTTATTTTGTCAAGTACGAGGGTGGGCGTACGCGAGTTAGTCGCAGGGACTATGCTTCCCACGAAGGCAGACTACGAAACCGTGCATCGCAGCACTACAAAGCATCCCACGTGGCTTACACTAATCCTGAGTCTAACGTGGAACGCCGTCCATAATCCCATGGCGTCGCCTCAGCGCGCTTAAGACCGCCGGTTCGACTCCCACAGCCCACTAAACAGCAACCGGGAGACAGAGACGTAAAAGAGACGACCTGCGTGTTTACCCGGGTCTGCGCGCCACGGAGAGGAGCCAAGCCCGGAGTCGAGCGGAGCGCATCTCTTCGCATCCGGTGCCAGCGTCCTGTGTGGTCCGCTGCTGCAGCGTGGCAGGAAGATCCCGTGTCTCGAGGAGCGTCGCGAAGGTGGCCCCCTCCTTCCGCCCTGAGTAATGAGCCGCGGGCGATGCCACGGCGCAAGACCCGGGCTCGCTTCCGTCACCCCGTGTGTGCGGCCGCGTGTGCGTCGCACCTGCCGCCCTGGCTCCGGAGCGTTTAGCTGACACCGCTGGCAGAGCGACAGCCCCTCCGGGCTTGCGAGCTGGAAGAATGAGGGAGTGCGCACGATGCGGTTGGAATTTCCGCGCGCCGGCGCTACTTCCTGAAGGTTCTTTTGTCCGTCCGCGAATGATCGAATGCCCGTGCACGTATCGCTGGTTTGCGGGACAAACGAAGGGATAATAGAGAGTTCTAGCTTACCGTGTGTACCGTATGTTCCGGGAGTACCGTGTGTACCGGGACCTGACTGCGCATGCGCGCGCGGGCATGGCGACGCGTGCTACCGCTCAGCGGAACGAATGCGCGGGCACAGCAAGGGCCGGGCTCCTGTCACCGGTACTAAGCCACCTTACTGAAACGAATGCGCACATGCCCACTCGGTTTATGGTACCCAGTATGGTATGGTATGGTATGGTACCATACCATACCATATGGTATGGTATGGTACGCACGGAACACACGGTACGCACGGTAAGCTAAAACACTGATAATGTGTAGGTTTGGGCGAGTTGGTTTTTTTCGGGTAAACATTCGCTCGCGCAAAAAGGCAGGATAGAACGAAGGCACTCCGAAATTAGATTTTGACAGGCGAGGCTGGGGGTTCGAATACAAGTACAAAGCAATTCTCCGTTGTCGCCACTTCCGCTTTGGTCCTCTGCAGAGCGCCGCTTCTAGGTCCTAGCTTATCTGATGCTCCCCGAGATAGGAACATTAGATAAGGTGCGCAACCTTTCTCCGTGTTTTGGGTGCGCGGGCGAACGGGCCAGACGCGCTGACGTCAGTGCAAGCTGTGCGGGAGGGAAAAGTGCACCGTCTGAGGCTCGCATGTTCGCGCTACGATGTTTAAAGTTTCGAACTTTGCAGCTGCGAGAAGTAGTCCTCGTGACAACCGTAAGGACGATGGTGGGATGGGACAAGTATCATGTGTCTTCAATTTATAGTCGTTTGCCAAAGTTCAATGACGCGGCTAATTTCAGTGGGCGATGAACCTGCTGTTACCTGTCAGTTGTACGGTAATGACTGAGCGAGTTTTTTACCATTTACTGATAATACTGTGCTGAGCAATGCACGCGCGGCGGTTGTGGTCTTGGTTACTGCAGAAAGGATAAGGAACTTACCGCTTTTCTGATGGAGGCGAAAAGCAAAAACGCTCGTGTGTACGAGATTTCGGCGCACGTTAAAGATCTCCCGGTGGTCAAAATTAACCCGGAGCCCTCCACTACGGCACGCCTCATCACCTGCGTTGCTTCGGCGCGTTAAACCCACACATTCAATCAATCAATCAATCAGTAGACATGTCTGGTTAATATGGACGCCTCCGTTTTCCAGAAAAATCGTCCATAATGTAAGCCATCCATAATAACGAATCAAGGTCAAAAACACAAAGAATAAGGAATAATCGTTCCAGAAACGAACACGGTTTATTCAGACAAAAAACGAGGAGATCTGGATTTGCACTGATGCCTTTGATCCTAGTGTATGTCCAGAAAGCGCACCACGTCGGCTACTTGAATAAGTGTGCCTCAGACTGCGAGTCCCTCCTGTTCAGGGTATGCGATAGCCGTGTCCAAGCCACGGCGAGCTTCGCGTCGAGTAATGGTTGGTCAGTCTTCTTCACCGCGTGCTTTTGTCGGCGCGGAGCTTTCTTCAAGTTGCTGTGATTTTTACACCCAGTCTCTCACGCATTGAACAGATGCCGAAGGCGTCTTACTTTTGAATTCCCTTTTTCAGCTAAGCGGAAATATCGTTCTGCTTACGCTTAACACCATGCTTGTGCTTCCGCCGAACTGACCACAGAAGCGTCCATCCTTGCCTTTTATGCTCAGCGAATATTGGCACGAACTATTGTCATCCTGTTATCTTGTCCTGAGCTTCGGCTCTTTCCGGCGTTTTCCGCGCCGAATACAGTCGAATCCACTTATAACGATACGCTTATAACAATATATCGGATATAACGATGGACAACGATTGCACCGTCCAATTTTGTATGCTTTCTATGGTAAACTAACCCGCTTATTACGATGCTCCCGAGCCGCGATATCGGATATAGCGATTGAATCCGCTTACCGCGCGCGCCGAAAATGCGTCACGAGGAGGAAGCAGGCGAGGAGGAAGCGATCCCAGGGGAGGCCACGGAAGCACCCGACGATGAAGGGGTGCCAGAGTTATGGTCGGCGCTTCACGAAGACGTGTCGGGTCTCGACGATTTTCTCCATGCCGACGATGGTGTGGAAACGTCCGAGTGCCTCAGTGACGAGGCGATCGTTGCGAGTGTGCGTGGTGCAGCGGACAGCGGTGAGAGCGACGACGACGACGACGCGGCTGAGCAGCCTACCCAGGTACCGCCATCGCACGAGGCCCAACGAATGATACAGTCCCGACGGGACTTCATTTTCGCGAAGGACCTTCCGCTCAGCTATGTGGAGCAATTAGATGCTGTCGAAAAAGATGTGCGTCAGCTTCGCGTGAAGCAGTCAATGCTGACTGACTATGGCTTTTCTGCAAACGAGTAGTTGCACTACCTCACTTGCATGCTAATAAAATGTTTTGATCTCTCTTGTGGCTTTTTTTTTCTCGACCCGCTTATAACGATTATCGGTTATAACGGTGGGATTTTCTTGGCACTTGGATATTGTTATAAGTGGACTAGACTGTAATATTGTTTGATAAGTAAACGGGTGTCACCCTGTCGTCACTACCCTAGAGTGGTGTTCGCTCATCACGAATGTTCTCGGTCGAATTTGATGGTACTGGAAGAAAGAGAGTTAGGAGATAAATGCATGCTTCAATTTCGGTCAGCAGTAAATTCCTGATACGCGCTGGAACCTGTATGAGTCAACAGTCCTTTTTTCTATTGTTTGCCTTGTGGGCGCATGTTCGTAATGACGGCACAAAATGCCTGTATTTTTCCGTTTCGTCCCCGCTAAAGCCATTCATAGTCGTGAGTACGGGTTTCTATATTGACGGGGCAGATTGCATGGCGAGAGACCGGTCGCCGAAAATTCCGTGCATATTTTGGGGTGTCCACATTAAGGAGACATGACCGTACCCAGGAACTGGGCGGGATTTCTTCTTGATCGTGTTGAGGGCTTGCGGAACTATATACAGCCTGGGCAGGGGACATGACCCAATAGTGTTCGTGGTGTTTCGGAGAAACACAATCGGAATTGCTCCTTTTTTAGATGTGCCTGTTTCTCGAAGTACTTCATTAAATCGGGAATGACGCTGAATCTATCTCTTTATAGTTCGAGTTCACAAAAAGATCGGGCCGTTAGGCATCTGCGGGGGAATCCGGATTTGTTTGTTAGATCGGGAAATTCGAAAGATCGGGTTTCGGTCGATCAAGTTTCGACTTCCTAGGTATCTCAAGGTCAATGAAGACAGTATAGTGTGGCGGGACACGACTTACAAAAGTACGCGGAAAAAGTTTCCAAGTAACTTTATATCGATAGCAACCCTGCTCACGAAAGGTCTCATGTACGCTCAATGACATGCTAGGTCGTCGGTCGCCCATACTTTGCTAACTTTGGCACGCAGCAGCCGACATCAAGTGATTACTAGACAAAAATTAAA
The DNA here is from genome assembly GCF_048455015.1 of Haemaphysalis longicornis. Taxonomy (NCBI): domain Eukaryota; kingdom Metazoa; phylum Arthropoda; class Arachnida; order Ixodida; family Ixodidae; genus Haemaphysalis; species Haemaphysalis longicornis. The sequence continues at coordinate 73,408,766 of NW_027526460.1, read as the reverse complement.
GAAATAAAGAGCGCAAATCGGAAAAGAGGGCCCTTTCGCCAGATTGCACTCTGACGCCTTGAATAGGACGCACTGAAATAAATTGCTCGGCCCTCGTATGCAAAGGAATTACCCGACAGCAAGCTCTGCGTAGACGGCAAAGTGCACAAGATCACTGACGCGTCAACAGCGCTTGTCTGGATAGCGAAATCATATCGTCGGGCACCAAACGCCTGCCTAGTACTGGTCTCGGCCGCTGCGCGGCACCAGACACGGTGGGCGCTCTCGCGCGGCAACTTCAAAAAATGCAAATTCGTGCCCCGGGCCCGGGCGCCCACTCATTACCATGACAAATGTCTCGGGCCATGCAAACAGTCTTCCCTCATGGTGCGAGCCTACGGCCGGCGGGCTAGTATCCACACCGCCGAGACAGGAAAGAAGGCGTAAACCCGAAGTCCTCACCTACGTATCAACAAGATTTTACGATCTTTCTATTAGTAGAGGGTTGGGCACGTCACTGAAGTAGGACATCGCCAGTCAACCGCTTTATGAGAATAATTCGGCGTGAGGAGATGATGTACATGCTTTGCTCTGATCTATCAGGTGGGCCTGTACATAATGTCTCAATTTTTGTTTTTTTAGGACGTTAGGTGCCTTAGAATGTGGAGTTGTGAAGGCGGCAGGGTCTTTTAATCGTGCCCCCATCGTTCGGGTTCGCTTGCTGTTTTTCTTCAGGACTGAGGGGAAACTTTGTCAAGTGCCCTGAATTTGAACTGCGCGGGACGATACTTTCTTCCACTTTGGGGTACGCTTTTTCGTGTGTTTCTATTGTAAAATGGGGGAAACAGGGGAACAGAAACTGTCAACATAGACGCATCTATTACTGATACAAGGAAAGAGCAAGGTCCTGGTCGCCTAGCTGTAGCAACACTTATAAAGAAGTTCAGGTTTACGAACGCCAATTATGTCCACTCCCTAACCACTTTTTTCTGTACAGAAGCAAAGTTGAGTTTAGGAAGAAGTGGGCAGGTCATTCATCACACTTGTCAAGAATTCATGTCTCTTTGAAAATGAAGCTAACCGCTGTGCTTATGTTCATGTGCGTGCGTACGTGCGAAAGCCCCATAAATAGACTCAGCAGGTAATGTTGAAAACGTTTTTAACCAGACTGCGCTCTTCGTACTTAGTAAACACGCAACAGGGCCCAGGAAAAGGCAAACCATGAAACGCGGCTCCAGGGAAAGCAACGCATGTGTATAAGCTCAGAACAGTTAGTGCGTACACCTTGAACTTGCTTTCTCTCCGGTAATGTTGCACGATCTAAAAGAAATGAACAACATAAACTTGGCATATCCTGTTTCAGACGCTCTTTGCCCCAACAGTTCGAAGCAAACAAAAAGCAAAAGAAGCGTGAAAACAGAGGAGCTTCGCAGCGTCCCATGGGAACGACGCTTCTCGAGCGGCTGCCTCCCGGCGTTCACGGCGACGCTCACGACTGCAGCAGCAGCAGCACGCCGATGTCGTGTATTCGCGGACGTTCGGGTCCCATCAGGTGTCCACTCGGTCATCCGGCCGGACAGGAGCGCATCATCATGAGTCAGCGCGCGAGGCATTTCCCGCCACTTCGTCGAATTTCACCTTCGCGGGAAACCCATCGGCGCTCCATCGAGTGAAAACTCAAAACCTGGACGCGCGATACCCGGGCACTCCATCAAGCGCGTCCCGGAGACCTCGACCTCCTCCGCTATGCGGGGCGCGCTGATCCATCACCTCCGTTGGACGACGACGACGAGGAGACTCTAGGCGCCACCCGGCGTTTAACGGAAACACGCGGACCTGCCGGCTGTGTGGCGAAATTTTCAAGCAATCCCGCTTCACCTGCGGCATTCTTGAAGCTGGCACGAATTCTCGAAAGGTTGAGGGTCCGTGCACTGGTCTAGGGAAGTTGTTACGTTGCACGAGGGTGTCGCAATTGACGCTATTGGTCCGCCCCAGCGGTTCGGTGTCTGGTGCGCATCGGTTACTGATTGTGAGCAGAGAATGGTAAAAAAAAAAAGTTGCCCTAAATAAATTTGCACATGTAGTACAAGCAGCTCTCACTGGAAGATAACCTTGAATTCCCATAATAGTAGCCAATATGTGTGATAGCACCAACTCCGTCATAAGCTTGATAATAATCTCAAGGCCTCATCTTGCGTGTGAGGGGCTAAGGCAGTGATTTCACGCTGCAGTTTCAGAAATTGACCTGTACAATTCTTTCTTTGCTTTCGCGGGCAATCTTGCTATCGTGTTGGGCAGGAAAGTTACCGGCCATGGTGGCTCAGTGGCTAAGGCGTTGCGCTGCTTAGCACGAGGTCACAAGTTCGATTCCCGGCCGTGGCGGCCGCTTTTCTGATGGTGGCGAAAAGCGCGTTAAAGATCCCCAGGTGGTCCAGATTAATCCGGAGCCCTCCACTACGCCGCGCCTCATCGCCTGCGTTGCGTCGGTGCGTTAAACCCTACAATCAATCAACAAAAGAAAGTTGACGAGGGAGTCACAGGATTATGGTTTCTAGGACAGCGAATAATTTGCCACAAAAGGGAAGCACCTGAAGCTGTATGGTGAAACATGACATTTAATTTCCATTTAGTTTTTTTTTTTTTTTTTCTTAAATGTGACCGTGAAAATGCTACGTTCAGATGTCTCGAGTACGGAAGAAACTTACAAACAACCCTCCATTCACAAATCAAAACAGAGGGAAGGGGGGCAGGATTTTCATGAGTGGAAAACACGGAGCGGTCTGCCTTACGGAGCTGCTATAGTGGTACAGGGAAAGAGATCACAAGAGGATCACTACGAGGTAGAATAAGGCGTCATTGCATGCAGCATATATGACCGCCTGCGAACAGTTCACATAGGGAAGGGGCTCTAAAGTTCCAACTTTAATAAAAGCTCTACGCGCTAACGCAACGCAGGCGATGAGACGCGCCGTATAAGGCCGTAGGCCTCCACTATAGTAGAGGCTTACGGCCTTATTTTGACCACATGAGGATCTTTAACGTGTGCCGAAAGCTTTGACACTCGGGTGCTTTCTCGTTTCGCTTACGTGGAAATTGGCCACCGCCTGCGGAATCGCGATCTGATGCTCAGCAGCACAAAGATTTACCCACTGAGCCCCCGCGGAGGGTCGAGGGTTCGTTATGCAAGACAAAGCCGAGTCGCGCATCCTTGCCCGTCCATACTTAAGCCATCTGCAGTACACAGACCTACCACCAAATCGCTGTTCTGCGAAAGCGTGATCACATATATCCGTTGTGCATGTCTGGCCAGGGACCTTACAGGTCTTCGCTGTACACGCCGCAATTGTTCATGAAGCGTGATTGCTCACGCAGCAAAACTTGGTGTCCAAAAGAGCCAGGCCAGCGCTCTTACCACCGTTGCGACAGCATTCAACAAAAATCGTAACTGATTGTGTAATAGCTGCTGGAGACAGCAGAAGAGTCAGCGAAGCTGCGGTTTAGAATTTATGCGTCAGTTGTTGTTGCTGATAAACCTTATTGACGCACAAAAACAAAGAAAGAGACCCCCAAAGTCCGGGGTCTGAAAGCATTGACAAAGAAAGAACTGCAATTCTTATCCAATCATTAGATTTTAACCGTGCAGAAGTGCCTTTGTAACGCGATCGTTTGAAGTGTCATCCTTCACTTTTTGTTTTTTGTACTTGCTTGTGCTCCTCCCCCTTTCCTCCTTTATTTTGTTAGCTGTGTATCTTCCCGTATAAAATCGGACATCACAGTGAAAATAAAACGAGTTGATAGTAGCGGCGTGTCCCGTTCACTTGGTTCGTCCTTGTTCGTTTCGCGCTTACTTACACGCTAAAAGTATGCGTCAGTTCACTTGGTAGCTGAAAAATTTACTTTCCCTTCCAAAGAAAAGTTGAAAGAAGCGCAAAAGCTAAAAGTGCGTCCATCGCCTTCGCTGAAACTGCGTCCAGCCGATCGCTAACCTTCAAAGACCCAAATCGCAACCGATGAACGAACCCATGCGACCATTTTTCTCGCACTAAGTAAAACGCATCTACGAGCGATATAAATGTATACCGATACGTAGTTTATGAGATAAGTGTGTACTATTGTACCCCTTTTCCATTGTCTACGCTTGTATTGCCTTATCTAGAACCGTTCTTTTTTGTCAATTTTCTACTAACCGTTTTAACACAACGGACGCCCGGTTTCAAGCACTCTCCTTGTGTCCAGAAATCTTATCAGAGCTTTTCAGTCGACAAACCGGTCTATGGGGAAATGCATTATTTTTTTTACAGGACGTCATCGGATCCACTGAGAAAGCGTTCGCTTTAAAAGAGCCATGAAGAGAAAACAAAAGTTTGTTTTATTCGAAAGATTAGGTGTTTCATAGTATCCCAAGTGCTTTCTCGGTAGCAAACGATGCTTCATTCACTGAGAAATGAGGCAATTTCAGCCAAATTTTTAAATCTCCCGCGAAATTGTACATTTCATGACGTGAACAATGGCGTCATATGAGCCAGTACATGAAACAGATACTTAGTATGTCGACTTCATATAGCACCCACACGTGCGAATCAAACAAGACTACCGGAACTCGTGCCGAAACGAGAAGGCGGCCATTTTAAAAATACTAGTAAAACCTATTTTTCCTAATTATGCAGCTTATTTGAGCGAAGTTTGCGTTAAAAGTGGTGTCAGTATGGTTGTAACGAGGCACTGTTTCGAATGAACCATGATGATGATGATGATGGTTGGAGTTTTTTGGCCAAACCAAACTAAACTTGTGTTTTCTCTTCATGGCTCCTTTAAAATGCGATGATCTAGGCACAGGCGAAATCTTGTGGCCTGAAAACTTTTGACAAGGACTTATCAGCCTAAAATAAAGCATATTTTCCCGTGATCGCGTGGCTCGTTTGGCGCATAGCTTCCTGCGAATATGTCATACCAGCATCATGCGTGTTTCCGCCGGCTTCAAAAAAGTGCGTCCGGAGGGGCGAGCAGAGTTTCTATTAATGCACGTCCCAAACTCTACCCGCTCGATCACCTAGGATATGTCTTAGCGTGTTTCCGAGCAACGTTTCACCATATTGCAACTGCGACCGGCAACACATACCTCCAAAATGAGCGCAGCATTTCTCAGATCTCATCAACGCTGGGCGTGCGCACAAGGACTTCCGGTTTCGGACTAAAAACCCCAAGCAACGCACGTAGAAAGAAAGCGTAAATTCAAAACAAACACCGGGGAACGTACTCCAAACGCCATACGCCAGACAACAAAGAAACCGACCCGATGTGTTTCTCAGCTCGTATAGAGTATGAAATTTGGTTGCTGGTGTTGGCCACGCAAGTGGCGCCGTACGTCGGCCACACCCAGGAGTCGACACTGTGCTGAAAACGATGCCGCTGGGCTATCGCTCACTTCAGGTATACATTTGA